>NC_134576.1:119354210-119680210 GCF_050947875.1 Dermacentor variabilis
AGATTGAAAGATTGTGCTTCTGCAATAACGAATTCTTCATTCGTCATAAAAACAGAGCTTTTGTTAGCGAGAAAATGACGAAAATTGAAAACTGGAGTAGCGTCATTTGTTGTTGACTATGATGCCTTTTATGTGTAGCATCAGCACCTCCGATTCACAGAGAGCGGCCGCGACCCGCCACTGCGAACAGCATTGCTCTTCTCAGTTTGCAACAGCCAAGGCGGCAACGTATGGCAATTGAACCCCCTGCCGGCTCCGGGCAGTAGAGGCTCAAGTGACCATAACATGGTGCCCTGAACCCAAGCAGAGCCAGAGAGTGATTCAAGCAAACTGAGCACCTACACCCATCAAGCAGTACACTTCGTATATAGAGCTAAATAAAGTCTACAAAACACCTTACAATGGCATAGAGGGCAGTCACGTGGAGGTGACGTGAAGTCCTCCGCTGTGGAGCGGGCGGTTCAAATTGAGAAGCAGCAGCGGAACCTTTGACTACAATATCCTAGGGAAAAAAATGGTACACTGGCATGCAGAAAATGATGATAGACTTCTAGATGAATATTCTGTCAATTTAGCTCGGCTTAGTACCTTCCTTTAGTGTCCCTTTAAGATGGCCGTTGTTCCCTTTGCTGCCTATTCAGCCGCCTGTGGCGTACGTGCATAGTCGCGAAGGTTGCCACGGGCAGCCACAACTGGGTCAGGGGAAGAGACTCTTCTCGAGTGAGAGAGGTGTATTCTCCTTCCCAAGCTTGGCCTTGAGGCAGCGCGTGCTTGATCATTTGACTTCCAAGATTGGGTATTGTGGGAAGACAACACGCACCAAACCTCCATCTTCCTCAGATCATTCTCGCACCCGCAGCAAGCCTCTCCCTTTTCCTCACACTTTGAACTTTATACAGGACGACACAGCGGCAGCGGCAGCGAAAATACGGCACGAATATTTCTACAATTACCATCAGCATAATAAAATGCTCATTTATTCTCCACACGTACCATTCTTGGAAAACTTGATGCTTCCGTTGTCCAGGTCGAGGTAGCAGCCAATCACATCATGCATCCCAAAGGGCTGCACAGGAGATTAAAACCAGGCACACAAACAATGTTTTTGTTTTTCAGCTGCAAGTTAAGCACTCTTCTCGCCAAACGAAAGCCACAACTTCCTAACTCCGAATAGTTGGCCAGTAGAGGCACTAGAATGAGACCTCAAATTCACTTACATGCTTGAAGGTTTCATGGCAAGTACAAAAGAACTGCTAAATGTCACAAAGCATGCCTAGAAATGTACCATACATGCCTGCACCACAAATTCAAGACGTTTAACCTGTCCAAACAAAATCCACTTCTATCTATTGACAGATTTATTTTACGCACTCCTCACATTATTAAGGTGCCATTCTGAGCAGATGACAGAAGACCAGAGCTAAATTTTGGACTCATTGTTAAGTTTCCATCACTTTCACAAGTGTACCATCAATATAGTACAGTTAAACCTCAACATAACAAATTTCAATATAACAAGATTCTCGATATAACTAAGAATTTAACTTTTCATAACCTCTTGTTCATAGAACACCATGTATTTAGAACCACAATTTAACGGAGTGTGTTTGTATGCAATTTCAATAGAACAAAATTTCGCTTCCCTCACAAAGGAATGCCGAGACAATAAATGGAAACTTCCATGGACGCAGATGGCCAAATGGTTGAATTACAAGCGGCTGCTTGCAAATGCACCTCTCAAATCACATGTGGCGCTACAAGTGCAACCTCCGAAGCGAAGCCGAATCATTTTCTACATAAAGTCCAAGTGCGATAAGGTCGTATGGCGCCCCACGAACTTTGCGCTTCAGGTGCGAGTGAAAGTGCGTGACGGTGGGGCAAGAAAGATGGTGGCTTCTCGTGTGCCACTTTCCTGTGCAAGCAAATGGAAAGAGGGGGAGGGGAGGGAGTGTGTGGTAACGCGATCAAGCGAGTGCGAGGGGGGTGGGGGAGGGGTAAGCTGGCGCACATCTCAGCTGTGGCTGCATACAGCTGTAAGCACGGCTGAGCGCATAGGCATACGTGCAGCCCGATATTGAGGTAACCTGCCTCGTGTGTAAAGAGTGGGCGCTCCAAGACGACTTGGCATCATGTAAGCTGTCTTGCCGCGCATTTAGTATTGGAGGTTGCGTAATCTCGAGTGTCGGTGACCCGTTGGAGTGAGAGGTGGACAAAGCATTCGCTCCCAGCTGCCGGTGCTTTTCATGATAGCATCGTCTCGGTGCGGGCGGCCTTATCAGCTGCGGGGGTGGAGTGCATGCGAAAGCGTGGATGGCTTCGCTTAATTCGTACCGCCGATGTGAAGATATCGTGACGCGCATGGCATGAAACTGTATCATTCATCGCCGAATGCCAAATTCATTCAAAAGGATTTGTTTTCTCATTCAAATTTGCATTTTTTCGACTGCCCGATAATTCGGAAAATTCTGCAGATTATTCGCATAAAAGGTCGAATTTCAATACTACGAAATTTTGATAGAACGAAGCAAATTGTCGATTTTACCTACTCCATTATATCGAGGTTTAACTGTACATTGAAATGTGATGACTCTGCAATCAATGATAATCTCTCCAGAGCTTGGCTTTGTACTAATAACAGTGTGGAAACGTTCCTGCGGAAATGTGAGGGTTGTTCAGCGCGCTTATTTGATGGGCTTATCCACCAATACGCAAGCCTTGACAAGTTGGCCGCAGCAGTCATGTCCAGCAACAGAAAATCCACTGCAAGAATGAAAACCCGGTCCGATGCAGTCACTCACCTCCCCGTATGAGTCAAACTGCTTTCCAAAGGACTTCTTTCCGGTGCCGCCAAATCCAAACCCTTGTTTGTCAGTTCCTGAGTGAAGAAGTGAAATTACAATAATGTAATGGTTTCCAAGGTAGCTCTGATTGCTGAGACTTTACAAAACATCAGCCTGAGCTATGTCTGATACAGATAAGCTAAAAAAAAAGAAAGACACAGAACAACTTTTTAAAATGAAGGGAACCTCTGCTCACCAAGATCAAGAGCTGCGGCCTGCGTAGACCACCCCACACGGCAGAGGCCTTCATCAGTGACCTTGGCTTCGTAATAGTACTTTCCTGGAGCGCAGATAATCAATCAATAATCCATCGATCGATCAATCAATCAATCAATCAATCAATCAATCAATCAATTCCTGCTATATACAAGTATAGCAATCATATGTATGCACATAATGGCACAAAAGCACTAATAATGTGCAAGAAATTCAATATTGAGGCCCTGTATCTACATGCAGGAGTGGAATATATGTAGAAATCAGACTTGTAGATGTTACAGAAAAAAAGTAACTGATTACAATTACAATTACTTGACTTGCACGCAGAGTATTCAGATATGATTCCGGCTGGAACTTAGGAACTTTTTTTTTTTAGGCTACACGATAGCCGCTATGCACACCGGTAGACATCGCCACCAAAAACGGCTATAGGACTTGTGCCTTGCTGTTTCGAATCGGACATGTAGCGCCACTGTGGATAGTGCTGGTGAAAAACCTGTGTTCCCTGCTCGCTGCCACGCAGAGGTGAGAATGGCTACTAGCAATGCGAACCTGTGTTTGCAGCACGGAGCAAGAAACATTTAGGAGTGGAAACTCCGCTGTTTGCGGTGACCAGAAGAAGTCACAAGCCCGCGGAGCCGTTATCGTGCTGGCGGTGCCTGGTGGCCTGGAAAGAAATTACTGCCGTTGAGAGCGCACAGGAGCCGCCTGCCCGGGCGCTGCATTTCTTTTTTTTCGCTGCGGCTTCTCCGACACGCCGCATAGCGCCGCCACTGTATACGGCCCCGTCGGCACATACAACAATTGTGACCTTATCTGGTCGCCCGCGCTCGCTCGCACTGACGGGAGTTTCCCCTCCTAAATGTCTTACTCCGTGGTTTGCAGTGAAAGTAAAACTTTACTTCTGTCTACTGTTGTGTGCACAGATGTCTCAATGGCTTTAAATACATGGCCTGGAAAGTGGAATTTTATCAGTTTCTCTAAAAATGGTATGAGGCAGATTTCATTTAACTTGTTACGTACATGTCTGGCAGAAGTTACAGGCACGATAATAAATTTTTTTAAAAATAAACAGCTTTACAATTTCAACCTGCAGAACTTGTAGAAGTCGAGAGAACCTGTAGGATTCAAAGATTGCAGCCAATAACTTGCAATCACAAACACAAAAGCAAGCTTGTCTTTAGAATTATGGGGTTTTACACACCAGAACCTGATTATGTAGCCCACCTAGTGGGGAACTCCGGATTAATTTGGACCACCTGGGGTTCTTTAACGTGCACTTAAATCTAAGTACACGGGTGTTTCCTGCATTTCGGCCCCATCGAAATGCAGTTGCCATGGCCAGGATTAGATCCCTTGAGCTCGTACTTAGCAGCCCAGCACCATAACCACTAAGCAACCACAGTGGGTTGAAGCTTGTCATGAGTCAATGCTTTAATATATACCTATACATAATAAGGCCCAGGACTGATGCAGACAGCAAGGAATTGAATGTTACTCATGATACAAGACCAAAAATTTTCACCACAGGGTATTTATGGCACAGCTTACCTCTGTACTGGACTCCCTTGGTGCAACGGCATCCATGCCAGCCTTTCTGGTCCCGGCTCTGAGTCGTCAGACCATCAGGGCTCACGGCTACAAGGGATGCATATAGCTTGAAAACTCTGTCTACATAAATCGCTGCACTTACTCAAGAGAGCATTTAGCATAAAGCTTTAAAAGCAAGAAATAAGAGAATGGAATGAAAGTATGAAAGAAAAAAAGAAGGGGAGGAAGCGGCAAGATAAAAAAAAGAAGACACCAGAACTTAAATTCGTAACTCTACAACAAAAACAGGTATTGCAGTTCTGTCAATTGCATTTGTTGGAGCATCTAAAGCGGACAAATTTGATGTATAAATTTACAGCTCACATGAATTTGTTACAATGTTTACGAGAGCTTTGCAAAAAACATACTCACAAATAAGTGGTATGTTGCAGGTCAGTGCATAATACATCAACTTTGTACGCTTTAGGTATATTGTTAGGTGCATTTCACAGAATTGTGATATCATTTTTCATTGCTGAGTTAGGGTTGTAAACTTGATACCTGCGTTTTTTTTTAATGAGCAACTTCAAGGATTTTTCTTAAAAAATTATGGCACAAACTGAAAATCCAGTTTCTAGAGTTATTAGATTTTGCTTCCTTTTTTTTTTTTTTAACAAAACCATTCTCACAAATATTACTACAGTGATTGCTGAGAAACACAATCTCTCCATTCCTATATATTCAATAGGAGCTTCAGAGCTAAAAGCTTCCTCTTAATGCTGAAACTCAGTTCCCGAGGACATCATTGCATTGCGCAGTGCCTGAAAATTCGTACCAACGCGCCCAACTATCAGTTCTGCTGCATGAAAATCGCCCTTGAAATAGCAAAAATCTTTCTTACCGAGCGCCGATCCACGGTCGAAGAAGCTCATGGCCCATTTTGTGGCTGGAGGAAAGTGAAAACCAAAAAGAACTATCAGCAGGCCATTAAAATGCCACAAGAAAAGGAATACTCGAAGTGCAAACAAATTTTTCACCCCTGTCACACTGCCGACCTATCTCTCCCAAGAAGAGACTGATACCAGCCCCACCACAAATCCTTGCATCAAACAAAGAATTCCTTAAGGACCTGCTTCTAAGTAAATGTTTTATCACAAACACATGTCATCCAAGTTCTGAATCTGTATCAATAAGCAACTAAATGTAATGTAGTACTAAATCAAACTAAAGGGATAACTTAATCTCCCAAAAATTTGCCTGCACTTCCTAAGCAGAGAAATGTTGCTTAAGGGGGCACTTGAACACTATCCCCATCTCACGAGTTATTTGCAGCACATGGAAGCTGCAGGACTCATGCAGGTCAAATGCCCCTCAAGATGTGTTCATCTCTGGTCACCTGATCACAGCCACAGTAATTAGTGGTACATGACATGTGCAAAGGTCCTGACATGTCACATATGGCTGTAACGCATCCTGTTCCGAGCAAACCTAAAGCTCTCTAATCCTAACAATAATCAGACGATTACGCCCGGAACTGTATTCTGCTGCATTAAGATATTACCTCAGTAAACCTCGTACCTTTGGCAGTGCTGCAAACGACTTCAGCTTAACTTAGTCTGCTAATTTTTTTGTTTTAAGACTGGATTTGCATTTATTTGGGAAAATAAGATGGATTACTAGGGGACTAAATGAAGGTCAAAATATCCCCCATGATCTAGGAGCTACAGTGTCAATATGACATGACATATTTCAAAGTATTCCTGCATGTACGGGCCTGTTAATAGGGAAAAAAAAAAGTTCTCAAAGTTTGTCAAGTTGAGTGTTTGGTTCCTCTAGAAGGCAATGCAGATCTGGTTTACCAGTAAGCTATAAACTAGTCTCGAAAAGACGTTGCCAAAATCTCATGATGTCACGAGGAGCTTGCACGGGAACTTAATTTGCATCTTTTTTGGTTTACCAAGACTCTGCACAGGCTAAGACTCACATTTCTGGTATTCCAGGCTACATTACGGTATGCATTATGGTAAATAAGATTGCCTTGCCAACTGAGGGGAACGAAGTTCTTTTGCTTTCTTATATCACCTTGATTAATCAGTTTTAGTCTGAGGTAATGTCCCATAACCTAAACATGTGAAAAGTTTAGGTTCAACATAACTTGGTTTAATTTATTCAAGTTCGATCCCATAAACAGCCACATCAAGTTGCAAACATACACAACGCTGTGTACAATTTAGATGGAACAAAAGCGGACTGCAGACTCAACTCTGCCTGCTGCTAACAGCCAAGCACCCTGCATGTTCTAGATCTGTATATTCAAGTGCCCGCTCGATGTTTCAACTATGCAGGACATAGGAATGGAATTGTTCACTTATGTGCCCAAAAATAGCATACAATGTGCCTTCTAGTTTGGTGCCAATTGGAGTGGTCTGCTAAAGGCATAGATGATTTACTGTGCTGCTTATTCAACAGAAAAATTGGAACGGCGCACTAGTTGATGCTTTAGTCTGTGGGGTGTTTTAATTTTTGTGCCAGAGATAGTGCAGTAAGTCATCTACGATGAACAACCAACTTGTACCAGTTTCAGCACTAATGCTAAAACTGTCTCATGCTGAGAGACATGCTTTGGGTATTTGTAACCCCCCTCCCCTTCCCTGATTTGTCTTACAAAAACGCTTATTTACTGTAGTTGATGACGTGGCTAACCAGTTCCCCACCCACAAGCACAACATTTCGGCCAGAGATACCAACAAAGTTGTTGTGCCAATGAATGACTGACAGCACACACTACAAGTGCATGCAGATTTCTTTTTTTGTTTGTTTACTGGACACCCAGCAAAATGAATGAAGATGCTCAAACCACATCTTTTCTTCTTTGTACCTTCCTGACACGAGCATCCAGCCTGCACAGTTATGGCAGGAATTTTAATTTTTAATTATTATGATTATTACACTTAGTACACTTGCAGTTCAATATTTGGAGGCGCTCTGCAGTTTTTTAATTTTTTGTCTTTTTTCTCTCACACAAGTGCACACTTGTGCCAACACAGGATATTTTCGATGCTAAACGTTCGGCAGCACGCATACCAACGAAAGATCTTATTACAGCAAACACATCAAAACTCACAGGCACTGGCCGGTTTGTCTGCGCCGCCCTTCTTGCCTCGGCCAAGCTCGTCGTCTTTCAGTGTCTCCCACACTATTTGCAGGATCGGCAAACAGAAGGCACCAGTCTTTCCACTACCTGTTTCAGCGGCCTGCACAATAAAACATCACAAAGCCTATCACTTGCATACTCACACCAGACGTGCCTGTTCAGCGACTTGTTACCAGTCATCCTCCTTATTCCGTGCAGACTGGAGCAGCGATTGTGCATCTAGGCAGAGACTACACTGCGTACGGTGGCTAGTGATAAATATTAACACAAAAGATCGCTGAAACTGTGGTATGCGGTGCTGCAGCTGACATGATGATACTGCCAAGAAGTGTAGGAGTGAGGTGACCATGAAACCATCAACTACTGTCCCAAACCATGCAATTCGTTTCATCCTTTCCAATTACTCCTGTACTTGTGAATGTGAATTCTAGGAAACTACACTTCGACTTCCCTGATTTTCCTTGTAGCAGGATGAAAGGTTGCACAATTTGTTCCCTTTTGCAAGATCTGCCACACAAACTGTGATTTTAAGAAGGTGTTGTTCTGGGAACCTTACTACGTCTAACCTTGTGCTAACCCCAAAATCAAGGTCCATGTCCCAAGCTTTCATACAAAGGATTGAAAATCAGGCGAGTTGGAACCTATCTATTCTTGGGCAGCGTACACACAAACGAAACACAAGACAGGACAAACATTTGTGTGTTCACTGCCCAAGAATAAACTGCCATAGAAATCTTTGTTCAAACTCCTTCATGACAAGGACAGCATCCAGCTGGAACTGCCTGCATAACCAGCAATACCAATTCATGATACTTTAAAACCGTGACATCTACTGAATGTCCCGATATCTACTTTTTCCAGTAACATCCCATGTGGCATTTATTTATCATGTGTAATTTACGCATTAGTGGGGGAGGAGGCATTACATAACAAAGTGAAACAAACTAGAGCACTACGTATTAAAAATATTGTACAACAATAGACTAACTAAAAATGAACCAATGTAATAATATAATACATTAAAATAGTAATGCACATTTCCAACAAGAAAGTATAATCAAAAATGTGCCTAAGAGCTTTCATAAAGCGAAAATGGCATCACGCAACAATACAAGGACACTTCAAATATACAGTGATTTCTACATATATTACAAGAAAAACATCAGCTACAGTCGAAGTCAGCAATAAGGAAAACTCAACTTACTTAAAGAGCAGTAGCAAAAGCTTCTTTGTCAACTATGCTAACTGTATCAGGCAGCCGATTCCACTCAGAAATGGTCTTGGGAAAAGAAAGTACTTTTGAAAAGGTCTGTTCTGCAATTACATTTCCTCACTTTTAGCTCGTGATCTATTCATCTGGATACATAATGTGGCTGGGATATGTACTTTTCGCAGTCAATTCCAGTCTGGGCATGAAATAGGTTATGAAGAAGCTTTAAGCATAGAGTTTGTCGTCTTTTTTTTTTTCCTAGGAGCTTCCATCCTAATGTTTGCTTTGCAGCAGTAATATACTAATATTTCTTGTGTAATTATCTATTACATACGCGCTTCTATGCTCTGGACTCTCTCAATTTTTTTTCCCAGCCATTGCCCCAACGGTGGGTTCCATACATGTGCACCCACACTCTAACAATGACATGGCTTTTGTACAGATAACAGCCTTGCTGAGGGAATAGCTTCGTGCTTCAATGCAAAAAAAAAAAAAAAAGAACAAAGAACAAGAAAAACAACTAACACTTTGAATTCTTTTGTTGTAACAAAATTGACATGCCTCTGCTAATTCGTAGATGGTGTAAGAAACATGTTTAAGTAACTATGTCTGGAAAAAGTTTGCAGTGGGGAGCTACTTATCTATATGTTGTTGCTGCCACATGCTTTTTTCTTGTGAAATGCTTGTGAACGCATTTTTGTGACTTTATTTGCATACGATTCTATACACCAGTTTTCTATTTAAGCTAAATAATTTTGTAAAATAATGGTATCGGTATCACTGGTAATTTCTCTATATATTGTTAGATCACCAGCAAACAATCTCATAGAAGAAGTGGCGGTGTCTAAATGGTTATCTATAAATAACAAAAAAATGCAACGAGCCTAATACCGAGCCCTGAGGGTCACCGGATGTTATGGCAAAGACATCAGATTTTGCACCATTTCCCACAACACACTGGGACAGCAAGGAAAGGTATTCCTGCATCCATGTGATTACTTGTTCGCTGAAACGTAACTTGTGCGTAAGCAATTTGTAATCGATCATGTCAAACACTTTTCTAAAATTTAAACAACGCAGACTCCACACAAGAGACCCTGGTCAATACTTGCCCCATACTGCACGTGTATTTACATCCTCACATGTATGAGCGGCCTTAAAAGTAGAAATTAGACATAATGACATGTCATAATAACATGACACATGGGGAACCACTTTATACCATAAGAACGTCGCCACCTCCGAGAATGAGCGGTACAGCTTCGGCCTGCACATCAGTCGGGAGTCTGGAAGCAAGAAAAGACAAATTGTACCTAGGCTATTCTCACAGCAAACATTAATTTAACAAATATGCAAAAAAAAAACATCAAATGAAGCACGAAACCTAATGACGTTTGTATGTGATGCTTCGAGATTCTGGTTGAGTTTCGCTTGTGGAACCAAAGGTATATATACTTAATGCACGTATGCAAAAGGCTGCAGAAGTGAAAATAGACACATGTAAACAAGCTATCTGCACAATCGTCTACTAAAGTGCTCGCGCGAACGCCGTAGCTTTAAAGACGCTTTGAAAGTGCCAATGAGCTACAGTGGTCGTACTGTTGAGATTGGCAGGGGTAGGTTTGGCTCTTATGATCACGAACTTTTAGCTAAAAAGGCAACAGCTAGAACAAGTAAAACTCACGTCCACTCCATGTCTTCGACTGCCCGCGCGATCTCGGGCAAGACGCCCATCTCTGCAAGTCAAATAACGCGAGAAACAAGTGTGAGTAGATCATGCCGGCACATCCAAGATGACAGCAACACCACACGCCGTTCCCTAACAGTAAACTTATGTTGAACAGTGGAAATATGCAAATTAATTAATCTCAGAAATTGAAAACTGAGAAAGTCACTGACTTAAGCCACCGACTTAATTATATGTACGACAAACTTTAGGGGAGTCCCGAAATGCCAACGTGGGCGATCGCTACCGCTACCGGCGATTCAAACTGCAAGCTAATACGTTCAGTAAATCGTCACTTTAGATTTCACAACAGCATGCTTAAAATGAAGTTCAACGCTTCTTTCAATTAACACCAATTGTGACTTGAAATATCACCTTCAAACGCAGTCATAATAACTTCTAAGCCACGCTTGAGTTACTGCCGACGCAAAAACGAAAACAACAGCGCTAGCGGATTGACTTGAAGTCGACGCAAGTATGCAAGCCGAAACTAAGGTACAATACCGAAACCACGACCTACCGAAACTGGCGTTCTCGGCTTCAAGGCAAACTGAGGAAAGAGCCAGTCACCAACTGGATTGCGATTGAGGGCCTTTATTACACGACTGATTATGTCCGTTGCATTGGTAGATCATGGTATTTAACATTAAAATATCGGTAAGCGTGACTCATCCCGGGTCATTCCTCGGAAAGGGCGACCACAGTAGTTTCCGGTCGTCAACACTACTGTCCACGAGGGTTCGTTCGTCGGTTCGTGTTTCTCCTTTCGTGTCGCCGTGATAAAAATTGATAAAATGCCCAGATTCGACGATCGCTTGTGCTTGTTCACGTGATTGTGCGGGCTTGTGGTGATGCGCGGTGACTTGCGGCGCTAGCGAACGCTTGGTTCGTCGCGCCGAGCACAGCAGAGGTCGACGTTTGTTGTGGGGTCCCGTGTCCCCTGCCGTAGTGAAAAGTGGGAGGTGAGTGTCTCCCTGTGGTCATGCGTATGCTGCCTTGCTGCAGCGACGACACTACTGCGTGTTCCCGCATGTACCCTCCCACAAAGTGCGTAGCGCGTCGCAAGTGTGTGTGTGTGTGTGTTCCTTTTTGTTTCCGTGCTTCTCGTTATCGATGGACGCGTTCGGGGACCACCTTCTGTCCCCCGTGACGCCGGCGAACTTCTAGAACCGCCCGCGTCGAATTTGGTTTAGCCGGACATTATCAGTTATCGTGAAGTGGAGCAGCGCTCAGCGTTCGCATTGTAGTTGCACCATATTCCTGCAGTCATTGTGTCAAACGTTGATCGGGTTGTGTTGCCGTGTAGCGGACGGTTGTTTCGTGTGAGGATTGTGACGTAACGGCCAGCGCTTGCACGGCACGGCGCTTAGTCACAGAAACGGTTCTGGCATTGGGTAGGGGTGTGGACGTTCACTGTATTCTTTTCGGAGACGCCAGCGACATTCTGATGACGAGCATGTGAGCACTTTCTTCATCCGTGACCTGCACGTTGTTCGGATCGTTCGGATCAAAGCAGGGAAATGGGTTCCTTCGCACGCAGTCTCCGTGAGGTGTTTTACTTTTTTATACCGAGTAACTGTCACGTACTACGCACAGCTGTTGTGTACTGCACGAAACCTCCTTTCTCGTCTACATT
Source organism: Dermacentor variabilis (assembly GCF_050947875.1). Taxonomy (NCBI): domain Eukaryota; kingdom Metazoa; phylum Arthropoda; class Arachnida; order Ixodida; family Ixodidae; genus Dermacentor; species Dermacentor variabilis. The sequence continues at coordinate 119,366,526 of NC_134576.1, forward strand.
TTGCTCATCTTTTCTTTTCCCCAGAAGGGGACATGAAACAGTTTACATTTGACGTCGCAAACCTGTGGATTCCGCGTTTTGCGAAACCGTCGTTTCTTGCCATGAGTTTTGTTTTGTTTTGCCATGCGACTCCCGTAACACCTGCGGAATTAGCTTGAGCAGTCGTGCATGCAATATGCAAGTGTGTGGCTTGTGAAAAGGTCGGTGGAGGCCGCTGACATATGTCGTAATGCGATGCTCCGCCAGTGAGTGTTTGTTTTTCTTGAAATTCTTCGTCAAAGGATCGGTGCCTTTACAGGTCTAGGCAGCAGGTGCTGCGAAAAGCATTTTTTTTTATTGTGTGTGTGTGTGTGTGTGTGTGTGTGTGTGTGTGTGTGTGTGTGTGGCAACGCAACAGAATAGTTGCGTGAGTTTGGTTATCTTCGTAATGGCGCTGTTGTGTGAACATCCATTCGGCGTTGCTAGTGAATTATTAGTAGCTCTGGCAGTTGGTGCATTCCTTTCAGTACTGTAGTGCTGTGTTGCTCTGCTTGATGTAAGTGCCTTTCACGCGTGCTGTAGAGATGACCAACTCCTTTTTTTGAAGACAGACCGAATGTTGACTGTTCTACCACGTTAGAAGTTCAGAAAAACCTTGACAAGCTGTTGCAAAGCGTGCCTTCATTTACATCCACACCATTGTTCAGCTTTCATCTGGGATTCACTTTTCTTCCTGCCCGGTGGCACTTGGCAATGGCTGAGTGGAACAACCCATGTAATACATTTTATGAGATGCGCACCTGCTCATTGCATGGTTGCAGGTAATATTTTAGCCCAGAGCAGCTGTGTTCTGATGACAGAATGCAGAAAGAAAAGTTCGTGCGCACAGGTCGGGGTATAAATAGAAAAAGTCAAGGTTAAATTGTTGTCCGTTATTAAGGCATCTTTCGTAAAGCAGTATGCAGGTTTGAAACGCTAAAGCTCATTGCTTTTGTTATTACTAACCAGATTAATGGCAACCGGATTAATGGAAATGTTGCTGAAGTGCTAGCAGGAAGTAAAGTTTGCTGTTGATTGGGAGCAATGCATCGCCTCCGACTGCAAAATGAAGACTAAATTTTCAAAATTCTGCCATTTTTGAGCCCTGTATAAAGCTGTAAATTCAAGCTTACATCGGAGTTGAGTATCAGAAGGGCAGTAATGACACACTTTATTTCTCCTTACAGACTTCAGTGGTTTGATCAACAGCAGATGAACAATGGTAGTCTGAGCTGCAGAGTCAATGTTTTTGCAAGGATACTTGCCTTTAACATCCTGGTAAAAACAAGGGCACTTGTTTTACCAAAAACAAGGGCACTTGTTTTTACCAAAACACTGACTTGAGGGCTGCTACTAGCTTCATTTTCCTGCTGTTGATCAACTTTTTTTCCATGTTCATTTTCCCCTTAGTAAGCCTTGTTCCAGCTTTAGTTGATTAATTGTATATTCTCATATTTTTGTATAGAACATCTCTCATGGTTTTTTGTGTAAAACAATGGAACGCTGTGCTGCTGATTGAAGAATTGTATATTTGAGGGTAGATTTTGAATTTGAGAGATGGTGCTAGGGCTTGGGGGAAACTCGCACAAACCTGCAAACCAACCGCATATCTTTAAGCATTGTGCTTTCACATTGTAGTGACAGTGAAAGACCAGTCAGCACCAAAACTGAGAGTCATGAGCCTAACGCCTTGTTGGATGAATTCGTGCCCACAGCGAGTAACTTTCATAGCATAACAATTGTGGCATGCACTCATGTTGGTTTTCTAAATCTTATCTATGGGCCAAGTGCACTGGCTATTTGTACATGACTCGGCATACATTCCAACGCACACTTGCAACAGTGGTTAGTTGGTAAAAAAAACGGGTGTCCAGAAAATTTTTTTTTAAAAAGTATGCGCTTCAGTATTGTGAATCTGGAAACTGCTGCGAGATTACCCTTTCTTTTATTCACAGCACATTGCTACAGTGCTCTCGACAGTTGTGATAGAGGATGTGTTCATCCTATTGAACTCTCCATGCTCTACCTGTGCTGTTTGTATACTGCCCTTCCCTACGTAATACTGTTGGTATAGAGGGGAGAAAAATAAGGGGATCCAGAGGACTCGTTTTCTTTTTTTTTCATCATAGCCATATCAACAAAGCATATGATTAAACCAAAGAAAGCACAGGAGAAATCAGTTGTTGCATTCATTTAAGATGTAAAGGCAATAAAAAAAGGGGGGGAAGTGGACGAAATGACAGCTTGTCGCAGGTTGGAGCAACCCGCACCTTCCCCTTTACGCGTGCGGTGCTTGAGTGGGCCTATTACCGCGAAAGCAACGAAAGTGCTCCAAGAATACTTTATTAATCTAAACTGATGCAGCGTTTCTCTCTAGTGTCCCTCGAACATCGCTGGTGTCTTGTTTTTGAGGAAGAAGCAGTGGACGAATGCTCTCATGGCAAGGGGTACCTGTGTGTTCCATTGTCTGACCTTATCTCTGTTGCTCTGCATCTTTCTTTCCTCTGACCTCCCTGTCCTGTTTGACTGCAGTGATATTTGCATTGTGGCAGGCCTTGACAGTGTGCCCTAAATAAAGAGGAGCGCCGCCATGCCACTGCTGTACTGTGTGGTGGCACGAGGCAGCACGGTGCTGTCTCGGTATGCCAGCTGCGCAGGCAATTTCTCAGAGGTCACTGAACAGATCCTGGGCAAGATCTCGCCAGAAGTTCCCAAGCTTACCTACTCCCACGGAAGGTAAATGGGATGCAACTCTCATGCGTTTCAATTCAGAAAGAAAGTTGAACTTTGACTGGTTAATATCCATTTCAGAATTGAGGCACATTTCATTATCGCTAAAAAGAAAGTTACAACAGTGAGAAGCACAGGGGACATGATACCAATCTTTGTTGAAATTTAGTATTCATGAGCGCGCAGGTTCTTTGAAACTGCACAGTGCGTGAGCACCTATGGCAATGGTCAGCCAGATGGGCATCAGCTGCTGCAGCCACTTCAGTTAAAGTCCAGCTTCATGGATCAGCTGATGAATGCCACAAATCTTTGACCATTTAACTTAGAAACATTTGTTCTAGTTCATGACCTTTTTCTGCTGATGATGCTACTGGCTGCAATATAGTTTTCGTGTGTCATTGTCCTCTGTGATCTCTTATGTGAGATCTGGAGACCCACCTGGGTAATGTTGAGTGTAACAGTTTTCTCTTGGTTGTTTTAGTATACACTGACTTATTTGGCAGCAGCGTGTGTTACGATAGCTTAGCTCATCATAGCATTAATTTAGGAACGTGCTTAAGACACTCTTCTCTCAATGTGTGCATACGTGCATGCATGTGTAATAGCAATGGTGCAGCAAGTAATTTGTGTTCTTTAGCTTGAACAAGCTGGTTCGCACCAAGTGGACCACTTTGCTGTTTTTCCAGTGCATGCTTTGATGCCTGCAAACCTTCACTCCTCTTTTCTGTGTAACTTATGAAAGAACTCGCAGTATTAAGATAAAGGTATCATCCCATCATGCATGCTTTATCTAAAGTGGTTTAGCACAGAGCCATGCACTAGTCAAGAGCTGTGTAAGAAATGTGCCACGTTTGGTCATTTTCAGTTAGACTGTAGGTTTGTTCAATTCGCTTGCACCACCTGAACCAGTTCACGAGGTGCTGCACCTTGCCATTCATGTCAAAAGGTGCAGGGCTGGTTCACAATTTTGCTGCACCTTCTCAACTGTCTTTGCGGACTTGGTGCAGCAGTGCAACACATGGGTGCAAGCGTCATTAAAATCTCGCTTGTGCACATCTGCTGTGTCTGCACAAGCGCAGGATGTATTTATGCCTCGGAAGCCAGTCATACCTGCAGTTCGTGACTCTCAAACTTGCGCACTCGGTGCACATTAGTTGGACAAAACATAACACCTGCACCGTGTCTGCACCTCGGCATTCGTTTCAAGTGTCGCATTGTGCCTGCACCACAAAAATCGAGCTGCACAATTCCAAAACTTCTCGCGCGCTGCTGTTAACTGGTTCATAGTGCTACAGGCAAGTCAAATAGACCTTAAGTGTCATTAGCTGTTCAGCATGCAAGTGTCACTAACTAATGGTCAGAAGTTCTTTTGGCCTTAAATATCTTAGTAGTGTTCGCAGAACTAATAGAAGCCCATCTTAACTCAGTGTCATGTCTTCATTCCAACTTCCTTTGAACTTCAACTATTATGACAATGTTCCCAAGTTTTTCTTTTTCCTTTGCAGCTACTTGTTCCACTACATCCTTGAAGATGGCATTACCTATCTCTGCATTACTGACGATGTAAGCATTTTTTTAGTAGCTTTAGGCATCATTTTGGCTGCATGTTGGCTAGTTACGGCTGCTCGAGAAGTCATAGCACTGGACAATTATACTTTGTAAGAGGTGTTATGTGATGAATGCCACATTCAAGGGGGTAGGCGACTTCTTCAGGTAGTGGTGCTTGTTTTCTTCAGTTAAACTTCTCGATGTTCTCAGGGCTATTCGTTTGTGATCAGTTTGTTTGTATGTTGTCGTGCAAAGGCATTGTTGCATGCATTCTTGCACTGCTCTGGCCTTTTTCACCGATTTCTGTACAAACGTCTGTTACAGGAATTCGAAAGGGTAACAGCATTCCAGTTCTTGGTGGACATTCAGGGCAGGTGAGTAAATGTAGCCTGAAATGATCTGCTGTTGGATACCTTAGGTGTGGTAAATAGTACATTAATCACTGCTGCTATAGCATAGCTTCAATGATGGCAGTGCGAAAAAATGGAGATGATCGCGTTTGGTCTGCGAGTGCTTATCAATCTAGCAAGTAGTAGTTCTTTTCCCTGTGGGCACCACATGCTCTTAACCCTTCAAGCACCATTGATTTGCTGGTGCATTTCCACGTCTGTGTCCCGCCATGTTCCTTTCGACATTCCTTTGGCGAGGACTACACCAAGACTACACCAAAACCACACCATCATTTACAGGAATTATCGAAATGCTATTTTGTTTACATTGTATATCATACTTACAAACATTAGGCAAGATATTACATAGTACTGTATAATTAGGAATTACTAACACGCTGCATTGTTTATTTTCCGTACTTCATTGTTATGCTTCCCGTTTTCCCACTCCCCTCTGTAATGCCTTTGAGCCTTGAGGGTACCATAAATAAATAAATTTGCCATTATACATGTCATTTCCTTTTTTTCATTTCGGCACAACCAAAATAAACCGCTCTGTTAATTTTATAATATGAGGAAAAGAATACCCGCTAGGGGTGCGTCACTTCCGAAAATATGCGACACTGAAAAGGTTCAAGGGACATCAAGAGAACAATTAGTAATACTATACAATTCTGAAGTATGAAGGAAAAAAAAAAGCACTTTTAGCCTGAGAGGACACATGATGCAAGTTCGCCCTGATGTCGGGGGCTTCGATGGCATCTGCTCCAACCTAATTTTATTGGTAAAGCTGGACCACATTGCATTCTAAAGAAGTCAAAAGAATGAACTTGACGAGATCTAAGAACGCTCACTGCACCATAGTGGCTTAAATGCGAGAAATGTGCAATGTCACAGTGACTCACAGCTGATTGAGTTTTGGCACAAAGTTAAAAAATAATAGTTGATAAATAAATAACGGGGGGGGGGGGGGTAGGCCTTACTTTTTTTTCTTCTCGTTGACCTCATGCCATGAAATTAATCGGAACCTTAAGCTTGAAATATTCGGGCCTGTCTATGGCTTTTGAGATAATACCACATTTGAGATTACCACATAATACCTAGCGAACTTGAGGAGCAAGCACAGAGCTACTGGAGCTTCCACAGCTGTAGGGACATGTGGCTTATATTTCAAAAATGTTTAATGCCAATGACTAGCGTGTCAGTAATGCAGTTTTTGTTTCTTACTTGAATATAATGTGCACATAATTTCTGAGTACATTTAGTTAGAATCGAGCAAATGTGGTAACAATTTCCTTTGAACGTTCTTCTGACTTTATTATTGCCTTTCGATTGCAGGTTCCAAGCCAGTTATGGCCGTCAAGCTCATTCAGCGCTTGCCTATGCAATGAACAGTGAATTTTCGCGGGTACTGGCAAATCAGATGGTGAGCTCGTACTCTAGCTGGAAGCATACACTCTGCTAATATCTGTAATGTGCCACATTCCAGAAACACTACTCTGGCATTGGAAAGGATGGCGACAACATAACCAAAGTTCAAGAGGAAATCGACGAACTCAAGGGCATCATGGTGAAGAACATTGGTGAGTGGGCTGAGCTATCGAAGTCTTCAATTTAACACGCCAGCTCTCGGATGTTGCATAGAAGAGCTGTGGGTCAATTTGATTTTGTAGTTCATGCATCTAAAATAATGAGGGGTGCAAAATATTCAAAATGTCCGAATAATGAAGCAAATATTGTCTTGCTTCAGTCCCTGAATTGAATAGCTACCATTCCCAAATGCAAATTACCTTTCCGCTTTCGAATGCTTCACATTGCTAGCTGTGCGTGATCGAACATGAAACTGAAGCTTAAATGAAGCAAATACCCCCATGCCACGGTGGATCTAAAGAACGGGAAGCTACATAGAGTGCACCATGTTGCTCATGAGCCACGCATGGACATTCGGCAATGGGTATGATTTGACACTATTTATCGAAGCTGCAACCGTGTGTTCTCTTAGAATGATACCTGAATACGTTCGACCACAACATTTTGTATTATAGTAGCCCCATCTACAGCGGCCATTCCCACGAGAGAAAAAGTGGCTTCTTCACTCTGCGATTGTGGCAATCAAGGCAAATTCGCGCTTTCCTCTTGGAGGTAATCGCAGATGCTAAAGGACTGACAAGGCAGTCTTGGAACTAATTCACAACCAAAGAAGTTCTGAAGAACCCTGCTTGTTTGTTGCATTCTCGATGGCGGTAATAAGGCTGGCAGATGTCAGTCTTGCGAAGATTGCTTAGCAGTGCATGTTATTGTAAGGCCTAAAATGTATATTTTATGCCCCTTTAGTTTACTTCCACTCTGGAAACACCTACACCTCTAATTGCATTGGCTTATGGGCATTGAGCCATAAAATGTGCAGTAATTGAAAACATGTTTTATGACTGATTTAGATAAATTACATGTTTGCTGTGCCAACTCCATCAGCACCTTTAATGTTAATTACACATGGCATACATTTTACATTAATCCTGTATTTGTACTCTTAGCTAGACTCTGTAAGCCTTTTATTTCTTTTGCACCATATACCACCCTATTTTAAGCTATCTCCCTAATCTTTGCATTGGATAAGTGTGCAGTTTTGGTGCTCTTTGGTCACAAAACCTTGTATAATGACAGAAACTTCAAATGTGGTGAATACTGCAAGGTAAGCATCATTGTTTTATTTTAATGGTGAGAACAGCTGTTCGATTCATATTTCATTAGGCCTAAAAAATTCCTGATATTTGCACGCCCCTAAAAATAAGTAGCTTGCTTTTAGTGAAAGAAGACATTTCATATGTGCTGCAATTGCATTCTGTTCAGACATTAAATTCAATGCGATTTCTGTGTCCTCTTAGGCAAGAATTGGAAAATGTGTGTGTAGGGGGGGGGGCAGCTGGAGCGTCATTTAAGTTGACCTCGTGCGTTGTTTTGAACGCATGTGCAGATACGGTAACGTCGAGAGGTGAAAGGCTGGAACTGCTGGTCAACAAGACTGAAGCCTTATCAAGCACGGTCAGTCATCTGCTGGTTTAGATTTTATCTTGTGGTCCGCTATTGCTCTGCACGCTTATGATGAAGGTCCGAGCAAACATTTGTACATGATGGCTATCTTGCTGCACCCTTCCTGCCGTGTTTGCAGTCTGTGACGTTCCGCAAGAGCAGTCGCAACCTCGCCCGGTCCATGATGATCAAGAACATCAAGATAGCCATCATTATTGCGGTCATAGTTTTGGTGAGTACTTCACTGTACAGCTTCACTGTAGGGGGATCACTAAGGCGACAATTTAAGGTGTGTCAGTAAATTGTGCTTCTAGAATATCAATGAACACACTTTTACTGTGAGAGGAAGCACAGTAAGCCAGAAACATGGAAGATTGTGCCACCGCCTTGAAGTTACTACAACAGGGGTGCCATCTCAGATCATTGTTTAAAATGTGCATTCAGTTTGCATTCAATTTCGCCTCGCACGATTGACCTAGGCCGTGCCTTGTCGTCAGACGCGCCCAGCAGCTGACAACTTGGCAAGGCCTAGCCCAATCGTGCGAGGATGAACTGAATGTGCGTTTCAAACAACGATCTCCAGAGCACTCCAATTTTGTGGATTTTGATGATATCTTGTGTGTCCTAGTTACTTCTTCTTTATTCTTAAAGATGGGGCTAAACTGTTGCATATATGACTGGAAGATTCAACTTGGCAAGCTTTGAGAACATTTTCTTTGCCACAGTGACCGGAAATACGAGAAAATAAATTAAAATTTGACATTGCCCTGGTGGCACTGATGCTGAGGCTTTGCTGCAACATCCATGAAATGGAAGTTTGGCCGTCATTTTATCTTCCAACTCTTGCTGCAAGATTATTGAAAATCTGGAAGCAATTCGTAAATGGAGCCAGGGAGCGCCTGACTCATCGCTTTCTTTATCGCTCCTGCTGTGTGTTTTCCAGGGTTGGTATACACTTGTAGTAACACAGTTATTATCCAAGGTAAATCTGGTGTTATCGGAATTAGAGATACCTTATCAAATGTGCTTATGGGAATTGGTGTTCTTTGAAGTTTTGAATAGTGCAATAACTATATACTGAACAAATGAATAATTGCACAGATTTAATATTTGCAAAGAAGTGCAAGGGATGTTGGTGCAGATATAACTAAACTCAGTAGCCAGATACCTTGATCTTGTAAATGTCATATTGGGATTAACTTGATGGGATAGGCATGGCCTCGCAACGTGTAGTATGTGAAACGCCTTTGTATGAAGCCATAGTACAATGTCAGTAATGAGAGTTGTTTAAAGTATCATCATGATCCTGCTATGGTTCTTATAACTGTTGGCAGTTTCTTTGTGCATTGCAATGCATCTAGAAGCTGTTGCTTTGATTTTTGTGTGGTCCCGTAATAGGGCACTTCAGCTAGTCCAAAGATGTACTGTATTGTCGTTTGCGTAATACCAGGTTACAAGATATATAAATGAGTGGTTGGTTGATGGTATGTAGTTAACCAGCAATGACAGAGCTGTTAGTATATCAGTAACCAACTGTGTTCTCCTTGGCTGCTGGTGTAAAGCGTTAGCAGTGACAAATTGTCAACATGCAGCCTTTGTTTATTTTTATTCGACAAGAACAGCCTTGTGTACATGAAAATGTGTCTAATCTGTGCCTACGTTAATTAACCACTGCTGTAAAGTGTCAGCAGCGACATGACCATGAACATAAAGGTTCCCCCGTTGACAGCCATATACTAACACAAAAATGATTCTGGTTGCGGTTGGACAAAGCACCACAAGATGTTGCTAACAGCACAGTTGCTGCAGCACACATCTCCAGTATTCCACGAAGGATAACATGTTTACGGACAGGCTGAAGCTCTCTAATAACTGCAACGCTTCCCGTGTTACAGGTGGTAATCTACATCATCGTCTCGTCGGCATGTGGTGGGCTGAGCTGGCCGAGCTGTGTCTGAGGGTCGTCGCCATCACTGCTACCGCCACATGTGGCTTCGCCCTGCACATGTTTAGCTTCGTTTACCCTACACGCGTACACCTCAACACACGTTTTCGTCTATCATTGGTTACAAACTTTGCGCGTGCATGTAGTGTTGGGCTAACTTCGTCACCTGCCATCGCAGCGTCGAATGTGCGAATGACGAGGGTTGTTTTCAACGTCCCAGCTTCTGGCGAGCTGGTAAATAGTGATTGTACAGAGCGTTCTTGTTTTCCTGCAATTACATTGTATGATATTTTCCCGCACGTTTAAATTCTTATTATATATATATATATACAATGTCTCTGTGGCTACACACGACCTAACTGAAGATGCACAGTGGTTTACCTTAGGAGAATGAAATTTACGTGCAGCTCAGTCCGTCGTCGGGCTCGCACCTGTGCACTTTATTTCTGCGACTGCACGGAAGAAATGATTGTGTAATTTTAGTAACTCGTGTAACTGTGTATCGCACTCGACGTAACTCGGTGCAATGTTTTCTGAGCTTGTGTTTTTAGTGTACAACTCAGTGCAACCTCAGTCGCATCTTTTTTTTTTTTTACATTTATACTAGGTACTAATTTCGGATGCCGATTGCCGGAAAAAGCGAGTTGATCTGCCTGCATAAACAGAGTGCTTGAATGAAGTGCCAGAAATGAAATTGTTACGCATTGCCTGCAGTGTTGTATATAGCGAAATGGGAACAGTGAGTTTTTCTCTGTACTGTGTATTTGCAATACTTGAAGGGAGTAATAAATATTGGCACTTAATCAGAGTTGCAAAATCGTGTTCCTTTCTTTTTTTTCGTTGTAGCTGGTGGCATTCTCATTTACCTCGCTGGAACCTTCCACGAGCCGAAACCAACACACTGCTTCCATTGTACCGGCTGTTTTTATGGCAGAATTTAAGATAGAACCTTGTGATAGTGAGATGGCAATTTTCAAAACAGCACTGCCCCTGGTTACTCGAGATTTGACTACAGAAAGACGTCTATATTGCTCAGGTTGTCCCTCTGTACATCTCCATTCTTGAAAAAAAAAGTTTCTTGCAAGTTGCATTAAGATGATTCCAACCATCATGAATATTGCCTATTTAGAGTAGGTACAGACCTCTAAATTATTACTACCAAAAAACAAGATCATGTCGGTAAGATTTCACAGCACAAATAGCAACTGGGAATGGCCATTGCTCTGCAATATCTACACTCCTAAGAACAACAGCCAAAGCTAAGGCAGATGCTTGTCTCTCGCGTGTCCCGTGATGCAGTTTTCCCCGCAAGACTCTTGTCTCCCGTAATCTGGCCTCCCCGTGTAGCTAAGCGCCGGCGGTGTGGTGCAGCTTAATGCGAGATGGCGCAAGTGATGTGATGCTAATGCTACCTAATGGTGGGTTTACTCTGGCGCAAAAGCTCGTTTTTCTTTGGCTTGGGGATCGGTGAGCGACGTGGACATTTTGTGTGCTCGCCTGCTATTCACGTGACCATCCCGAGAAAGGCTTATCAGCAGGACTTCAGAATGGACGAACATAATCGTTCGAACGCGCCACAGTTTGTGGCCATACACGAGAGTGATTATGCATTGATGGCCTGAATGGGAGCCATTGTATGCTCGCTATAGGCTCGCAGCGAGTCAGGCTTCCTCGATTTGCCGCGTGCCCATATGGGTAGTAATTCGGCTAGCAGGCATCGGTGTAGGAAAGGTGCAATAAATGCCCTTGTGATTTTTTGCACTACACTCTGTTGTCATTCTTTTGTCCCAAGAGCACATGTGAGAGCTCACAATGTATACGGGACTAACTCTGATCTTTGCAACTGCCTGGTATACAAATTACAACACAGATTACTTGACCACTTATTTATTTGCTTGGACAACTGGCCACTTTCACAGCAGATTTTCAGAGCCTGGTTAGAGGAAGAGTATGAGGTGTGGTAGGAGACTGGTCCAGAACGTATTTGTGCAAATGGCCCTGACTGTAGGCTGCACTGCGTTGCATGTTTCGACGCTGTTAAAGATTTGCTGGTGTGTACAAGGCTCTCTGCATTAGTCTTCACTGCCTCATTACTTTACTGGCGTGCAACTATTGCAGCATACTTATAGCACAAAACAAAAGGAAAGTTAGTCTTCATGTGTCTTGCTCCCTTTGTCTTCTCTGTAATCCCAGCTCATCTCATCGGCTCTCCGTACTTATCCTCACTGCCTAGCTGTACTTGTATTCATACTTCGTAGGCAATGCTACACAAGTAGTACGGCCACAGAAGTCTCACTCCGTGCGTCTTCCAGTGCAGTTTTCGAAACTGCAACGCTTTCTGGGGGAAAAAGAATACTTCAGACACTTCAACTACAACATATAGATACAAGTTTATGTCCAATTTCATGTTTGTGCCCCTTTGTGCTTCCAGTATACGACATACGCCTTTGTCACTAGTACAACTGATGCACTGCAGCTGCAGGTTGCGAAAACGTGCCACTGCGTTCAGTGGTGGTAAATAGGTTTAGATTGGCGACACCTTCTATGTAACGTAGTCACCGACTGATAATTCGGACAGCTCCACGGCACCATCACTAAACCCATAGACTTAATTTACAAGGACGATAAAAATTTCAGTTGTCTTGTAGGTGTGCCGTGCGATAATTCAGACCGCAACTGCATGTCTGTGTGTTAATTCGGCCACTGAGTCAAGCAGAAATGGCAATATTTTTGTTCTGGTATGTCGTCAGCCATTTCGCTGGCGCCTCCTGAAAACCGAAACTAGCGAAGGCTAGTCGATCAAGCAGCCGCCGATAATTCAGTTCATGCATTGACTCTACTTTCATATTACCTGTAGCGACAGCGTGGCAATGGCCGAGATAGGGGCAGCGATATTGTAGCTATGCTTTCCACTCGATTCTATGGCACTCGTCATACCGTTCATGGCTGGCTGATTCTGTTGGTAACATGTGTGGAGCGTCGCTCTGACCACCGACGAAACACGAAAAGAACTAGCAGAAAAGGCACTGCTAGAAAATCGCGGCCACGGAATATCCAGGCCACAGGTGAGCATATGCGCTCGTAGCAACGTGTTGACAAACTTAGGCTGTAGTCCTTGATGGTCAGTTCTGAAGTTACTTTCACTTTTGCGATATTTTGCATGACTGGCAGCAGATATGTCAACAGATGGCAATGTTTCTGCACTGTGCAACAGATTGCATGCTTGGCGCTGAGCCAAGAATGCTGGAACTCGTAGACGTCACCAATACGTCTTGCGCTAGTCAAGTGAAATTGAAGGCGTACCCTGAAACTGATGATCCGAGAATAAGGAACCTTTTTTGCCGCTTGTGGAATAAAGTCGCTTCTTTTCTGGCTAATCTGGTATTTCGGGCTTCCGATTATTCAGACCTCTTGGCAATCCCCGTCGGGCCCGAATTATCGGCCAGAAATTCATCTCGCATCTTGCGACATGAAAGTATGAGACTTAATGCTACATCGAATTACATGACGCATTTAATTAGATGTAATTCGACCTGTACCCCTGTTTCATATGCGAGCAGTAAGAGAAGTCTGTCTAGCCTTCGTCGCATGGCCTGCCATCTGTGAAACACAGTATAGTTGACTCCCTTTGCAACAATATTACTATTGTAACAAAATATTTACTATGTCCCTGCCGAATTCCTTTTTTATATGTATGTATTGTGAACGGCTCTACAACGAAGACTACAACAACAAATATGCCTGTACAATGAAGGAATTTAAGCAGTTGATGACGACTTGATCGAAGTCTAGGGTGGAAAGGATGCGAATGTCAATGAAGGCAACATTGATGAAGAGCCTGTAAATGAACCATGAATTACGACAGTGAGGAAGGCGATAGTGGCATATTTGACAGTCTCCAGTTTTACCTTCATGTCGCTTCCACGTTCTGCTGTGGAGCGTGCCGTAAATGTCGGCGCACTCGCATATTCTATCGTACGAGTCTGCACCAAAAGAATGAGCATTTTATTTCACTAACTCTCTCTTGGACTCGTGTTAAATAAAGGCTTTGTTTCGTTGAACGTGCTTAGCCTGCACTTGTGTGAGCGTTACGGTGCAGGACCTTTACAGGGAAGTGACCTGTATAACGAAGAATTTTCCAGGTCTCAAGCACTTTGTTATAAAAGCGTTTGACTATATTTGGTCCATAGCTATTGCAATGTACAACCTCAAGTTAAGAGCAAGAGATTCAAGGCACATGTTCGGCTTTTTTTGTACCATCTGTGACAGCTGTCATCTTTTCTTTCTTGCCCTCTCCCTCTACATGGAGTCAGACTTGGCTCCTGAAGACAACCTGTCTACCTTTTTCATGCAAAAGGTTTTTCCCAATCGTACGGCTTCACACAGCAATCGTACGGCAATCGTACCTTGGCGTCCCGACAGATTTCGGAGAAAGCAAGAAAAGACCTACTATTACAATAAGACAACAAATGGAGGCCTCAAGTGTAGCCCCAAACAGTATTAGTGGCAGCTATTCTCAGTCAACTTTTGGGATACTATATGTCAATTTAGAACAGGATGTCCCATCTCCAACAGTACTATACACACTAGATGTCACATCATGTAAAGGCATTATCCCTGAAAGTACTCAACCAACCTTAACGCATACCTTCCAACTTTCCCTAATTTTTTATTTAGTTAACAAATGTTGCATTAAGTTTTACAAAAAGTAAATTATGTTTCCAAGAAGTTTTAGAGGTGTTAAAAGATTAGTCAGCGCAAAATTGCAAGATATGCATAAGAACAAAACTGTGATGGTATCTGTGCTGCCCTATCATGGCAACTCAATGCACCAAACACCATAAAGGTACTTGTTTCAAGCTACTTTATTCAGACAAATTCCTGAAGCAGGGGAAATTGCCAATGAAATGACTGAAATATCACTGATATAAAAGCAGCATTACTTGTTAGTCTCTGCTGTTCCAAGTTTGCTGCTGCTTCTGGGTTGCATCTAAAGGTAAATAATTGTAACAGGGTACTTACGTATCGCACAAACGAAAGGTGTAAACTCAAGGTAAACGCTAAAAACAATGGGTGCTATACACCACTGTCATGTCCATGGAATTTTTAGGAAAACTTAAGTTTGCATGTTGACAGGTATTTAAATCTACAGGCAAGGACAAAATGTTAATTATTTCTTCAGCTCAAATGATGGAGACTACAGGATGCACAGAAACGACAGAACCATGTGCTGAAATTGGTGACAATGAGAGTGCGCGGCAAAATGGTTAGTGTAAATATGGCTCCCCTTTGAAGAGCCATGCTCCTGATATGCAAGCCAGCGACACCTAATGGCAGGCACCTGGCGCCGAGACCAGCATTTGCATATTCGCAAGGGTGGCAGTTATCGAACTTCTGGTTGCCACATCTCCAACGGAGATTGTAGCAAGGCACACCTGTGGCGTGTCTGTTAAACAGTTAAATGATAAAAGATGGCGTCAAGGGTACTTTCAAGGGTACTTTGGCTGCATGCAGGAAGCAATCTGTGTACTGCCTCTGGGTCCTCACACTTGCTCTGGAACATGTGCATCACAAAATGCGATAGCATTGCTATGTCATTCCTTCCACTGTTTAAAAGACTCTCCACTAGTGCGGCAGTAGTGCACCTTGTGTCGTATGTGTTGCAGAGCTCACGTGGCACTAACTATATTCACACACACGCATGACTATGAACACTTGACACATCCTGCATTGCTGCAAAACAATGTATTCAGCTGCTAATCATAATGCACTCCCCCCTGCCCTCAAAGAAAAGTCAACACCTTTCAAACACTTTGTACAGGTTTGGCAAACTCGCCACTTGCAACACGCAAGAGTTCTCCATGTACTCAACAGGCAGTCTAAGCGTTTGCTTCGCTGCCGGAAACACAACATGCTCAGTCACCCATTTCCAGCCATTTGGGTCGTCGGCCTGACCAACGTCTATCGTGGGAGCCGCATAAAACCGTGCCGTCTCTCGGCAGAATGTTTCGAAACACTCCTGCTCTTTCTCCCACTCGACTTCCGTCGCAAGCCGCAAAGCGTACATGGGAAGCCCTTCTACCGGTGGTGTGTGGTCGTTGAGAATTATGGGCAGGGAAGTGATCTCTCCCGACTCGTTGATGCCCAACGAAAAGTAGTCCTCCAACATCTCGGCCTTTGATGTAAGGAACGTCGACATGTAGCGCGCAAGTTCCTCCTTGGGGCCGTCCGCTTCCGTCCACCCACATTCTTCGAGACCTAGAGCCATCATTGCGAGATCATAGATCGGAGCGGGCTCGGACAGCTGGTACAGGCCAAAGCGCCCAAAGTTTTTGAGCATTAGCTGGTAGAAGAGTTCTTCGGACACTCTTCGCGTGTTGATGATGTACAACTCGGTCTTGTGTTGAACAAGGGAATATCGTTGGTTGACGCAGCCAACGAATGTATGATTCCGGAACAGTTCCCGGAGACCCGCATGGCTATTTTTGATGACTGCCTCCCAGAGATTCGTGACACTCTGCAACTTGACTTGCGGTCGCTCTGCGGCTGAGTCGTCGTCGCTGTTGTCATCCGGCTCATCGGGGCGCGTGGGCTGGCTTGAGTTTTTCTTTCCGGCCTGTGGCGAGGGCTTTTTGAGGAAGGCATCCAGTTTCTGCATCTGGGAGTCTGTCCGGACCATGTGCCTCTCGTCGACCGAAGTGGACGTGCCTGCTTTGTCTGCTTTCTTGGCTGCGGCCGAGACAGACTTAGTCGGTACTATGCGTGGAAGGCATGCCTGTGTGAGGAAGGTCCGCGACGAGTTGCAGGACAGGAGCGCGGAGTCGACTGCCTTCTGGATGCTCTCCAGGATAAGTTCCTCGTGCAGAAAGTGCACCTCCCTTTTGGTCGGGTGGACGTTGACGTCCACGTTGGCCGGGTGTATCTCGAGCGACAGGTAGAGCCAGGGGTGTGCGTTCTTTGGCAGGTACGACGCGTAGACGGACTCGATGGCCTTGCGGAGCGTGGCGCTCTCGACGAGCCGGTGGTTGATGAAGAGCAGCATCGTGCACTTCTTGTACGAGCAGTTGGCGTTCGACACGAGGCCCGCCATCTTGAACTTGAGGTTGGCCTCGGCGCACTCGACGGTCAGCAGCTCGCGGCTGACGTTCTTGCCGTAGATGCACTCGATGTTCTGCAGAGCGCTCGCTTCGCTCGCCGTGTTCACGTCCGTCGACGAGTCGTCGGCCTGCCTGACGGACATGGCGATGCCCGCGTTGTGGACCGCGTAGCGGCTCACCATGTCCACGATGCGCCTGTACTCTTCGCCGGGGCTTTTGAAGGCGTTCTTCCTCGTGGGAACGTTGTAGAAGAGGTCCTCGACGACGATCAGCGTGCCTCGGTTCCCGGCGCACGGCCTGGCGGGCCCCGTGGGCTTGCCGTTCAGGTACGACAGCTTGTACGCGCACTTCGAGTCCTCCGTCTTGGTGGTGATGCTGACCCGGGCCACGTAGCTGATGCTGGCCAGGGCTTCGCCCCGGAACCCGTACGTGGCGATGGAGCCGAGGTCCTCGAACTTGACCAGCTTGCTGGTGGTGAAGCGCTCGCAGACGATGTCCAGGTCCTCCTTGCGGATGCCGCATCCGTTGTCCTTGATCTGCAGGAGTTTGAGTCCGCCGCTCTTGGCCACCACTTGGATGCTCGTGGACTTGGCGTCGATGCTGTTCTCGAGCATCTCTTTGAGCGCGTTAACGGGTCGCTGGACCACTTCTCCGGCAGCGATGCGGTTCGTGACGGTTTCGTCGAGTCGACGAATCTTGCCGGGTTCCAAAGGCGCCGTCATTCTTCTTTTTCTTGCTCTTGACTGCTGGCAAAAATGACGCTAGCTGCCCTTGTAGCGAAGCTCTACGTTATTCGAGCGAAACGCAGGCGTAAGACACACATGCAAACACGTCCCAGCGCTTCGGAAACTCTTTTCAACTGACTGCGTCGGCGTAACGAATCGAAAAGTCCTGCTTTCTCATTTCTCGTACTTCGCCGCCTTCTTGCAACAGCAGCCGATGCGCGCCATTTTCGCGTGGTAACGCGGCGCCCCTCAGCGGTGTTCGACAATTTGTACGTCAATGGTACGCCAAAGCCTATCAAACCTAAAATGTAACATACAGCGCATAGTTCCCGTGAAAACGTAAAATATAACTTTTGTTATGTATTTCATTTAATACTGAAAGCACGGCTTTAAATAAAAAAATAGTATTGCCGAAAATCACGCCAAATAAAGACGTCTGGCGGCCTGGCATTTGGCTATGTGTACAAGATGGCGGCGCCCATGCTTTGCGCGAGCTGATACAGAACTGCGATGCGCTTTCGATAGCGATCGTCACAGTTGGTCTTTATTTAAATGACGTACGCTTGCAAAACATCGCTCATTGTTCGGACAGGTCTCGCAGCCGGGCCACGCGCCCGATCGCGTTCCGTGATAATCGGCTGAAACGCGCGACTGTGTCCGACGCCGCACACATCGGCGATGCCCGAGATTTGCCCGAGCGGTTTCGTCGAAGACATCGAGGACGTCGTCCGATCGGCCGAAGATGTCGTCTCTCCGACAGCACGTCGAGAGGTGGTCCCTCGCGTCAGGAGGCGAAAGGGCCATCCTGAAGCCTGCGGCGACAGTTTCCTGCCTGGTAAGGGAGTCAAATGTGGTCGTCGAATCGGCGCAGTTTGTGTTCCGTTCCTCATCAACTTCTAGCACACTTGAAGGAAAAGGAACACAGAAGGTGCGAGTCAAAAACGAGCGCCAACTTCCAACTGACTTTCATAACGGAGTACGTTCTATTGAAATTGACGCGAAAGGCAAAACAGACAGAAGGTGACCTTCTCTTCTCGTCCGTGTTCAGTTGTGCCCTGGTACGATGTTTCATAATGCCAATCACAACCAACTAGCTCACCTGTCCATACTTAGTGAAAATTGCGCCGGAAGTGGAAATGATCTGAACTTGTGCAGGAGGTCGTGCGCAACGCATAAGCCGTCACGTACCAGCTCACTAAAATTCGAGAAATAGCAGTTCTTTGCTCGGTAACGCATTAGGTGGGTGCTAATAAATAAAAATCAAATCGCATATTACGAATTATTGGGCACAACGAAGTGAAGATGTGACGCGCCATTGTCAGCATGTAACGAATACACGCTTATAAGGAATACTGGATATAACGAAGTTATTTTCGTGTAGGACGCGGCTTTGTTATAACGAGATCTGACTGGACTTTGTACTTCATTCTCACATGCAGGCACCCACAAGATTCACGTGAAGACATGGGGCTGTGCCCACAACAGTTCGGACAGCGAGTACATGGCCGGACAGCTGGCAGCCAAGGGATACACTATCGTTGGTAAGGACATGAGGTGGCAAGCACAGTGGCTCTGCTTTTTATGGTAACAAGCGGCGAAGCAGTAACAAGTGGCGAAATTTCTGCACAAGATTGTTTTGCTGGTACTGTCAGTTCACTTGTGACATAACAGGCTTGCCTGGAATGCGAGTGTGCGCTTACTACATTAGCTCTTACTAGCAAGCTAAAGCAGCGGTGAGAATAGCACTCTTCAGCGATAGTGCATATGTATACTGCCAGCGTCAAATGAAATGTGAACAGCAGCACGCCCGATACTGCCTCGCACAAGTTGTCTTTTTCTGCACGCGAGGTATCTCCATCATGACTGCGAAGGCCAAAACGACAGACATGCACAGATCTTTGGTGCACAGAACTGCACCACTTATACTGGATCTAGCTTTACTGCAAGGACAAAACAGCTATGAGTGGCATCTTGCAAGCTATCTTGTCTGGCTCTGCACCCTACTACCACCACGCTCCATTGTGTTCTTATTAGAACTGCCTCATTGGTGGTATGCACTATGGTGCTAACAATCAACTGTTAGCCCTCCCACACCCTTTCTTCTTTTTTTTTTCAACACTTGCATATTCTTTTTTCAGTACATATGCGGATATAATGCCGCGTTTGTTCGAACATAATGCAAGTTAATTTTTTTCTTCTTAGAATTGCCAGCTTGAGGTGAGATGAGCTCGGCCATTAAGCTGTGTGGGGAAACCAATCTCCCAGTGGCAGGATGTGTGGGTTGACGAATTGAGACAGTAAAGAAAGCTGGCGTACAGGACCTTAGGTCCAGTGGCCCAAATACATTGAAGCACTGCTCACCTATGTCGCCTCAATGCACTGAAAATGTGGTCTTGGCACACTTTGCATGTATAACTACCTTGTTTGTGCATGTAAAACTTTGCATGTGAAACTACCTTGTTTGTGTGAATACAATGTGTTATCTCCTGCTCGCTCACAAAGATAAACAGCATGTGCATAGATGATAGAAAAAGGACATACAGTTACTCTAAAATATCAGTTACGTCATTATTTTTTTCTGTAACTTCTTTTTTATTGCCTTTATTGGCAACAGGAGTCATGCACCTGTAGTGTTAGACAGTGAGGTATACAAATGAAATAGTGATGCCTTAATTCACAGGCAATGGTTAGGAATTCATTTTGTGATTTGTGCAGCACTCTCGAAGCATGAATTGACAGAAGAGCAAGTGCACAGTTCCTGTGCTCACTCGCAGCTATGAACTGTTAGAAGAACGCTAACGTATACGGGGTGATCATTTTTTAAGTTTCCCAGAGTTTTTAAAGATCGCCTGTGGCTGATGGCATAATTCTTGTCCTTGAGCTGGATTATTCAAAGACGCGGAGAGAAATCATGAGATCAGCATGAGAAATCAAAACAAATATTGAACTAATCGACAAAAATTCACTAGTTAACTTCTAATTTAAACACTTTATGGCACATATTGCAGTTTACGAATTGTAGCTGCTGAGCTTGCAAGACGTATCCACTTGAAATGAATCTCCAGGATGACACCAGTTTTGAGATATTATTTCCTGAAGTGGGGGACGAAGTACATGGACGTTCCATACTTCTGTGCTTCAATGCCTAAAAGAGTGTTTTCTTAAAAATAAGTGGAGAAACAGTGCATTTTTGTGGCAAATTTTATGGTACATATCTCCAAACTGGTGTCATTCTGGTAATTAATTCCAAGTGGATACATCGCCTTGCAAGCTCACAGGCTACAATTAGTAAATTTCAATATGTGCCACAATGTAATTAACTAAGAAGATAATTAGTGAATTTTCGTCATTTGGTTGAGAATGTGTTCCAAGTTATCATAAAAGCAATGTCCGTCTCTCTGAATAATCCAGCTCAAGGACAAGAATGATGTTATTTGCAACAGGCGAGTTTTAAAAATTCTGGAAAACTTAATTATGACTACCCTGTATATGTTAGCTTTCTTCTAGCAGATCTTAGTTGTAAGCCGGTGCATGTCCTGTGTAAGTCCTTTTCTGTCGTTTTGTGTATCGTGAGCACTGCACAAATCACAGGATGAATACATACCACGTGCTCAGTTTTCTACTCTAGTAGAACTTCGTTGATACGTTCCAGTTGCGTACGTTTTCCCGGCGCCAACGTTTGTAATCAAGAACACAAAAAATGACGTACTAGAGTTACGCTAAATTTTTATCGGTTCATACATTCCCGGAAAACACGATTTTTCGGTATCAACGTTCAGTACGTCGCTAAACTGTGATTGTATGATACGTTTTCCAGCTTCTAGATCCCATGTCAACAAGAAAATGCGCGAGGCGCGCGATCGCAGCTTCACCGCAATACTCTCCCTCCCGTGTCACGTGAAAACGCCGTTGCGCACTCAATAGAGAGTTTTAGGTTAAGGAACGCAAGCCGTCTAATTAGGTCCCTTAACCTGAAACTCGAAATTTTTTTATTTTGGCACCAGCAAATTTTCTTCGGGGTCGTCGCATGCGGCATTCACAGCTATCACCGCCTATCGTATTGCGATAGGCTCATTCGCCTATCTGTTTCACAGCACGTGGTGCCGTCGGAAGCGTAGCGCACGCCTTTAATAGGCGATAACGGAAACTTGCCGCCGTTCCCTGCTGTAGACAGCGATCGTATATGTTTTCCGGCCGTTAGATCCCATGTGAACAAGAAAAGGCGCGAGACGCGCGCGATCGAGAACAGTACATAGCAGCTTCGTTTTCTCACGTGAAAACGAAGGCGCGCATTTTAACGCGATAGGGTTAAGGAGCTCGTGTCGCAGAAAAGCCGGTGTCGTCGGCGTCCGCGGCGTTGGCCGTGAGCGATAAATCACGGCAGGCACTTCATAAATAAAAAGCAACTTCCAAGATGGGCTGGGTGGGAATCGAACCAGGGTCTCCGGAGTGTGAGACGGAGACGTTACCACTGAGCCGATGCTTCAAAGCGGTACAAAAGCGCCTCTAGTGAACGCGGTGTTGCCTTAGAAACGAGCTGTTTCTAAGGCTCAGACGTGCGTCGCTTGCTCAGGCGCACATTTCGTTGTCGCGCCAAACGCTGCGTTGCTCGACGCTCACCGCGTCCGATGCGTGGCACGTAGTCGCTGCGCCGTAGCCCATTGTCTTACACCCCTTGGCGGGTAGACGGGAACGCTGTCGCGTTCCACTCTTGAAGGCGAAGCTTAAGCGTCCTCCAATTTTTCTTATTCCGGTACCAGCAAATCTCCGCCCGGGTCCGTCGCACGCCGCAATCGCAGCTGTCGCCGCCAAACCTATTGCGATAAGCGTATTCACCTATCTGTTTTACAGCGTACGGCATGTAGTGCCATTGGTGGCATACTGCACACATTTAGTAGGCGATAATCCAAACACGCCGTCGTCCCATGCTGTAGGCGGCGCGATGTGGGCGTCGCGTTTCGCTTCGGCGACACTCGGCGTCGCCCACCAGCTCGATTTCGTTTCGGTTTCCCGTCGCCCTCTTAAAGCACCACGCAATAAGAAAACAAGAAAGCGCGTCTCGGGCCGCCGGAGCACCATCAGCTCGACGCGCGTAGGCGTCTCGGGCCGCAACGATCCGCCGGACGCTTTGCATTACTTAGATGTCAACAATTGTTGAGTCTGTCAAATTTTGTTAGTTACTTCGGATCGTACGTTTTTCCGGTTAGTACGTTTCTCGAGTTTTTTTATTTGCAAAACGGTTTTGCAAAATGAGGTTCTAATGTAAATGGTTAGGTAGCCTAGAGATACAAAGTTAGTAGCCTTTCTGTTGCCAAGTGCCCATGGGCAGTTTTGGACAGTCATCACTTCCTGTAACTTTTTGCACTGATTAAGGAGGGAACTTTCTGCTTAGGCGAGCGCTCGCTTTACTTTTGACTTGGATCTAAGTCTAAGGTCACTGCTTCAAAATTTGAGTCCGTCCTTGGGCGTTCCCGTCGACGCAGATGATGCGAGCAGTGCTGACCTGTGGCTGCTCAACAGCTGCACGGTGAAGAACCCTGCCGAGGACCACTTTCGTACCGCCATCGAAGGGGGCCTGCACCAAGGCAAGAGGGTTGTGGTGGCAGGATGTGTCGCCCAGGCTACCCCCAATGTGGGCTACCTCCGCGGTCTCAGCATTGTGGGAGTCCAGCAGACTGACCGTGTTGTGGAGGTAGTCGAGGAGACTCTCAAAGGTACCCAAGCCTTCCAGCACATTCTGTTTCTTAGTTGGCTTTGACATCGTTGCATTGTCATACAATTGTCTTATCACCATTATCAGTGTCATGGTACACTAGACTAAACGTAGTCAGTCCACTGTTGCCTGTTCTTGTGGTCGGCAACCAAACTTTCTCTGCCAATGCAAAACAGAGGTGAGACGCATTCATTGCTGAAGGCCAACTGGTTCTTTGGGATGCATGGATTGTCATGCAAGAGCTTTGTGGAGGCTGATGGTTTAGATGCTTTGGTTTGGTGTAGCACCTGTATAGCATTTCCTTACCACCTGGGCCATTGGCTGCGAGGTATGCTTGGAACCGAAGTACGATGCATGTCTCTTCATCAAGATGCACCGTTTCACCTTGCTGGCTTACTAGAGCTTCGTCTAGACCAAGTTCTGCGGTGCATGAGGTCTACATGATATTAAAGCGAATGGTGGGAGGAGTATCTGGCCCCTTTGGAATAAACGTGTGGTGAAGAAAGTGAAGATGCCATGCCATTGTTGTCATTCCATTGTTGACAAGTTGCCGTAATGTCGCCATTGTTTTCACATTGTTGTCATACCTTGTCAAAATGCTGTTGTTGTCATGCTGTCATAATCTCTACTGTCGTCAGACTGTCACACTGTTTACCAAAACATATTGACGACAATTTGTGCCATCATCATCGGAGACTATTATCAACGTCAGCAGCATACTTCCAAAGTATTGCTAGTGCATCCACTTGATTCCTGCAGTTTGCAAAAGCTATTCGTATAATTTGACAACTATCTTCAATTATTTCTGCAACAATTTATTTAGAGCAACAATTTCAGCAGTGTTCACAATGTGCAAGGCATTGAGAGAATGCGTTTCTTGCAGGCAACTCTGTGCGGCTTCTAGGTTCCAAGAAGGAGGGCCGACGGAAAGCTGGCGGTGCCCCGCTGACCCTGCCAAAGATTCGACGCAACCCTCTCATCGAGATTATAGCCATCAACACGGGGTACTCGAAGGCACTTTCACTCACTACAGTCACCTAGCACTAAATCAAACTGCTGGGGACCATAGATTGTGCTTGAATTATTTGGAGTTGGATGTATACGAGATGGTCCCAAGCAGAATTATCAATTATTACAGGTACTGTCGTGGACAAAGAAACCATAAGCAAATTAGAGCTAACCGTACTTCGTTTTATACATAGCAGGCAATGATATAAAGGTTAGAGACCTTCATATCATTGCAAAGCACTTCACAATGCGATGAGGAAAAAGCCTGGAATCGGCATGGATGATAGCTGCCCAGTGACGAGTGTACCGTTTTTTTGTTTTTTTTTAAATGTTTGCGAGGCGCAAAAGGTAGAGTAAATGAGACGGTACTGAGTGCCGCCTTGTTTCCAGCTGCCTCAACCGCTGCACATACTGCAAAACCAAGCATGCCCGCGGAGACCTGGGCAGCTACCCGATCGACGAACTTGTGGCACGGGCCAGGCAGGCATTTGAAGGTAAAGCTACTCCCATTACCGTAGACATTTAGACCCAGATGTAGGCACCTACTGCATAAAAGGCAAAGGCTGTGATGAATGCAGTGCTGCTCCGTCCTTGCTTTAACCGACTTGTATTGTTTTCTTTCTGACAAAAGTCTCAATACTGCTCTTCTAAATAACACTATACTTTAAAAAAGGCGATGTATGCAGTTTTTCATAAGGTAGCATCATATGAAGCGTGGCGATACCAAAGACATCATAATCCAATGTGAGGGATAGGCCAATCCTGATGACAGTGCACAATATATATGTCCTTGCAAGTGTGTAGAAGTGGTTTCTAAAAGGGGCCGATCCTGAATGCAGTCTAACCAGAGATGTGGGTCGGCTGATCCTCATAGCAGTGCGTGATGCAAGTCCACACAAGCGAGGAGCTTCCCACAAGAATTACCAGAGGGAACTCTGGTGCTGTAATGGTTCAGCTACCATGGGAATTATTGGTGGCACATGGATCTGTCTAATTGTTGTGCTCACGGCTTTAGACATATTCTAGCGGCGTTATGACGGGGGTACTGACACAGGACATTTGACTACTAATTTTTTTTGCTTTATGAAGGTTCTAGACTTGGAAATATAGTGACAAGCATCAGAGTGCCGCAAATAATTTAATTAATAGCTTTTCCACACCCACTTTCAGTTTACTTTCCCAGGAGCGTACTGTACTGTGACGTCACAGCTCAGTATGTGGCCACGTGAAAGCAGCAGGACATTGCAACATTTTGATGCTTGCACCGGCTCGCCTGGTGCCCTGCACGCTGCTACTCGTGAGAACTTTACGTAGCAGCATAGCAGATGAATTAGCAAGCCGGAGCGAGTGTCAAAACATTGCAGTGTCCTGCTCTCGTGTGACCATATACTGTGTCGCGATGTCACAACACAGTAGAACTAAAACTGGCTGTAGAACAAGCTGTTGTATTAAATTATTTAGGTTTTTCTGAACCTTGCCAGTATATTTTCTAGGGTTTAAAAGCACTGAACCTTCGTTTAAAGTAAGAAAAATAAGGCTAGAAAATATTGTGTCAGTAGTCCTTTCAAGTTTTTTACCTGCCGGGTTTGCTGCTGCTGCTGTCTGCTAACTGCTGTCAGCTGCTGGGCGAGTCAGTATTTGTGCATATTTCATCATCAGCCTATTTATGTCCACTGCAGGATCAGGGCTTCTTTCTCTCTGTGATCTCCGATTGCCCCAGTCTTCAGCCAACTCATTGCACCTTATGCCTATGAATTGCTTAATTCCATCACGCTGCCTAATTAATTCTTCTGCAGTCCACGACTGCACATTCCTTCCCTTGGCTCCCATTCGGTAACTCTAATATAGACCACTGGTTACCTGCCCCGCACATTACCCGCCCAGCTCCATTTTTTCCCTCTTAATGTATCGGCTACCCCGTTTATTGCTCTGTAATCGACACCGTCGTCTTCCTGTCTCATAATGTTACATCTCACATTTTTTGCTCCATCACTCTTTGCATGGTCCTGAACTTCTCAAATTTCTTTTAACCTCCAAGTTTCTGTCCCATGTGTTAGTACCAGTAGAATGGAGCGAGTGTACACTTTTTCTTTTCAAGGATAGTCGTAAGCTGCCGATTATGACTTAGTAATGCCTGCATTGTGTACTCCAACCCTATTTATTCTTTTGAGAATTTCCTTCTAGCGATCAGGGTCCCCTGCGAGTGCCCTTTGGCATGCCACCAGGTACGGTACGTGCCTTTGAAATATGTACGTGCGTGCTCCTGGCCAGGTGTTCAGCCAATATGGGACATCAATGTCGGGAAGGGCTCCTACCTTTTGGGAAATTGCCGGCATGGCACTGGGAGGCATCCTTTCAAGTGTTGGTGTGGTGATCTGTTTGGTTTATTTATTTGTTGCACAGCAAGCATTGTGGTTTGTGCGAAGCCTCTCCCAAGCGACGCATCCCTGAAAATGCGGACCTCTGGCTTGGGGAGCTGCTTATACTCATCTTGTAGTCTGTCTTGTCAGCATTTTTTCTGGGGTTCACAGGTCTAGGACCTTCAATTACCGTGGAAACAAAATAAAACGATATAGACAGTTGCAAATACTATGTCAGTATTCCTTGAATTCCTGCTATGCAACTGGTGGCCTTACACGGAACTGCTTTCAAGGTCAAAATTAATAAGTTATTACGTGGCCGCTCGGGCCCCTCATTAAACCTGCAGAGGGTGTGCGTGAAATTTGGCTGACCTCGGAGGACACGGGGGCTTATGGTCGGGACATCGGGGTCACGTTGCCCGACCTGCTGCGGGAGATGGTGGAGGTCATCCCCGAGGGCTGCATGCTGCGGCTTGGCATGACCAACCCACCATACATTCTTGACCACCTGGAGGTGAGGAGGCCAGTTTTCCATCCCTTTGCCAGTTTCTTCTTTCTTTATGTTTATAAAGCAGTGCCAAAGAATGTTAATAAATGTTCAGTGGGTTCCATTTCTACTGAAAACGGTTTGTGTGCATTCTCATAATCAGAGGCTAGAACTTCAGGCAATATGCCTATCCTTTCCTTACATTCTTATCCTGCCTATTTAACATATAAGCATAATCAATGGGTGTAGAAACATATTAGTGGTACTTGTATTGGTGCCTATAAATGCCTATATTGATGTTGGTGCTTATATTGGATTTTCAGAGCCTAAAAATGCCTTTTTCGTTGTTTTGTCCTAGCCTTATTCTGTTTGATATTGTCAACTGCTGGGGAGCTTGACTGAAGGCAGCTGATTATTACCACAAACACTCTTCAGGTGCAAATGATGTTATTAACAACTTCGCAATCGACAAAAGCATCGCTGTGAGAAGGGCTCAACTGTGCTACATGACAGTATGCTTAAAGGTGACGTAGCATACTACTTGTGCACTCGGTTTGCAATTTTAGCCGACATCATTGAGTAATTTGAATGCTCAAACGCAACTCTTACTCAGAATGTGGGGCTCATTTAGGACCTTCAGGAAAGGTTTGCCACTGTTCCGAATGGACCTCTTGCTGATAAGAGTCAGTTCAAAACTTCAGTGGCCTCGAACTAAAATCCCGGCTTTCTGGTACTGAAAGAACTGCCAAAGGTTCTGAACAGCAAACATCTTGAAATTCCAGAAGGTGTTGGATTATCAAAGGTTCCGTAGTACAAAAATGTGCCCCTAAGTTCACTGGATGTTGAGTGTTCCTTTTCTGTTTATAAACCAATATTCAGTGAAAAAAGGCACGACATGAAACTCATAAATATTGAGACGGTACTTTTTTGTCACTGCTTCCACATCTTTTTTCGTGGTGTATGTATACCTACGCAACCTGCTTTATGCCATATTATAGAGCAAATAAAGTGAATTTCACTGAATGTGGGTTTAGTGGGCAGTGTTCCTTAGAAAATTATAATTTGTCGTCAGTTGCACTGCAGAAATTTTTATTCGTGCTTGTACATACTTAAACCTTAGACAGTATTTGGCACCTATACATGCCTTTGACGTAGTAGTTCTGCAGAAACCCGCAAGGTGGAGAGAAGTAATGAATAAAGGGAAAATCAGACATCTACCCGTTCGTAGCAATTGCTACAAAGGAAACCCATACGGGTTCCTCGAAAGAAAAGCCTCAAAGTTGAAGAAAAATTCGTCCTGTTCCGGGACTCGAACCCGGGACCACCGCCTTTCCGGGGCAGCCGCTCTACCATCTGAGCTAACCACACGGCTAGCAGATGGAAGAGCGAAATCGAATTTGTCGACAACACGAGGTAAAGGCTAGTGTTTGACATAGCAGTTCTGCGGAAACCCGCAAGGTGGAGAGAAGTACGAACGTGTGAATGTCTGATTTTCCCTTTATTCTTATACATGCCTTCAATGACAGTTATCGTGCCTGTTAGAGCTGCCTAAAACAGCAATTTTTAGCACCCAAACATCCTGTCTCTACTCATAAATCTGTGTGTTTTTCGTCATGTTTGTACAGGAAACAGGAATGATACTCGCTCTGTAATACATATATGTATATGTACAGCATGGTCCATTCTTAGAGGGAACACGCGAGTGCTTGGCCGGCGGTCCGCGGAACGCTAACTGCTGGTGAGCTTTGGAAGCGCGGAACTCACTAGCGTCAACTCACCAATCACAGCAAGTGCCCCAAGCTGAATATAATGAAAATGTGCTTACTGGTTAAGTAGTTGCTGTGATCTCTCACGCTATTAAATTATATCTGCCTCCTCGAGTGGTCCACCTCAGGCAGTAGATTTGCGCTATCCGCTACAGGCAACAAGTACTGCAGCCACAGTCTGGACGCTTGCAGATTGTCTCACTCTGTTTAGGAATTTGAGCGAATCGTGCTCTTTCTTGACAGGACATGGCCGAGATCTTGAACCATCCTCGCGTCTACTCCTTCCTGCATGTCCCAGTGCAATCTGGGAGCGACCCGGTGCTGACTGAAATGCGTCGAGAGTACACCATTGCGCAGTTCCGCAGCGTAGTGGATCACCTGCGGAAAGCGTAGGTATTGCCAGAGCCTGCTTGAGGTATTCCAACTGCTTTATGGATTATTTTAATGGAGCAGGGACGTGACATTTTTCACTTGTCATTTTTTATGTGCCAACTCTTTCTTCCTCCCCCCCTTCTTTCTTCCTTTCTTTCTTTCAGTGTTTCAGGAATCACAATTGCTACAGACATCATATGCGGCTTTCCTACAGAAACTGAAGAAGTGAGTTGAAAGCACCATAGTACGCTGCGGCTATACTGGATCACAAAATAATCCTTCTCATTGAATCAAACTTTGTAGCTGTGTTAACGCAAAGCCCATCATTTTCGTTTTTCATTATAAAGCATGTTTCACCCAACGATAATCTGCTACCATGAGCTTTTCGGTATGAACAACGACAAAATGTCGGGACTTATCATTGACTAGGCTTACTATTATTATTTATACCTCTGTCATTTCATGTTTTCACCGTTGCACCTGCCTCCTTTGTATTTTGCATTCTGCCACGTTTTCTTGGCTTTTCGAGTGCACCAGTAGTAGACAGCTGCTCTTGGACACTGCGGAAAACATTTGATTTATTTATTCACTCATTCATTGATTGGCTGGCTTTTTTTAAGTTATAATAATATGGATCTGTTATAGGAAAAGGCTTGCTTGCCTTTAGTTACATGCAGGTGCCATGATTGAGTCGTACAGATCATTCACTTACCCTTGAGAGATTGGCAGCTTGATTTACAGTCCACAGCAAAAGTTTGTGGACTGCACGAGCCCATGCCTAACTGCCTCTCCATGCCATCTACTGTTACATTATTAATTGTGGACCTGCCACTGAGAGCAGCTCTAGGCTGGAAATGTATCCTGTTGTTGTCTGCTGGTGTGTCAGTTTTTTTTTTTTTTTGTTAGCTTGACGCTTCTCTACTTCCTCATTCTCACACAAGGTGCTCAGTGGTACGTGGCTGATATCAATTCCAATGACACTGCTTTTGAAACAGAAGCACGTTGCCATGGCTACCGAAGAGCACATTGTGCAAGAAAGAGAAAATACAAAAGCCTCTTGTCGAGTTATAAAAGTGACATGCCAGCGAAGAACAAGAGGACACATCTCCAGCCTAGCGTTCCTCATGATAGCAGCTGACGCACCAGAAGTGTCATAAAGAGACTGTTTGATACCCACTCGCGTGGTCTCCAAAATTTGGCTGTAGACTGTAATAGTCTGTACACCCTATTTTAGCTCTTGCGTAGGTATGACTAATAAGGTGTCTATGCAGTTTAGTTCTGTGTACATGTTACTATTTGGACACACTTTGTAAACAGTCTATTTCATTTTTACTTTATTTTGACCCTTCATCACTGGCCATTTCTCACTCTTGGTCATTGGCTTGGTTCTGCCACTTGGTACAATGGATGATCACGAAAGAAGAATGAAAAATGAAAGTGGCCAATCCAAGCCATTGAGAAACTGCAAAAGGAATTGCAAATTGATTAGACTATTACAAAATATGGCTGCCAGCCTCCTTCACCATTTGCCTATTACTGACACAACATTTCTCACCCTAAATGAAGGTCCTCGTCATTGATACCTTGAAAAATAGACTGGCGAGCCTCAGAGCACCCGAAAAATTATTTGCTATAATAGCTTTTCTGTGAACCAGTTTCGGTTTTGTTTCTTGGGAAGTGCATGCATTGTGATTTAACGCACAAGGTGGTCACATGTGGAGTAGGACATGGTGACATTTTGACCTTTGTTTCGGCTCGCTTGGTTACCTCCTATGCTGCGGCTTGTTGCGCTACCCAAGGTAGCAGTGTATTAAACAATTGGGTGAGAAGAAACGACTGCCAAAAACTTCACAGTGCCCTGCTCCCATGTGACTATCTTCTGTGTTGCAATGTCACAACATATGCATTTCCTAAAAAAATAAACCAGGAGTGGCTCATAAAAAAGCTACTATAGTTAACTGTTCAGGGTGTTCTAAGGCTTATCAGTATATCTTCTAAGGTATCGATGATGAGAACCTTCACATTAAGCAAAAAAAATTATAAGTCGAGAATTTCATGTTAGTGCTCTCTCTAATGTGCCTTGGTGCACATGGTTCTTGCCCAGGATTTCGAGGAAACAATGCAGCTTGTCCGAGACTATCAGTTCCCATCGCTCTTCATCAACCAGTTCTACCCAAGGCCCGGCACCCCTGCGGCCAACATGAAACGAATTCCTACGCACATTGTGAGTTGCTTGATGAGGAAAATTAGTGCAACAAAAAGACAATGCGTATAGAAAGGAAAGGCCAACTAGCCCGACAATTAATTGTTGTTATGAGTCGACAATGATGAACTTGCGTGAACCCTAATAAGGTGTTTATGTTCCACAAACAGGGTCCATGTGCCCCCTCTTGTAAGAGCCATAATCAATAAAGCATGGGTCATGTAATTGTGCACACAATTTAGGACCTCCAGGCATCAAGACAGCATAAAAATACATTACTGTAGTGATGTGTCATATCATCTGCTGTTGAAACACAAAAATTTTTTAAATCTTTATTCTTTGAGGTATGCTGCTGAAAACTTGTGCTACATGTAACATTATGCACTTGTTTATAATAAGAGGTCTATTTTTGTTTACCTCCTTTGGTTCTAATTTTATGCAAGCTTCAGTTAATTTTCTAGAAAGATTTGCAATGTACAAGTTTGTCAGATTTTGATAAACAGGGTATCAATGGCTTCTTTATGATTCGAGGAATGTCGTTAAGACTAGCGTTATTGTGCTGACTATCCTAGAACAAGAGTTGCGAGACTTCGAAGTTAAGCTTCAGAAGAACACTCCCTCAAGTTTAAATTTTGCAGGTGACCCTATTATCACACCAATCATGCCATTATCATGGCATCGTGTTGCATGGCTGGAACGGTTACATGTCACAGTGTTTGACAGTGAGATGGCAGCAATGCAGAAAGCAATGTCTCGTGTGCCCCGTTACTTGCGGCAGGCATGGAGGCGACGCCGTTGGCAGTTTGTGGTGCCCGATACATGATGCCACATTCGCGCTTCTTTCAGGGAGACCAAATTTGAAATTTGTCTTTGACAATGCTTTTACAATGAATATCAAGTATAACAAAGGTATTTTAGTGGTGGATGTCTCTTCTGTCTCATGCTCATGTCTCATCCATTTGTGTATGTGTGTCGATACTGCCACCTACAGGTTAAGGAGAGGACTAAACGACTGTCAGAACTGTTCCAGTCATACATGCCTTACAGCCATCGAGTTGGCGAGCGACATATGGTCCTCGTGACCGACGTGGCCCATGACCAGAAGCACCTAGTCGGTCACAACAAGTTCTATGAGCAGGTGAGTCAATCCAAGCACATTTATCAGTGCTTTTTCGAATCACTTGAAAAACCTCGCCTTATTTCCTTTAGGCACTTGAGTGAGCAGCCGTACAAGCGAAGATGCATCGAAGTTGGAACAACCAAGTAAAATAATGGCATGTAAAATGTGCTGCTTATGTTTTCACGATTGGTCCTGCAGTGAAGAGTCTATAATATGCTCAGCGTGTGGCCACAGAAAACAGGAATGCTGATGTCTGGGCATTTGACTTCGGCACCACTGTGTGTTACAGTAGCGCATTGGCTTCCTTTAGTCTTTTCAACAATAACGATTTACAGCAGGCAAATTTAGCCAGCCACTGCTTGTTCTTCAAGTACACTTGCAAGTGAAATTAAGCTAGATCATAGGGTTTAACTCTCTGGAACTCCACAGTGGGCTGTGACGGAGAGCACCGAAATAATTTTCGCTAACTGTGGTTCTTTAACATGCACCCAAAACATATAACACAAGTGTTTTTGCATTCCGCCTTCTTATGAATGTGGTCGTTGATGCTGGAAACGGAACCTACCACTGTGGCAGGTCACTTGCATGTGAATTGGTCAGCTGTGCTTCCATAGTTGAAGCGTGTGTGGGAGCCGTGGCGTAGACGTTCACACTTGTGTACGCAGCAAAACTCGCTGAAAAATTCAGATTCTCAAAGGGACGCTAAAGAGCAAAATAGAGATATATATTAGTAAATTATGCTTTCACAACACAAAAACAGCCACTCTTTCTGTGAGAAGTAGATCTAAAAGGCAGAAAAGGCACAAGAACAACGGGCCTGCCGCCCTTAACTTCCCACACTATCTCACCACGACGTCAAGTAGTTCAATGATGTCTACTCAGGCCTAGTTAATTTTTCATGGGTAAAGATGGCCTACACTGAATTTTAAAAGAGCCAAAGACTGAGTTTAGAGGGGCCCTGAACCACTTTTTATCGAAGTGGAGAAAGACATTTGAAGTGAAGATAGGCTATTTCAGAACCACTTTGCCACAAAAAGCACTTCAGTGCGTTCAGCAGAAGCGGAGTTATCGGCAATCAAACACGGCTTCAGCTGTGCTCCCCTTCCTCTTCCAATGCCTTGCACTGTGAAGGCTACGGCAGAGACGTCACCATGGCGCGCAGTTCAAATTTCCGATTTGGTGCCTTTGCCGCGCTAAACGTAAGCGAAACGCGGCTGTCTTCAGAGAGCCGCAGTGCGCTTATTCACGGGACTCGTGGTATTCCAGGCCTGTATTCCCGGCCTGTAATGGGTTTCCACAGGTGCCACTACACTGCCCGTACAGAGTGGTGCCAGTGAAATTACGTCACTTTCAGATTGGGAGCGCTAATATTGTTTTACACTTCTTAATAATTTGAGAAGATTTAAGATAAAAAGCACGTGCTGTGAATGAAATGTATCGTGATGTGCTGTGCAATTCTAAAACATTCTGAGAAATAATTCAGTCCAGAAGATAAGACCTGGTTTGAGCAACTACTGCGGTTGGATGGTATAGTATGTAACTTGCCTCTACAACATAGGTAAACATAAAGCATACATATACATTTATATATATAGGACATCATGATGATGACGACAGCAAAAATCCGTCTGGAGTGTTCATATAATTGCTATCGCAATAATAAGAATGCTTTCTGAAGTCTTGCCTGCTGATACGTTCACTAGTGGACCTTTAAATGACGCACTATTTCCTCACCATAAAAAAAAATCCGGTGTGTGTGTGTGTGTGTGTGTGTGTGTGTGTGTGTGTGTGTGTGTGTGTGTGTGTGTGTGTGTGTGTGTGTGTGTGTGTGTGTGTGTGTGTGTGTGTGTGTGTGTGTGTGTGTGTGTGTGTGTGTGTGTGTGTGTGTGTGTGTGTGTGTGTGTGTGTGTGTGTGTGTGTGTGTGTGTGTGTGTGTGTGTGTGTGTGTGTGTGTGTGTGTGTGTGTGTGTGTGTGTGTGTGTGTGTGTGTGTGTGTGTGTGTGTGTGTGTGTGTGTGTGTGTGTGTGTGTGTGTGTGTGTGTGTGTGTGTGTGTGTGTGTGTGTGTGTGTGTGTGTGTGTGTGTGTGTGTGTGTGTGTGTGTGTGTGTGTGTGTGTGTGTGTGTGTGTGTGTGTGTGTGTGTGTGTGTGTGTGTGTGTGTGTGTGTGTGTGTGTGTGTGTGTGTGTGTGTGTGTGTGTGTGTGTGTGTGTGTGTGTGTGTGTGTGTGTGTGTGTGTGTGTGTGTGTGTGTGTGTGTGTGTGTGTGTGTGTGTGTGTGTGTGCGCGCGCGCGCGTGTGTGCGTGTGTGCGCGCGCGTGTGTGTGTGTACAAGCACTGAGAGAAGTGTCTAGCTGTAGCGTCGCCTGTTATGTATAATTCAGAGTATTCGTGCTTAGTCATGAATATCGGAGCATTCCTATAGCAGACCGAGCCAAGACAATTGCGTGTATACCTCTAACAATGCCTGCAACAGAGTTTGAAAAGCAGATTTCCCTCCTCCGCAGATCTTGCTTCCCATGGATGACCAGTACATGGGGCAGTTAGTCGACGTCGAAATCACCAGTGTGGGAAAGCACTTCATGCACTGCAACATCATCGGGATCAACACGTCAATGGACCGAAGACTTCCTAAGCCACTCCCCAAAGGTCAGGTCTCGGGCATCAAGCCAAGCCAAGCTGCCATCCAAAGCAAGCAAGCACAACGATCGTATGGGGCGAGCTCGAGACACTGCTTGACTGTTATTGTGACAGCTATATTAGTAGCCATTGTTGGCATTGTCTTAGAATTCTCTATAGGCACAAAAAGGCTTGTTTTGAAATAAAATCAAGACACGTGGTTGTTCATAGCAGCACCATCGGTCGTTGCTGGTTGTATCATATTAGAGGATTACTGACACGAACATTCTCTATCCCTTTCTTTTTTGCTTTTTTTACATAACTGTAGACTTAATAATAGCAGTGTGAAGACCCAGTTCTTTGAAAGCGCCACATATAAGCAATTATAAATTTTAGTTTACCAGTTCAAAACGTGCGCCAAGTGCCCAGCAGTTCCGGACATAAAGCAGAAGTCTATCCACGTCGCTGAAACTGAAGGTAGTGGTCACATGGCAAGACAAAATACTCATACATGCACCAGTTAACTTGGTAGAATAGTTTTGGTTGAAGGCCATGCAATAACAGTGTTGCTTAAGGCTGCGAAAGTGACCTTACCAAGTGTGCACGTCTCTTGGAAATGCACGGAAACCATAGAGTGCTGAAAAGATTCCGCTTTCAGTAGCATGGTCACAGTGTGTGTTTACACATCTACTTTGGTTTAGGTGCACAGTGAAGAACCGCAGGTGGCTCTCATAATCATATCGTGGTTTTGTCACATAAAACACAGAATTTATTTGGTTTGTATATGCGGCTTCACATCCGAAGCTACGTTGAACTTGGCACGTGTTTTAAACTGGTCACATTATAAGGTATAATAATTTGCATTTGTTGTGCTCTC
Organism: Dermacentor variabilis; assembly: GCF_050947875.1. Lineage (NCBI taxonomy): Eukaryota > Metazoa > Arthropoda > Arachnida > Ixodida > Ixodidae > Dermacentor > Dermacentor variabilis. The sequence goes on from NC_134576.1 coordinate 119,402,529, forward strand.
CAGAAACGGAAGCGCCACAATGTAATTGCTTAATCAAGAGCTACACAATTAGAGCAGTAAAAGTGAGACAAGAAATGTTTGTGTCAGTACTCCTTTAGAGAGGCATTAAAAACAATAAAAATAAAGCGATTTCCTTCACCGACAGCCTTGTTTCTTTTCTGCCTAGAGAAAATCGCAGAGAAAAGTGCAACTGAAGGCTGCACGTCTTTTGAGGACAGCAGATTGCATGGGAAGATGGGCTGGATATAAGGGCTCATTCACACCGACGACTGACAGTGTTGGTCGCAAAGTGACCAGTCACAAATAGTCGCAAATGGTCACTTTTCTCGAAAAGCGACCATTTTGGGCATGTCGCTCGCTGCTCGATTTTTCAGTCGCACAACCGTGGTCGCAAAACTGATAAACCAATCAGCGGTGCACCGGAAGTGATATTTCACGTGCGTACATTCAGCCTCCTCCCACGTCACGGCAAATTCCGCGTAGATTCCGAGAGTTCTCGCTGAGAACGATAATCTCCAGGATCGCGACTTGCGGTTCGCGCTCAACCAGGCTTGCCGGTGTGAACATCAGTCGCCTTCGGTCGCTTTTTGGTTGCGAGTCGCAAATAGTCGCGCGGCCTCCTCAAGTCGCCGGTGTGAATGAGCCATAAGTCATCCAAACGCAGGCACTGCACAGGATTGCTATGCTGTGCTAGTGATTTGTGATGCCATGCTCTGCCGAGCACTACTGCCCCTTATGAGTCAAACCCACCACACACCGACTACCCCACACAGAGGAAGACACATTCCCGCATGTAGTGCCAATGGAGAGGAGATAGCATCAGTGAATACTTCTCTAGAAAAAAGTGTTACAATTAATCAATATACACACTGTCCTTTACATTTGTATAAAACATACAGTTATCATTTTAGTGTCAATCTAGCACAGAATCAGTTCGATCGCCATTCTCATGAAGTAAACACTCCCAGGTTGTGCAAGTTAGACTGACTTCACAGAGAGAGAGAGGTTATCTTGAAGAAAGCCCAGCGGATGGCTACACTAGAGAACTAATATGTAATAGCATTAAGAAAAGATATTGCAGAGTATAATTTTTTTTTATTATTATTGTGACCACCAACAAACCATAATTTGACAAAGTGAACAGGAGCAGGATTATGAGCATTTACAATCCCCTATTGAGTGTTTTACTACTGCCTTAAAGATGCACTTTTCAAATTAACGCTGTCATACAACACAGCATTCGTCAGTCGAAAATGTTTTATGCGACTTGGGCATCTACCAAGTCACCATAGTGGAACAGCTAAGGCAGAAAATATACTCTATGAGGATGTCGCCAAAGAACTTGGATAAGTGCAGTATACAGAACCAGTAAAACTTGGCTATATTCTGGCCACAACTCAAACCACACCATCTGAGCATTGACAATCTTAAAGCTCTGCTCTGATGTGTTGTTCGCTCAAAACAAACAAAAAACGGCAAAACAAAAAGAAAGCCACTGAGATCAAGGGCTATCGCTGTCCACAAGAGCAGTCTACTTTGATTCTTGCCGAGGGCTCTTGAACGACTGGACCTCTTCGGCAGTTAGCACATGGTGTTCAGCGCACCAAGTGAGAAGCCCAGTAAAGTCCCGTTGGATGCGCGCAACTTCTGCAGCCAGTTCGCCGTTGTCGGCCTCCAGAGCCTCAATGTGTGCGCGGATGATTTCCTTCTGTTCTTCCAAGTAGCTGCGCTGCTCAACTCTGCGTGTCCTATGTTGCAGAGAAATCCCAACACATTAGGCGAATTGAAATGTAGACGCCGGAGTATGGAAGCTTAGGTACAGCGAAGAGCTACTGCCACAGACGTTAAACAGAAAGTGTATGTGCTGGCGCCAAAACCATGCAGTAATGCGTTCAGCCAAAGAGCACGAAACTGCTACTGGAATGAGTGAACATTATTACAATGTGTGAGCATGTAAGGACTACAGACTGGATGTATTACGTAATGACTGTATACAATCATGGTAATCGCGAAAGTATTGGTCATTTGTTAACTGAAATCAAGTGGCACGGCACAAAAACTTCCCTGGCATGCCTTGGTTAGTCACATTGCCACAAGGCGTCGCCACCGAAGCAGCTGTTCTCCAATACATTCTCTGATATTCTAGGTTTTATAAACTGATGAGGGTTTAACAACCAACTGCAAAAAAGTTTTGGTATGGGTAAGAGGCCTAGTTTCAGATAGTGTAGACATAGAATCTTCTCTGTGCAACGTTTTACGTTTGAAGTTATGAGCGGGTGCATCACTGAAAGCTTGCAATAATTGATGTTTCTGATACCGAAACTATACACACTGATTACTACTAGCCAGAAACGATGCACAGCCTAGAACATTGAGAACCAACGCAACTTTTCTGCATGATTTCCGAAAATATGCAGTGCCGTGGTGCACTAGAAATCTCGAAGGTCAAATGCTGGGATTTGCATTCTATCCACTAACAACCAGGTGCATGCATCAGTAGAGATGAAATATACGCAATACAATAGAGATGAAAGGCAGGTAGGTCAACCAGAGTAAATGTCTGGAGCTTTGCCAAGATTGCTTAAATGTAAGTTATAATTTATATTTATACTAATTTATAATTTATAACCAATTGATACAAAGTGAAATTTCGTTGCAGTTGGCCCATCCCAAAGCACAGCTCAGTAGCAGTGACCGAGTGACACTGTAGTGGAGTACCCTGTATTTATTTCTGTCACCCAAGCTCTTCCAATTTGCACCGGAAACTTGGTGCATTTGTGCTTTTTCATTACACCCTTGCCAGAATGCAGCCCCTGAACCCACGTCCTCGCATGCTCACCAACGGGACACTACAGCCAGCCACCGAGTCCTTGTGTACATCTCTCTACTATGCTAAAATTGTCTATTATCATCATTACTGCATGCTACACTCCACTACTTACATAGCAAGCAACAATGCGAAAGCTAAATGAGTAGTGCAGTTGTAGAAGTCTCAGTCCCCATGTTTTGCGATGCAGTTTTCTTTTAAAGGGCCCCTCACCAGGTTCGGTCATTTTAAACAAAGTGCAGCGCATACATAATATGCTGGCCACCATGCCTGAAAGGTATTACAGCACTGTACTTTGCGAGAACAGATAAAATTATTAAACCAAATGCTGCACGCCCTAGCTCTTAAAGAAGCTGTGCTCCCGGCCAGAGAGTCACAGCAACATGCACAAATGCCTCTATGTAAAATGCAGTGCTAGCAAGCAATGTCACTCACCATGACAAGTGACTTTGGTAAATCATCCAATGCAGAATGTGCAAGCAGTCACTTAAAGTGCTCTGCTCAGAAAATAAAATACTAAAAGAAGGAAAAAGGAGGCGGGGCTCATCACGTGACGCAGTCACTCGGCTCCAGTGCGAGAGAAAGCATTGTATGCATTGCACTTAGTTTTACAGTATTCAAGTAACCGCTTCACGAAAGCTTTGCTTCACACAGGTTCCAACATGTGCGTTGGATCTGCGCAATTTTTAATTTGCAGAAACCTCTATGGAATACATGTTTCACATAACTACCACGTGTGGATGCAAGATTAGGTCAAATCACATATTGGTGTATATTTGCGATTCTAGTATGCAATGCAATTACATTTCTCGTTGCGAGCAGAGGCAAGGTACTGTAAGCACTGGTCACAGAAACATGCCGCTCCGTTCGTTCAATAGTGAACAGGTTAAATCTGCGACGCCTTCCATATAATAATTAAATCTTATTTTATGACATAAAACTGAACGTTACGTTGAATTTCGTGACACATACCTATATCTTTCTTTAACATGTAACAGACTACTTTTAAGTTGCAAATGCGAGCAGTAAGAGAAGTCTGCCTAGTCCTTGCAGCACTGCCTGCTGTGTATGAATTGGAGAACAGTTTTGCACATTTGACTCCTTTTCTGCAGCAACACTGTCTACGCATGGTGACACAACTTGCCTTTGCTTACAATTGCCAATGGTGCAGAATGCAATTTGCACGCTCTGCTAACAAAAAGTACTACGCAAAGTATGCTAGCGTGGAAAATTTTCCTCGACCAGCATCATTTTAAAAGAGATGCTGCTGTGACGGGCACAAGCATTGACGTTTTCTAGTGCGGTCAATGCACGACAAAAGTATAACAGGATTGAAGTCAAATGCACTTGGAAAGTGTGTTGAAAGTGAAACGCAGCAATGCTTACTTAGTCTGTATTCCGGCACAGACTCTAGTGTGCTCGAGAGCGCCTGTGTGACTAGGGATATAAAGTCTTGTTTCGCATTTAAAAACACCCATGAGAGATCATTGGCCTGCACTCCTGTTTTCAATTAAGATTCTGCTATACTCCTTGATAAAACATCACAGCACCATTGACACTGCTGATGAAAGGAGGTCCCACAAAATATGGAGACCTATGTTTCATTTCCCTAAAACTCCAAATCTGTCCCAAGTGAAAGTATTCACATTTTGCAACATGACCTTGTGACACTGTGCAGAGGTTGCACATTTCTTTCTCTAGTTTTAGACTTATCTTGAACATGTTCACCTTTACAAGCCTTGATTTTTTTTTTTACAACCCTGAGAGCTTGCTAGTAGCCATAACGCACCTTCGAGGCTTGCAAGAGAAAAGAAACAAAGTTCTTTATTTAAAGAGAAAGCTTCCAAATAAAGCAACATATACTGAGTGTACACAGTATAATAAGAGCACTCTTGCCTGATTAATCAGTACATTTTAAATGGTGAACTAATCAATTAATTGGATTTGTAGATTTACATACATAAGTGGAAAAAGTCGGTGCCATTGATTTTGTGCAATACATACTTTTAGAGGAAAGAAAAAAAGATATATGCTGTATGAATCAACAGGTGCCTTTAATATTACTTGAACGAAACTCTGCGCAAATGTACATTCAAGCATGTCAAACTTGGTGAAATGCAACTGCAGATCCAGCCGCGGAGGCAAAGAAGCTTGTTAATGTTATCTCAAAGTTTCTTGGCAGTTTGTCAGTTTTTGGCAGCAGCTTGTTGACATTCTCAGGCAGATTTAGGTCATTTGAGCTTAACCAACTGATTGCAATAAAAAATTTGTTGCAATTAAAATTTTTGTCAATTAATTCGAAGGGTAAGCGATCCATTGGTCAGCCATAATGATTACAATTAAAAGTGCGAAGAATCACACCTGGAGAGCAGCGGAGAGGAGGACAGCGCCAATTTTAATTTGATTAATTTCTTTTCGAATTATGACATGCATGCTTCATGCACAATGAATAATAAGTTAGCCGGAGGCGAGGACTATCCTTGTCTCTATTATCTAAGTTTGTTCTTCATAGCAGAAATTACTTTCAACAGAGAGTACAAGGATGCAGACAAATTATACTCCGTTTCATACATCAGGTGCAACACTGTGAAAGCTAGAGATACTTTTTGCAGTGGCTGCGTTTGCACTTAGAAATAGCTCGGTGTTTCTTGACCCGATTTTCGTGAAAATTTTCTTTATGTAAGCTGTTTTGAATGAAGGAAAGAAAGAATTTACTCTTAGAAACAAACAAACAGTGTACTCATATGGCTGATAACACGTTGTTTTAAATAAATTTGCGTTTCATAGTTTCTTTTCGTTAGCCGTAGCGGCAGCCTCACGTGCATGCTTGGACAAGCAAACGCCTCCTGGCGCGCAGTGAAGCATGGATGGGAATGCGCAGAGTGATCAATTTTGGTGACCAGACTTCTTGCGTAGCTTCCACAGCGTTGCACCTGATGTATGAAACGGGGTATAGCTAGACACACGACGTCTGTACAATGATTTTGATAGCGCAATCACTCAAAAAAGCACAACACAAGAGAGATGCACAAGCAGGTATACAGGACAACGCTTGAATGAATGAATTGTGGGGTTTTATGTGCCACAACAACAATTTGATTATTAGTCATGCCGCAGTGGGGGACTCCAGATTAATTTTGACTAGCAGGGGATCTTTAATGTGCCCTCAATGTATGGGTCCACGGGTGTTTTTGCATTTTGCCCCAATTAAAACGCAGCCGCCTCGGCCGGGATTTGATCCCGCGACCTCGTGCTTAGCCATAGCCACCACGGCAGGTAAGACAAAGTGTGACTAGCAACTCAGCTGCACTTTGTCCTATATATTTGTGCATTGGTCTGTTAATTTGTGTTGCACTTCCAAGAGTACGTTTTCAAAATGTAACATATAACCTGGGTAGCCCAATTTATTGTATGTCTGTATGTCAACAACGTTTTTGTCTGAGCTAGTTGGTTCATGGTAACTAGCATGCACCCCGAAGTTAGTCTGTACATTTAAACTGTCTTATGGCATTCCTCTGTACGTGTTCGTCTCAACCTACATCTTTGTCTTTTGAGCTGCAAATATATATATATATATATATAAAGGAGGAAAAGAGAGAATTGAAATCTGTTTTTCATGCTGTATACCGAGTCGACTAAACAGGCATTCAGCATACCTGCAGGTCGCCATGGTTGCTTAGAGGCTATAGTGTTGGGGTTGCCAAGCACAAAGTCAAAATGCGAAAACACCCGTGTACTTATATTTAGATGCACGTTACAGAACCCCCAGGTGGTCCACAATTTCCGGAGTCCCTCACTACGGCGTGCCTCATAATCAGATCGTGGTTGTGACACGTAAAGCCTCATAATATAAAAGTATATATTTTTTAAAATTTAGCATACCTGCAGATCGCCGCGTAGCCCCGGTTCTTGAGCATGCGCCGTAGGTGCTTGACGGCGCGGGTCTGATGGACGCCGAGATTGGCCGTGCGCACCCGGACGTTCAGCTGCCGCACCGACATGCTGACGAGCTCGCTTCTGGAGAGGCCCAGGGCTTGGCAAATGGCGAACGCGTCGCCCACTAGTGCACAGCTTCCGTCCGTCTGAGCCTGCGAACGCAGACCCACTCCGACGGGCTGCTCCGGCTCTATGTGGCCGTCGCGGGCCTCGGCGACTGATGCGGCGTCGTTCGAACCGAACTTCTCGACGTCGGGATCTGCGTGACAGCGTCGAGGGAACTCAAAGGGCGGCTCGTACCGTTTACGTGCGGTCGCCAAGTCGACGTATCTATCTTTTCGTTGAACTGCACGACAAACAGTGCGGACACGGGACAGACAGACGTGCTCGGTCATTTGCTCCCGTCGTCTGCTGTTCTCTTGTCCCGCCGTCTGCACTGCTCGCCATGCTCTAAACAAATGCGGAACTAGTCCAGCTCAGAACTTGCGCGCGTCGTTCTCAGTTACAGATCTGTTCACCGCCCTTCAAAAAAAGTGTTGTGTACTAGTTTCAAATTGCTTTCGGAACGACCTACTCTGTGTACCAGCAGTTGGTCATTTAGGGTGAACTGAAAAGAAAAAAAAATTGATTAAAGCTTGTGGTAAAAAGAGCGGTGGTGGCCAGCTGGTGGCCGTCTGGTCGACAGAAGCGGGAGTATAAAATGAAGATGGAAGCTGTCTGCAACAACGGACAAAACAAATATCAACTGAACTCCTAGTTGTCAAGCGCTTCAAGAACAGCACGCTAGCTATATTGCTAACACTTCTCCAATTATACAGCACTTTGAACTTTATTATACTAACGCCCTGTCAAACTTTCACTGCAGCGGTAGACAACAGAAACCGAAGGCGACATTCCGAAACCAAACTACTCACTAGTTATAGAGTTCATGACACTCGTCGTACGGTCAGGATAAGCGAATGGCGTTTTGCAGTCTTGTTAAAGACTGCTGTGTACCGCCACTCGACCTTTAACTTCTGTAAAACCGGTGTCCGCCGGCGCGACCAGCTGCTGCGGCTGCTGACCAGCACATGCCAGCACGAAGACGTGCAGTTACAGTCGCACCAGCCGCACGGTGCGCCACTTTCGCAGCGGCTGTTCAGGTAAAGAAATTAATCATTCGCTTACAGCAACTTTTGAAGCTTCCTTACGCTTCCGATAAAATGACAACCATAACATCTGATTTGCTGCAAGTTATACGCGGGCAGTTTTGATTTTGTTCTTTGTCTCATTTACCTTTTCATTTTTTCATTCGTCCGCTCGCTGTGACACCGAAATTCCTGAAAAGAATACAAGTGTGGACTAGAGTTTACCGGGAATCTCTTCAACTGAATGTGAAAAGACTGGAGCAGTGCTAGGAAGTCATTCGTGCAATATGTAGTATTTCGCAACACAACGCACTAGCAGCAATGTGCTATTATATTTCTGAAGGAACAAATAATAACACGAACGCGAGTCTTGCAGCGCACGAACGAGTTCTCCTGGCTGCATAAAAGTATTCCTGCGACTTACTGCAACCATGTTTATGACTTACGTTTATGGGCATCATCATGAGCCCGGTAACAACCCAGGACAGCTGTATCTCTGTCTAAAAAAAAATTGCAATCTCTCTTAATTGTACCATCAAATGAACTGTGCGTTCGGGGGTGACTTCGCTGTGAAGATCGAAACCGAAACTGCCAAGCTATCCCACGCCGGCGCCACGTACTGAGGGGGCGCCACAATATAATTTTCGACGCCATTTACAAGAAAGCGCGTGGTTGAAACGTTGAAAACTTTGGAAGCTCCGAAACTATGCGGTACATGGACGAGGCGATCTAAGGTGGGGTTCGAGCTTTCGGTTTATTTTCCGTCGTTCGCTTAGACGTTCACGTACCAGTGACAAGAGACTTCTGCAACGATTCGTGTGAAAAAAACGGTGCGGCTGTTCGCTTATACGGATATGCCGGGGTATGCGTATCGCCTTTGTGGCTTCGCCAGCGGAGTCGATGGGAGACCTGTCAACTTCAAGGAACCCCTGCCCCACGCCCGTGTCTGCGGTTTGTGCGGATTCGTGCCTATGGAACTAGCAGTGCTACCTTGCCTTCACCTCCTGTGTAGTTCTTGCCTTGGAGGCTGTGCACAGGGCGACGGCGCTGCCTGCTGCCCCATGGACAACACGTCGTTCCAGGTGGACAAAGAAGTCCAGCTTCTGTCGCCTCCTCGCGTCAACTTGGCGAAACAGCTGGTAGGTGCGAATGCTCCAACGCCGGTATCATTTTCTTTCGTTTCCCTCGGATTCGCTTATGTCTGAAAACGCGAGTCAATCGCTACAGGGCCTCCTGTGACAACGTCGTACGCGCCGCCGATCACGTTTTCTGACAATAGGCTAAACCAAAGCGCGAAGAACTCTGTTGAGTTCAGCCAGAGCTCGCAGAATTGTGTTCTGCTAATGTGCAAGCGTAAAAATATCGTAGGTGACATACATAGGGCGTAGTAGCTACCAGTGGCGTGGCCAGAAATTTATTTCCGGGGGTTTCTCCCCAGACAAAACTGCTTTAAGGGGAAGCTTTAGCTCGGGTGCTCCTATCTACATACGTGTGAAAGAACTCGTTTTTCTCGGCAACCACTTTACCAAATTTGGCGAGGTTTGTTGCATTTAAAAGAAAAACTTAATATCTAGTGGCTGTTGGTTTCGAATTGTTGATTTAGGTCGTCAATTTTTTATTAAAAATTGGCAAAAATCGAGAATTTTCAGAAAACGAAACTATCATGTTCACAACTCTCTAACTCGGCAATGAAAATTGATATCACAGTTCTGTGAGTTGCATCTAATAGTACATCTAAAGCGGACAGAATTGATATGTTACACATGAAACTAAAAAATTCAGTAACACGGAAATACAGCTTTTGCAGAACCCTTGTAAACAACGTAACAAATTCACGTAAAATGTAAAATGACATATCGAATTTGTCCGCTTCCAATGATCTAATGGATGCCGTTCACAGAATCGCGATATCTGTTTTTGATGCAGAGCTATGAATTTGTTAACTTCGTGTTTCTATTTTTTTTCAAGCTTCCGAATTTTTGAAAATTCTTGTAACAAAATTCAGGCCCTAAATAGAAATTCAGCTTCCAACAGTCACTGGAATTTAACTTTCTCTCTCAAATACAACAAATGTCATCAAAATCGGTGCAGAGGTTATTTCAGAAAAGCGTTTTTGCGTTTTACATGTATTTGAATAGGCCGCGTCGGAGTTGGGCCCGGGCTAATGCTTCCTCGTAAAAAGGATGCACGTTTTTGCGTTGCTGGAACAACGCTTTGGTTAACTTCTGACAAGTTCTTTTATACCTAAGGCGTGCAGCCACTTCGCATCAAATTATGCTAACGTCCTTCTGCTATGATATTAAAATGATATTAAAAAACTAAAGTTTAAAACTAAACTAAATGATATTAAAAATATTTAAAAAGCGAAGATTTAATTAACGAATTTATGCATTTTAATAGTGTATGTTGATGACCGAACTAGCACATGACTTAGAACAACAAACTGTGCTAAAAACGGGGCCAAGCAAAAACAAGACAGCGCACTACCACGTGTCGTCTCATTTGCAGGCCAGACTTGTTTGCAAGTCACCTGTCACCTGGTGTTGTGGGCATGCTATATTATTCGAGATTTAAAATAGAAGAATGAAGCTTCACGCTAGAACTTCGATAGTATCCTATGATGCAAGTTTCACTCACCTTCGGTGACCTGCTGCCCGACTTGTTTGAAGAGTTGTTTGGGAGCAACTTGCGATCATGGTATTGTAGTCATTACACGACGCATATTGTTATTTGATCACACTCGGGAATTGATGAGGAAGACAGTCCGAAGCAGGGTTGCTTTCTGTTTAGACGCCTCTGTGAAAATTATGGCATCCGTAGTTCGCAGTAAAATAAGGGCCAGCTGGTAGCTCCGAGAGGTTTAAAAGCATTGTCTCCCGACATCCATCTATTCTGAAAATTGCCGAGACGTTTAATTAGGATGGGCTCTCCGCAGCAAGCAGCCCGTGTTGCAACGGGGTAGGTGGGCCTAAACTAGGTGACTGGCTAGGGCCATCTGATGTTGAGCGATTGGGCAATGATAAGATGCATTTTCCATGTCCATAATTGTCTGCGAATTTCGTTCTTGACACCTTTCATGCGCATCTCCCCCCTTCCTCCTCGTATACATCACCCCCTTTCCTTCTTAAAATTCTTTTCTGTTGGTCACTGTCACCCTCCTCAACATTCACCGGGTTGTTGAACAGTGCGGCGGCCGCTAGCATTCCTATATTTCTGTTTCTGCATAGACTTCGATGCCAGTCACCTACCTGCCCACCTACCCATCTGTTTGTTGGGGCGGTTTCTTAGCTTCCCTGGTCCAGCACCCCCCTCCTTGATATAGTTTGCCGTACGCACATCAGTGTTCAGTAGGTCATTCTTTCTTGTCCTGTTTTTTGCCCTGTCTTAAAGCGAAGCTTTCTTTGCCTCTTCCTTCGACTTTCCCACTGCTGCTGCTGCTAATGGTGTGGCTGTCTGGCACACAGCATCGTGGAGTGGTTCAGAGTGTGTGTATACATGACAGTAGTGCGGCAGAGAGGAAAGGCGACACAAGAAACTCATTTGGACCTTTGCGCCGCGTCGAATGTGCGCAATGCCTTCTGGAGCTCCCTGGGCGTCACTACATTAGCCTCTTGACAGCTGTAATTATCCGTGACCCCCCCGCAAAAGCATTGATGAAATTACACCGTGTCTTGTTTATCGTGCGTCTAGTTGATTGAATGTAGCATGATTTTAAAAGCAAACAGGCAGATAACAGTTTCTCGGTTACGATGATAGCTGCCGAGTCCCAGTCAATGCTGTCTCATGCCGCCATGTTGTCAGATTCTGTGATGCTGGCATTTTGAGCCGATCAGAGAGGCCACGCAGCAGCCCTCTGGGCTAATCGGAGATGACAAGATGGGTAATTTGACATTATGGCAAGATTAGCAACCATGCGACTTCATACAAATACAAAATTACAGCAAACTATATAACACGTTCTTTCGCTTCCGCTGTGGCCAATTTGCATAACATCGATATAATTTCGTCTTGTACATATACTTTGTGCAGCGAATAGACCACCTTTGGCCACCAAGTAAGTGGCGGTGCGACATGGTGCAATCGAATTGCTATTTGTGAAATGCATTCATTGTAATTTCTTCTCATTTCACCTATCTGCGATTGCACGCTCTTGATTTGGGCTTTCCAAGAATTGGCGCGTAGATATGCAAGAAATTATGTTAATGGGTTCGGCGCTCATGTAAGGCGTTTATTTCATCCTTGCCTGATATACATAAGAATTTCCAGCGCCTGTAGGTGACCGCCATGTTTTTTGTTGTAGTGGCGATGATGGTGAAGGGGACTCCACACTCTAAAAACAGTTGCACCCTTTGGGGTGTATATTTACCACACAACAATAATCGTCATCTGTTGAGTACTCAAATGCGGCTCATTCATGTGCCTGAATAACACACGGCACAAAGAACGTCAAGTTCCGTGCAGTGTTGTTTATTTGCCATAAACAGTCACTGCTCAATAAGTTATGAATTCGACACCTGCACCCGAAAGCTTTCTGCTTACGTTTCTTTCGTATCCAAAACGCAGTTTTGCATAAGGGTTGACCACCAGGGCTTTCCATTGTGAAATTGATGTGAGCAGACCCAAAACAAAGACTGCCGAAACATCCTAGACGGCACTGTTTTATGCTTTTATTGCAGGCCCGCAGCACGGGTGCGCAAAAGGCACACTACCGTGCAGCTCATGATAACATAATCAATACGCACCCGAGTAAGCTTGATGGGCTTGGCTATATAAAGCCACTATCCTATAGTTTCGTTTCTCAGGCGCAGCAGGACCCATGTGTACACAGCGAATGCGCTTCACACCAACTTCTTGTGTCTTCTGTGAAGGTCGAATGAGGGGCTCTTGCATGAACAGCTTCCTCGATTTCTCGTTGTTGGTGCAGTCAGCGACGGCACAGTGCTGCTCGGATGAATAACTTGGTACGTCCCACTCAGAAGATGCGGCAAGGACACATCCAAAGCAGTAATCAGCACATGCGAAAGTAATACGCCTGAAACACAACATCCATACATCCGAACACGCACCACAAGTACAGCCACTTTCTTCTGTCTCCCACAGTTCTTACCATAGGGCAGCACCTGGTGCCAACACTGGTGTCGCACCTGGTGGCTGACACTGGCACTGTGAGGCTATAAAACAATCTGGTCTATATGATGTTCAAGCGACCTCAACCTCCTCCCCCTCCTTTTTTTTTCGTTTCCCTGTTATAGGTGAGTTGTTGGAACGCCAGCAATGGCTGTGGATTTGAGGGTCCTGTCGGAGAACTGCTGGAGCACTTTGAGAAGCACTGCTCCTTCCATGCCACCACCTGTCCCCGCTGCTGGGAGACTGTGACGCGTGGCGACCTGCCAAGCCACTACGTTGCTGGATGCGACGTCACCTCCAAGCCGCGCATAGACGGCGGAGGCGACATGACTGTCGCGATGCAGACGGACGAGCTGCTGAGCCGCAAGTCAGGTCAATGCTCGTACCACAGCTTGCTAATGTCCATACAGAGCCAAATGAACGAGCTGGCGGAGGCGCTCACCGGCATCAACGCTGCGATCGTGGAGCGCGACCATCGGGAACTAGAGCTTCTTCCCGGCGCCACCACCGAACAAGGAGCACAGCTGGGCACAGATCTAGACACCATCCTGGCGGCGTTTACAAAAACTAGCGCTGCACTTACTGAGCGTTTCGACAGTATGAACTGCTCTCTGCTTCAGGAAGTGGCGTCGGCCCTTATGCGGGCCCCGAGCGGCGAGACACTCGGTGGTAGTGCGACTAGAGTAGCAGTGTGGGAACAACAGGGATGCGGGGATCCCGCCGTGATTAGTGGCGCTGTGTCGGGTGTAGACGTGGGTGCCCTGCTGGTGGCGTTAAGCGAGAAGATTATGAAGCGCCTCGACAACTTGACCCACTCTCTTTGCCACGAGGGGACGATCCCACGGTTGCCAGCAGATGGAGCTAAAAGCAAAACAGTCGCGGCTAAATGCGTACAGACTTGCCCATACGAGAGTGCATTGTCACCAGCCGTAACCAGCGGTAGCCCCAACAAGGTACTCGTGGCTCTCGTTGTAGTTTTGGATAAGTGGCACGAGCCTAGCAGCTATCAGATGTTGAGTTACTTTCGTGTCGTTATTGGCAATATTCGTACTGGAATGTACCTGTCCTTTTATGCGTCGAGAGAGGCAAACCTGGTTGCGGTGTACGCAAGATTCGACCAGAGGGATAGGGACGAAGTGTACAGAAACCTGCCACTTGTACGTAAACTTTGCTCCAGTGACCGCAGCTCACCTGATGTCAAGGCTTGGATTATGCGAAAAGCAGATTGCTTTTTTGGAGATTCAGATTTAAGGCCGCAGACTGGGATTCTCCTGTTTGTGTGCAACCTGATAGAGCCTGGAGACAGTGATGGTAAGGGAAAGATAGAATTCATCATGGAATATGATTTAACCGCTGAAGAACAATGAACCACCATTTATCAGTCAGATGTCTCGTGTCTTTTCAAGGAATAAAGCAAATACAAAGCTAATAAAGAAAATATAAGACCAGCCTATTGTAAGTGGCTATTTCTCTACTGCCAGTAGGAATCTTACAAAATGTTTCTTCCTATAAAGCCTTTTCATATGACAAAGGTAATGCAAACAAGTTTAGCTTTCGACGCAAAGTGGAGGTTTGATCTAAGGGTCAGGATTCTATATAGTGTTATCAACTATTTAAAAGTGTGCAGGGAGTCGTGATCAACTTCATTTCTTTGTGGAAATCTTTCTGTGCAATAGAACACCATCTCATATACCTTTTTCTCACCCCCCCCCCTCCCATACACACACCACTCGCCTTTTTATGTATTGTATGAAATATTCATTCACTAAATTTTCCGGATGGGATTGGCAACACTTCAATCAGCCTGAAGCGCAGGCAGGATTTAAAAAGGCACATTCAAGAAGAAATAGCAACCACATAATAAATTAGGTGCTAGATTCAGCAGAGATACAAGCAGTCATGGAGACACTGCTTAGCCAAGGAGTAGATCTGTCTTATCTTAAGCTGGTATATATAGATATCTCAGTACCTATAAAGATTTCATGTACAACTACCTTATTTCTCCTGAAGAAAATCGGGCAAAATAAGGATGTCAGGCCAGGGGACAAAACGTCTTCATTGCTGTTCTTGGACTCCAATGATATGCTATTTGACTTATCTTCTTGCAGCAAATTAAGGTCCTAGACCTCTAAATTCCAGAAAAAAATGCTGACAAGCCTCAGAGCAGCCTTAATAAGTTAGCTTTTCTACAACTAATTTTGGCTTCGTTTCTACCATGTCACATAGTGACTCCGAAGGTAGCCTCGTGGGAGTAGGAGACTGTGACATGTAGACACTGCGGTGTGCTCAGTGACCACCTATATGCTGCTGCTCACTGGGAGGGCTGATGCAGCAGCATAGCAGACCGATTGAACATTCATGAGCCAACTGCCAGCATTGATTAGGTTGCATGAAGTATATTCTAGACCAGCTCCCAGCATATGTTGACCAAAAATATCCTAGCGATTGCTGTGATGTCACTGTATTCTCGGAACCACCTCGAGGCATAAATCTCGGGATATAAGCCTAGAGTTGGCATCATTGAATCATGGATCCCCGTGAATTGAGCTGTGCTACGTTCATTCTGTCGCAGTATAACGGGAATTATGTAAATTATGTAAACCATGTTGTGTTACAAGACTTGGTAAGATGGCGACGTCTGCTGAGAGAAAAGTTCACTGTGTACAGGACCGTTTATTCTGACTATGTTTTGCCCTGCTATCTGCGTTCCTATTTTATAACGCGATCTTATGTGCGCACACAAGTGTTTCTCGCATTGAGGTCGTCTTTCATCACTTCAGCGAATTTCCGATCCGGATGATACTTGGCTGGACTGCATTGAAGAATTACCGGCATATTTCCGACTATTCACATTTCGCGATAGCAAAGACAAGGGATTCTCTTAACCCTAGATAATGTATTGGCAAGCTTATCAGAGCACCCGAAATAGTTTAGTAGCTTTTCTACAGCCTGTTTCGGTTTCATTTCTAGCGCAGAAGGTAGTTGCGTGGGGAGCAGGACATTGGCAGGATGTCGACACGCGCTCCTGTTCACTCATGGCCCACAATACGTGTAGCACCATAGGAGTCAAGCGAGGGATTTGGTGTGAGTGTAAGTACCCCACAACATTGAATTGAATTCTGAGGTTTTACGTGCCGAAACCAAAATTTCATTATGAGGC
Organism: Dermacentor variabilis; assembly: GCF_050947875.1. NCBI lineage: Eukaryota > Metazoa > Arthropoda > Arachnida > Ixodida > Ixodidae > Dermacentor > Dermacentor variabilis. The sequence goes on from NC_134576.1 coordinate 119,418,706, forward strand.
ACACCGTATATAGTGGAGTACTCCGGATAACTTTGATCACCAGGGGTTTTTAACATGCCCCCAATGCACGGACACGGGCGTTTCAGCATTTTGCCCTCATCAAAATGCGGCCGCGGCCGCCGGGATTTGATCCCGCGACCTTGTGCTTAGCAGCGCGACACCATAGCCGCACAGCCACCACGGCGGGTGCCTCGCAATGTCCTTCTCCCATGTACGTATCTACCTCCTGCGTCATGATCGCCAAACCCTATAAAAAACACTGGCAAACATAATTTGATGTAATACCTTCTCTGCAGCCAATTTTGGTTTCGTTTCCCTGGAGAAACTGTTTAGCACATGACACGGAGGTGACACATAATTTTGAAGAAAGGAACGAACTGATTTATTGTCTAGATGGGTGGCCATCGTGACGAAAGGTATGCACACTAATTTATTGTCTTGCTCCTTGGTCATTATTTCACTCGCAACTGCAATCGCATTTTTTGATAATGTCAAATCAGTTGCAAGTACGCCGCTGGGTGGTCGGTTGGGCCGGATCTGTGTGGCATCGCAAGTGATGTCTGCAACACGGAATGCCTAAACTGCTCCATTTTCAATGTGATGACAGTTTTCGAGATGCTGTTCTGTATGTTGTATGTGTGATGAAATATGATTTAAGCACTTTTCGCTTCACTTTTCTGAGCGCTTGTAGCCTCTGCCTTACAGGGCAATGAGCCATTGCATTTTTTGCTTACATAAGGGAGCATGAATGTCTACGAAGTTATGAGTCATGAAGACGATATTTTTTGTTGACGGAGAACAAAGATGTACGGTACCCTAGCCGTATGCAGCTTCGCTGTAAAACAAGGAATTTGTTGCTGCCTGTCCGATCTGGTGTTGTGACTGACCATATACATGAACGCTAATTGAATGCATAGTAAGATCACTTGCACTTGCGGATGCAGGTGGCCGGCAAGACGTCACATTGTCGTCATTTGTGACAGTCTAATTTGACCAATGTATTTCGTGATCTTTCTACAGGCATCCATTAAAGCACCTCCAGGACGTTTTCCGCCTACCACCTGGCGGACTTGTGTGGATCAAGGGGCTTTTAGCATTTGTGTTTTTTTCACGCCGCATGGTGTGATGCGCGTTGAAGTCGGCGTAAATGATGTATGACGCTTGGAAGCAGTCAGTGGTTCAATTGGAACTTTCTTCTAAAACATGTACACAAATTCAACACCGACTTATTTTTTTAAAGGTTTTTACTGAGTGCAGATTGATATTGGGGGTTTGTGGGATCTGGATATATGGCCACTTTCGTTTCAATTTGAGGCCTTCTGGTATACTATAAGGAAATTTCCATCAACCAGTCTCGAAGTGCTAGTTGCCCTAACAATTACCTCCTGAATTTTTTATGTATCTCACGGGAGCCATTTCGCGATGCAAAGTCCCCTAAAGTTTGTCTGCGAAAATGGTGAAGAGTGAAACTGCTATGAACTGCCGAAACTGCCAGAGCTATAGTTCAGAGGAAGCATGGAGACATTGAAGAAGAAATGCAAAGCACACTGTTTGTGGACGGTGATAATTCCTTCTTCCAAAGAAACATGTATGAGCTGCATATTCGTGACACGTGAGCCACGAACTGCTGCCAAGAAAATTTAAGCTTTTGTAACGAAAAAAAGGCTAACGAAGAAAAGTGCTAAAAACGCGCGGCCCGCCAGAGCACAAGTTTCTCCACTAGGCAGTGCAGAAAACCGCTACATTTGGTGGGAGAACCGCTAAATTGGCAACGCTGGTTGCAATGCTTGTCAGGGCAGGTGCAAGGCTATATAGCATAACTCCTACTGTTTGGCGTCAAGAAACTATCACAGCATCCTTTATAACGTTCACCAGGATACATTTGGTATATTTTGATGCCGCTATGCTTTGAACACAGCAAAGAGCTCCGCAAAGAAACTGCAGAAGAAAGGGCAGTGTTGGCTTTGAGTAATTTTGCTTTAATTTGAACAACTTCCCCATTAACACCTATAGATATCGAAATGAAATTGCGCTGACCTTCTTCATGTAGGTATAGAAACAGGCTTCTAGAATGTGTTGTTCATGAGTTAACGCATAGAACACGGTTAGTTTGTAGAGTCAGTAGGTTTGCATATGTCTGCAATTTTTCTATAAAGTAGCCCGCGTTCCTTGCCAGGTATCACAGCAACAGGTGGTCAACGTCCATTTGAAGGTGCTGGACTGCTAAAGTGCGGTGTTCACTTCAGTCATTGGGCACCAGGTGGTAAGTTCACTAGTTGCCCATGGGATTTCCAACCCACGGATAGTTCTTGGGGCACTGAGAACAGGTCGTCATGTAGCGGTCGCCTCCCAGTGATGTATTCTTGTAGGCACACGTGTTCGCCTTGGGACAGGTGCTTTGCACGACGCCGCCAGGGCACGTATGCTGAACGTAGGCTCCCAGCGGCTTCGGGTCCTGCATGAAGCGTAGCACTTCGGAGATGGTCACGAGAAAGACGTCGTCCTTCTGTAGTAGCCAGTCGACGAACTGCAGGTAGCCCTGCTTGCGACTGGGTTGTTGCAGGTAAGCCTCATGAAGGAACAAAGGGAAAGGTGCTCGGTTGGTCGTGTAGAAGTCCTCAAAGTTGGACCTGCACGGATACAAGTGAGCGCTAACATATATACTGTGTGCATCCATCCAGTCTTCCTGTAGTCATGTAAAATCTCAGATTAAACATAGATTTAGTGACCGAAAAGCACCCTGTGGACGCGTCGTAAAGCAGAGTGGAATGCCTAGTGTACTTCTTTCAACCTACAGCAATTTTCTTTATTTGTGCACGAGTTTCCACACGGTGTTATCGTATTTAACGGGTCACTAAAGGGAAATAAGTCTGACTAGGTTGACAGATTGGGCTTCTGTAATAACGGATTTCTCATTCTTAGCGAGAACAGAGCTTCTGTATGTGCGACAGTGACAAAAATGGAAAATCGGAAGGAAATCTTGCTTATCAAGTGACATCAGCATTAGCTGATCGCAGAAAGTGGCATAGTGGGAGGTCACATGGGGATTACATCAACACGTCCACTTTGGCGTGGGCGGTTCAAATGGAGCAGCAGAGTGCGAGACCTTGGTGGCAATCTTTTACGCAAAAACAAAAGTGATATAATGGCACACAGTAAGCAATATTATGGACTTCTAGACAAATAACATATTGATCTAGCTCGACTTAATATTTTCCTTTATAATCCATTTAGATAAATGCATGCAGGCCTTCTTCGTGAAGAAATTGTACAAGTGCTGCATAAACTAGTTGCCAATTACAAGCGAATCGTGAACTTGTACATAATTAACTCCTCGTAGTCTGCAGGCTGGTGTGTCCGCATCTGTGTACGAATGAATGAATCAATAAATCAATCGAATGGATGAATGAAGCTTTATTTACCACTGGAAAATGATGCAAGGAGATGGCTTGAGAATACTCAATCACTGTACATTTAAGCTTCTCTCTCTCTCTCTCATGCAGCCTTTGTCCCTGGACACGACACAGTCACAAATGAACATCAACTGACCACTGCAGATTCTTTGGCCGGTCAGTGTCGATTGCTGTTGTGCCTCAAGCACCAGCTACACCACAAATTTGTTAGCATTTTCAAAGCTAACTAGAGCCTGTATGGTTTTACCTTTAAGGACTGATGCTTCACTGAGGTGGATGTGCAACTTGCCCTGTTACGAAACTTAAATCAGATCCTGTTTAGTTAATAGTTTGTGCAACGCTTCGAGTTTTCGGAATTAATTGTGTCGGCTGAATGCTCGGAGTCGCCACAATGGGGAATGCACCTAACACTATTATATCAAAGGTCCGCACACTTGATACATGACATCATGCGCGTAGAGCTGCAAAAATAAGGTAAAACATTTCTCAACAGAAGCGTTGCGATATTTTTCGTCCGCTGTTCGCGACTCTGGAGTGCCTGCCAAATGCGGTCAGGCTTCTTTTTTCTCTCTTTTTTTACACTTGGACCCATGGAGAGAATAGCTCTTGACGTAATATGCCATGTTTGGTTCTACAGAGTTGCTTATGTACACCCATATATCGTCATGTGAAGTTTATGGGTGCAAAGAGACCATTGCGCGTTCGTGAATGTTCTCTGTTCGGTATGCGAAGAACAGCGCATCCGCCCCGCGCCCGACATGCTCTACAACAGTCTTTATATGGAAAGCAGAATCCTTCGACTGTGGTTGCAGCCGACGTCAGCCTAAGCTGCTTCAAAAACGCTGCTTCTTTTTTTACATCGATACTGTATTGAATTGTTGGGAAGTCTCTTCGCGCATTTGTGCGTGGACAGGTTATTTTTTGCACTCTCCATCTCCTTTACCCCCTCCTCCTCAGCGTACAGTCGCCAACCGAACAGGTAATCCTGGTTATGACCTCTCTCTCACTCTATGCGCAGTTATCTTTTATTCTCTCGTTCATCCATTCATTCACGCGCCAACCATCCTGCTTACTTCGCCTCGTCCACTTTCTCGCCCACCTGAGGTACTCGAAGGTGTCGTTGGCCGTGATCGGCTGCGGCACGCACATGTCTGCCATGGAGCACGGCAAGTCCTGGCCCGCGCGCTCGCGGAAGAGCACATTCATGGGCACCACCCAGAGACCCGGGTAGGGGTGCTCGGGGCACGGGTACACCATGCAGCTGCTTCGGAAGCCGAAGTCCATGGTGTACGGGTAGACGGGGTTCTCGGGGCCACGTCTGACGCGCTGATGGACCAGGGTGCAGTCGTACCTGCAGGCGTATTGTGACAGTTTCTATATATCGCAAAAAAAAAAGAAGTGTGTTATATACGGGTTCGGTAGAGAATGCGCGCTTGGTTTATCCGATTGCGATATTAGAAGTACACCTTTTTCAACAACCGTTTCGAGCGGGTCAAACGAAATGGCGTAAAGATTCAGGCGTAACACTTATTTTACGAGGGTGTTATATGTTATCAGCAAGGGTGCTTCATATATACTTTACACCATTTGCCTTACGGGGGTTGCTGAAAGGGCGTAAAGATTAAAGGCGTGTAGCAGTCTACTAAGAGTGTAATGCCCTATAGGTGCAAGCTGCCAAACTGTGCACCTTTCATAGCAATGGCAGTTATAATACCCGGACGCTCTAGGTGCGTTCGCAGCGCCGCCATTGTCGAGTGCACCTCTACGGTAGCGCATGCTCGGCACGCGCTCAGGGTTAGTGCGAGGGCCTCCAGAGACGGCAGAGCGCGTTTGGCTGCAAAGACGACCAATCTTGTGTGTTTTTCACTGGTCGATCTGGAACAGCATTTCTTTTTCTTTTTTTGCTCCAAGGCGGCGAATCCACACTTCACTGGTCTGCCTGAAAGCGGATTCGCGCTCTCCGCTGGTCGTGTCTGATCAGCTAGGTCCGCGTCGGGATCGCTTTCACTTGCAACGCTGCCGATCGAGACGCGGATTCGGGCGGAAATAGGGCGAGAAGCGTAAGTGATCGCTTCCGCTCGCTCGGTGACATTCGTTGCCGTGGAAACGCGCACAGCGCGGAAGTCGGTTAGTGTGACGTGTCCGCGCAGACTTCCGGTGAGGACCGATCCACCGCGGCGTATTTTTCGCTCTCCCGCTCTCTATGCTCCCGCTGGCAGCTTCAAATTGGTGAACTGCGAGCACTCGCTCCGCGATGTCGTCGGCCGCTCCAGATCGACCAGTGAAAAACATAAGTGATCAACGCATTGCAAACTCCGGTGACCACGAGGACAGGCTATAGGTGGCAGCACTGTCGGCGGGTTTCCTTAGAACACGCACCTATAAGGCGAGATATAAGAAGGAAGAATCAGCATTTGCTTGCTGCGGTAAAGCTAGGGAAACTATGGAGCATGTTTTATTCGAATGTGAAGACGTCTGCCCAGCGGTCGATTTAGGCACCACTGGCCTCCTTGAAGCCCTTGGGTTCAGCGAGAGCAGTGGAAAAGTAAACATGTCCGCAATAGGGATTAGTAAGAGGCGATTGGAGGATTGGTGGAAGAAAAGTAGGGAAACCACAAAGAACGGAGACGTACAAAAGCACAGTTCGTAATAGGGGATCAGAAAATTTGGTTGTGGGAGTTCATAGTGTTGTTGTTTTTTTCTTGTTTAACCTAGGTAGGACATTAGGGAGTATAATAGCAAGAGCTTGGTGGCGCAACCCACCGCCCCGTTCCAAAGGGGACGCTCATAACATCCATCCATGCTGTGGATCGGTAGTCGAAGGTGCGCATTGAAATGTACTCGGTGGCACTTCGCTGTGGGCGATTTGGGCCGATTGTCTGGCGAGAAAAATGCACTGAATGCAGTGAAGTGATAATTGTCCTCCAATGCCACAAACGCAGTTTCTATTCCACTACGTCGACGTACTTCTTGCGTTCTGCGCATTCTGTTCACCCTGTTGTTGCACAACTAAACTTTCTGCCATTCTCGCACTGGTTATACAAATGCATGTATTCATGTATAGTGAAGTGAAGTTATAGTAGCTAGTTCTTTTGACTCTACTTCACCACTGGTCTACGCATACTTAACTACATTTGACCTCTTTTTCGATGATGTGTCAAATACAAGACGTTTACTAAGTGTAGTTAAAGGATACGCAGCTATGAGTGACTGCACTGTGGCAGGATCGCCATGTGGCTTCACACGCATTTCTTTAGTGGTAGTTGTAAAAATGCAGTATTTTAGCACGAAGGATGCTTTACATTTCTACGTGCATGAGGTTGATGCGAACAATATTCAATTATTTTTAGAGGCAGCTTCAATAGGTTGCTTTCTGTACATTTGAAAATAATGGTCGATACCACCCGTCAAGCTAACGACGCCACACTAATGAGTTCGTTATGTTGGTCACCAGCAACTCAGTTTTACGACGTCCGGTGTCTAGCGACGGTAATGGTACACATGATCCTCTTGTAACACTATATTCCCGGTTCCCTTATGTAGAAGATAAAGTACAAAAGCGCAAAAAGACACTTGCGATGCAAAATATTATGTTGAATTCCAATAGCGGAGTCGGAGCAAGTTTTTCTGCTCGTTTCGGAGCAAGTTTGTTCCAATGACAGAGGGAGGGCGGGACTAAAGTGTTCCAATGAGAGCGTCGGAGTGGATTCAGAGCGGGAGTCACTCCGCGGAGCAGAAAAAGATAATCCGCCAAAAGCGGCAGAGTGGACCGGAAGTCCGCGTGACGTATTTCTTTTACCACGTTTGTCTGCTGGGAGGCGCCACCGGTCACGACTCGCGAGGAAGCAAAAGCTGCTGCACGCTTGGCGAGATATCTATTCCGCACTTTTTAAAAAAAACAACAGGTGACCGGCGCTGAAGAGAGAAGTGACCGGTGCGGCGGTGCTGGGATCAAACAGCGGAAGGAAATGACAACGCGCAAGGTATCCTGGGTAACTCGGCGATAGAAGTTCCGCTTCTGCCTTGCTCCGGCGGCGCAGGTTGTGTTCCACTCGCGGATTTGGAGGCATTGCTCTACGCCAGAGTCGAGTGCTCGCTCGCAGTCTGTCAGCTGCTCCGACTACGCCATTGGTATTCAACATTAAGTTTGCGTAGTGCGATGTCCACATAAAAGGGCACCTCAGGAACCGCTAAGGGAGGTCGCGTAACCGCTAAGCAGCAGCCATGGAATTATACGCCTAAGATCAATTGTGTCCCAATCACATGAGCGCTTAAGATTTTATTCTGCTGAGTGATCTCACGCCACGTCGTTTATTTGTGATGACATCACAAAGATTACATAATTATCAACACATCGCTACAAGGAATCGCTAAAGCGCTGCCTTCAGGTTTCTAAGCGCCCACTTAACTAATTTAAAACGACCCCAAATATTTTTTGTGTGTGAATTGCTTAAATCACAATTCAGCAATCGCGCACTCGACACGTGCAGTCTCTAATTTTATTGCAACCCAAAGGCTACAACGCAAAGTCAAACGAGCCTCTACATCGTAAAAAAACAATGCATACCACAATTTACGACGGCGATATATGTACGCGCACACGTAGACAAGTAGCGGCTGGCAGAAGACGCGACGCGCAATCCGCACTATGCACGTTCAGCCAGTGTCCGCTCGATATCGCGGCCAATACGCCCGATCGCCTCGGCGGCGCATCCCGGCTATAGGGCAGCATTCTACCTTCAGCTGCTGGCATGGCAATGCTGAGCTGCTGCGTCACTGGTCCGAGCGGAAAGGGTAGTAAGCAATAGGGGATGGTTGTCGTTTCGGCGGATTGCCGGATGGGCGGGGGCGCAAACGTGAGCGGCCGGAGCGGTGCAGCCGCCTGGCGGCGTAGAGCTCAACCAGACACAGTGCTGAAATTGCAGTAACCTACCATATCCTGCTTCGCTGCGGGTGCAAATTTACGACAGCGGCGTAATTGTGAACGCGATTACGCCACTGTCGAAAATTTACACCAGCAGCTAAGCAGAATATAGTAATTGGCTCTGTGTATGTGTGGTTCAGCTTTACACCACCAGCTGGCGCCACCAATCTGGCCGCTCACGTTTACGAAACCGCCCGCGCATGCCGGAATACAGGACGCACTAGAATTCTCGAATTAATAGACAATTTTAGTGTGTCCGGTATTACGGCAAGCCCGGGCGGTTTGCCGGTTTAGCGGGGGCGTAAACGTGAGCGGCCAGATTGGTGGCGCGAAGCTCAACCACACAAACACAAAGCTAATTACTACAGTTGGCTTAGCTGCGGGCGTAAATTTTCGACAGCGGCGTAATCCTGTTCACAATTACACCGCTGCCAAAAATTTGCACCAGCAGCGAAGCAGGGTATAGTTACCCTGCTGGGTTACTGCAGTTTTAGCTCTGTGTTTGTCTGGTTGAACTCTACGCCACCAGGCGACTGCACCGCTCCGGCCGCTCACGCCCCCGCAAATCCGGCAATCCGCCCAAACCACCCCCGTTTGCCGGATTAGCGGACAGGCTAGAAGTCTCTATTCTCTATTACAGGAAACCGGACCCCAGACGCACGCGCCAGGCGTCTCAAAGTGCGACTTTGGCGCGAGAGAATCGAGCACGCGTTCGAGGCTCTAATAGCAGTTAGAGCATCGGGCGCTGGAAGACGGAGGCTGTGATCCCACCGTAGGTCACGCGTTTATATTATAGCATTATAGGCGCACTTCACCCACTTTGGAGCTGTCTAACAGCTAAGACTCGCGAGGCATGTAGAGCGTACGCGGTGCGCCACCGTGTGCACAAAAAAGAAAAGCAAATTTGTAAAAGATGCAAGGTACACAAACGTCACTTTGATGGAGTATTGTGAAGGTAGCCCGTGACGCACGCGCGTGATGCTGTCGTGACGTCACAATCACATATTTATTTAACAATGTCCTTACAGGCCTCGTATGAGGCATTGGGTAAGGGGGGCGTTACAATAAGATTTGAGTATGATACCGCATATTGTTAGAGCGTTAGCTGTCCTATGTTCCGCCCTATTTTTTTTTCACCTTGGTAGAATATGGGTGCCGCTGTGTTTTTGTTTACATAACGGGAAAGTATTGACTGTTACTGAAGGAAGAAATTGTGTGTGTATATATATATAATGTATATATATAGTCATACCATGAGAAGCCAACAAACACTGACACCAAAGACAACATAGGGGAAATTACTTGTGCTGAATAAATGAAATAAAGAAACGATAAATTAGTGGAAATTAAAGTGGATGAAGAAACAACTTGCCGCAGGTGGGAGCCGAACCCACAACCTTCGCATTTCGCGTGCGATGCTCTACCAATTGAGCTACCGCGGCGGCGTTTCCCCATCCACTTTCTTGGGTATTTATGTGTACTAGTAGAACCCTGGGAGCGTTAGCCAGCGCCACCACTCATACACCTAGCGAAATGCGAAGGTTGTGGGTTCGGCTCCCACCTGCGGCAAGTTGTTTTTTCATCCACTTTAATTTCCACTAATTTATCGTTTCTTTATTTCATTTATTCAGCACAAATAATTTCCCCTATGTTGTCTTTGGTGTCAGTGTTTGTTGGCTTCTCATGGTATGACTAATAAAAATCGGGCCCCTCGGTTAACCCCCTCTCTTCTCGTTTATTACATAACGAGGGTCTCGAATCCGGCAACATTGATGCCTTCAGGTAGCATATGTGGCTGTATTGACCAGTTGCCTTCACCCAAAAAGATCACGTTCTCGTGACGCCTGCGGCAAAAACGACGTTCCACGTCCGCCGCCTAGGTCTATGAGTGGTGGCGCTGGCTAACACTCCCAGGGTTCTACTAGTACACATAAATACCCAAGAAAGTGGATGGGGAAACGCCGCCGCGGTAGCTCAATTGGTACAACATCGCACGCGAAATGCGAAGGTTGTGGGTTCGGCTCCCACCTGCGGCAAGTTGTTTTTTCATCCACTTTAATTTCCACTAATTTATCGTTTCTTTATTTCATTTATTCAGCACAAGTAATTTCCCCTATGTTGTCTTTGGTGTCAGTGTTTGTTGGCTTCTCATGGTATGACTAATAAAAATCGGGCCCCTCGGTTAACCTCCTCTCTTCTAGCTTTTATATATATATATATATATATATATATATATATATATATATATATATATATATATATAACGCGGTTTTACGTGTCAAAACAACGATCTGATTATGAGGCACGCCGTAGTGGGTGATTGCGGAATGATTTCGACCGCCTGGGATTCTTTAACGTGCACCTAAACGTAACTACACGGGTGTTCTCGCATTCCGCCCCCATCTATATGCGGTTGTGGCCGGGACTCGATCCCACGACCTCTTGCTTGGAGGAAGAAAGTCGAACTTATTCCTTTAAATACTGAATTCGGCTCGGCCAACATCAGCCCCGCTATACATAAATGTCACGTCGTGGATTTCGAAGTAATTTCCGCTGTTTGCGTCGTTTTCGACGGAGAAAATGTTGTCGAAATTCGCCTTGTTTTACCTCCGCTGCCTCTGGACACGCAACGAGCAGCAGCAGCCTTACAAACGACTGAACAAGCCCGAGCGAATGCCAAAACGTCATGATGTTCTGCTCCCACGTGACCACCAACCTTTATCTGCATGAGGTCCTGACTGAATGAACACTTACTGGAAAACGAAAGCGTTACTGGTTCCTATGGGTACATATATATATTAAATTATTTAGGGTGCTGCGAGGTTTGGCAGTATCTTGTTCTCTTGAATTTAGAGATTGAGGGCCTTCATTTAACGCACAAAACTGAAAACTAAGTAACGCAATTTCAGTACTGTTTTAATTTTATCTGTTTGTTCGCGCCCACTTTCTATGTGTGAGAATAAGAACACAGGACACTGGATATCCACTTTTCTGTTTAACAAGTTCTAAGCTTTTCTTACCGGAAATGTTGCGCTTGCATGCGGAAGAGCTGGTCTCCTCCGGTGTAGAGGAATGGGCCCCTGGCACCGGTCACATCCGACGGTGGCACATTCGCAAACGTCTCCATCATGATCTTTTGATCCAGCATCTCCCGTTCCCACTGGGTGCTGTTGATGGTGTTCCAGTAGTCCCAGTCGGCTCGGTGGCTGCGCGACGCGACAAAAAAAGTGCGCAGACTGAGAAGGAGAGCGAGAGCTTACAGAAAAGTTATGCTTGAGCAACACATTGTGGAAGTCAGTGAGGCAGTGTTTTGCGAAGAAATGCCGACAAGGGAACACGCTGTTCCAAGGGTAACCGGTCCACAATTGACTACTGTCGCAAACCGAGAAACTCTTTTGAATGTCTTGTTGGACACGCCATGACCCGCGAAAGTCACTAGACAGTTTTAGTATAGCGTGCGCTATACCATTGCGTACGCTAAAAAATAGCGGGTCGTCACTGCGCATGCGCTGAACGCTAAACGAAATAGCGGGTATAGCGGGCGTACGCAACGCAAACGAGTTAGCGTTAGCGTTTTTGCGGGGTTTGTGGAGTTTGCGGGAAACATGGCGGCGGTCCCGGCTGCCCGCTTCGAATTGAATTTGGCGTTGCTTTTGTAAAATGCACTTCGTTCTTAGCAAATGACTGTGTAAACGGCTTTCGCTTAGTATCAGGCCGCTTCGACGACACAGTATTATGGATAACCTCGTGGTGTTTTCGAGATCGCTTCTCGTTTCGAGCGAGTCGAAGCCTAACGAAAGAAACGTTCGAGATGTCAGCGCCACCTATCGCTACAGGCGCGAAATAGCCGCAACGACGGCATATAGCCTCTGAGATCCGAAGATATCGCCGGCCAACTAAAATTGTAGAAAACGTGCGCTGCTTAGCGTACGCTATATAATAGGGAGTTTTAGAATAGGGGCCCCAATAGTTTGGGGCCCCAAAGAGCTTTGCGGGTGTTAGCGTTGGGACACGTAGGAGTGAAGAGTTTTAGAATAGGGTTTTACGTTTGCGGATAGCGTCTTGCGCTTACAGCGCCACTACGGCGTCAAAGAAAAGCTATTAGAAATAATTAAATAAAATATACCATTTTACGATACGAATAATAATTTTGACTTGCGTGTATTCGCATTTAATTACAATTTAGAGGCTATTCTGTAAGCAGCAAACAATTAGTTGCGCTTAGTTATGAGCAAACCAACTATACTAGCCTTCACCAGCCAAGCTTAGCCGTGTTAGGCCTACGAGCCATAAAACCACAATCGAATTCAAAATCAGCGGCGTCTAATGAGTCAATCTTTATAACACACGCTAGTTGAGAGAAAGCGATAACCGCAGTCACTTCTCCTAGCTTGCGAACTTCACGCGTTACCGCGAATCGAATCCAGTTCGGTGCTAGGTTAGAACCGTCGCTTCGATGGGTGCCGCCATGTTTGCCGACGCAAAACTTTTGGGGCCGCTATTTGGGCTCCCGCTAAATCGGTGAAATAGCGTTCCCAACGCAAAACCCAAAGGCAGTTGCGTCTTGCGCATGCGCAGTGGCTTCGACGCTATTTCTTTGGGGCCCCTATTCTAAAACTCGCTAATAGCGTATAGCGTACGCTAGAGTTACTTACGCTAAACTAAAACTGTCTACTATCTTCCTGTGTACCTCTGTGCTGTCTGTAGTTGGTGCAGGTTACGATGAAAAATCTGGCGGTGGGTGTCAGATCAAACTCATAAAAATTTGGGGACGCACAGTTCAAAACTGGGGCGCTATAACGTGAAGATATTCCAAACTTTTCTATTCTAATTCTGTAATCAGCCCTCCGCGACTGGTCAAAAGCTTTTTTGGGCCACCCCCACTCCGCCTGTCAGTCGCGCGACGTCACGCAAACCGCGATAGCTACCACTCTCATTATGCATGATTGGACTGAACAAAAGAAATCGGGAATTATGACCTTTAATGCAGAGACTGAGTAATGACGTGGTATCAGTTCAATGGAAAGTGGTACCCACTGTCAAGCAATACATATGCCTAGGTTAAGCGTAAACGAATGAAACTCGTGCTAAAGTGCCCACCGAGATAACGTAAAAATGAAAGGGAAGGGGAATGTAGCAGTAATGAAACACAAAGCGCTTCGGGGCTTCAATAAATATGAGTTGGTGCGTGGAATCTCGAAATGAATTATGGTGCCAGCGCTAACGTTCGCTAGTGCCATTCTGTGCTTAATATAGGATATCTTGTGGCGGTTAGAAATTAACCAAATATGGGCGGGCCATTTGGCTTTGACGGCCCACGGTAAAGTGCCAAATGAGGCAGCACAGGGGGGCCATGGGTTGGGCCTCTTTTGAAGTCAGAGAAGCGCAGAGCAAAATTAGTTTTGAAGAAAAACTCAGGAACATGGATGAACATAAATGGGTGGCAAAAGTGCACAAGTATCTTCACTTGAAAAGCGTGGACACAAAATGCATGGAGGAAGAGGGCAGGAAAGTTGGCAACCAAGCACAGGGTAATTGAAACTGTGAATAGACAACCAGATTTCATCAGAAAGTAAGTGAGACAAACAGAGACAGTGAATTGTATGCAAAGAATAGAAGCAAAGAAATATCATGGAGCATTATAAGAATGCACGGGAAGAAAGAAATTAGAAGGGCGAATCTGTACAATATGCCATTTAAGGCTCGAGCTGATTGCCGAAGAACAAAAAACATACCGCAGCTAATATTCGCAACAAGATTAGACGTGTATGCTACAGCAAAAAGATGCGGCTGAAGTTCAACGTGTCTTGAACCCTGTTATACGAACGAAAGCTCTGGTAAGCATGTTTAGACACGGCTTTGCTTTTAAAATTTTATTGCACATCAAAGGCTTCATCACTGGAGAATTTTTGTGCGACCGGTATTCCGGCAAGCGAGGGCTGTTTGCCGGATGAGCAGGGGCGTGAGCGGCGAGATTGGTGACGCCAGCTGGTGGTGCGAAGCTCAACCACAAACACAGAGCCAATTACTGTATTCTTCTTAGCTGGGGTGCACATTGTCGACAGCGGCGTTATCGTGTTCACAATTACGCCGCTGCCGAAAATTTGCACCAGCAGCGAAGCAGAATATAGTAGCTTACTGCAATTTTAGCTCTATGTTTGTCAGGTTGAGCTCTACACCACCAGGCGGCTGCGCGGCTCCGGTCGCTCACGTTTACACCCCGTTTGCCGAAACCGCCCCCGTTTGCCGAAATAGCGGACACGCTAAAAGTCTCTACTGTCTTGCTGTAGCTTGTCTAAGGTAAGGACTGATTTGCGGTCTGTAAAGTAGTTGCTTGCAGTTAGAACTTGGTTTACTATAATGTTCAGACTCAGCTTGGCGCCTACGGCGAAGAGTTGACGCGCTCGCATCGGTGGGTGCTTCATCCATGGCGAGACTGAGCGACCAAGCCCCGGCGAGGCAGCTGTTAAACCGTCGCGTAATCACGTGGCACACGGCGGCGAGGCTCAAGCGAGCGCAGCTGCGACGCCTCTCCGCAGCGGATCACGTGACGTGACGTCACACCTTCACGCTCTGCGCCATTGGCTGAAGTTCAAGCGCATGCAGAGATTGACCTTGCGAGTTGTACCTCGAGGAATAGCGCTTTCGATCTAAAATCCGGAGGCCACTCAGAACGTCCTAATTGAATGTGAAGGGACTCGCCGAGTGAGACCCGTAGGTAACGTACACCTTCGAGAAGCGCTTCGATTTAAAGTGGATGGGAGCGGCCGGTCAGCAATCGAGATGAGCAATATATTTTTAGGGTATTGGCTGAAGAAAAGCAGGGAAGAGATTGATAGAACCGGAGTCATTGCAGGCGTAGGTAATGGTATATGTATAGTGATACAGATTTTAGATGCTAAAGGTAGCATCAAGATCAGATAGGCAAGGCTAGATAGCGATAGGTGTAATAAAACCTGGTTAAAACAAGCTGTTTAGGGGACTATTTGTCCCCGCCCCGTTTCGCAAGGGACGCCAATGATGATGATAATAATAATAATAATAATAATAATAATAATAATAATAATAATAATAATAATAATAATAATAATAATAATATAGTTCGACACCACTTATAGTTACGGAGCATCGAGATGATGCCAACCAAGAGAGGACGTTAGAGACATCTCGAACCCCCCCTCATCTCTGGCATTTACGGTGATTGCACAGGAAACGCAGTGCCATGTGCTGCGTCGTTTGAGGCATCGAGTTTCTCACTATATTACCGAGAGGGAAATCTGGCGCTGCTGCACTGTGTTATGCATGGGGATGCCGGTATATTGTGACTTCGGTTTGGCATCTGTTCTCGGAGAGCCAGGCAAGCACCGTTCCGTCTGTCGCAATGATTAATTTTCTACTAAAACAGCATTTAAGAAGCTGTTTCAGCTTTATTATTACACAAAAACATGTTTTGTTTAACTATGAGCACTTGTCATTGCATGTACAATTATATGAAACGTAAGAAGTATCAGCGGACCGCTAAAGTTGGACAGACGACAAGATTCGTGCTCGCTTTGGAACAGTTTTGTCGTCTGTTCTTGCTTTTCTTCGCTTGCGCATGCATTGTAGGTGAGTAAAGATGTAATATGCGTTAATGGAAATATTTTATGAAGATTTTACTCTAAAACGTGTTCTTTGTGTAGCCATATCCACGTTTTAGACGAAGCCTCTTACAACACCAGCCAACACAAGCCTCGCAGACACACATACCGTCATTCCCACGACGGCACAGCGCCCCTTAGGAAACTCCCATAGACGGTGGCGCCAGATTTCCCCCTAGGTGTTATGGTGAGAAGCTCTATGGTTTGAGCACGGCCGGACTCGACTCGCTCGCTCCTCCGCGGCGGAGAGAGTGGAGTCCGGCCGTGATTTGAAGACTGTGAAACATACGCACGTGACCTCTGCCCGTCCAATCACCTGATCGAGTGCACGGCGATCTCGTTGCCCCAAGAGTGCAGCGCGTTGACGGCCGCGTAGTTCGTGTGCTCGTGCGACACGAAGAAAGTGGCCGCGATGCCGCAGCCGTTCGCCTTGTTCTTCCTGGCGGAACCCTCGAGCAGCTCGCGGTAGAAGGCCATGTTGGTCACCGTCACGGCGTCGTCGAACGTCAGCGTCACGAACTGCGGCACCTGGTCGGGTCGCATGCCTGCGGGGGGCTTGTCGGAGGCGCATGCGCAGTGCGGGCGCAAGCAGACGGCCTCGTTGCAGCCGGCGTCCAGATCCAGCGCTATGAGGTGAAAATACGATGGAGACACGATTTTGGTAGTTCTTTTAGCAGGCTTTATAAGGCCCTGATTGCCGTCTACATCAATCCCCCTCTCCCATCCTTTTCAATCTCTTAGATTGGCCCGCTTTATTGGGCGAGAAAACGGCGGAGTAGACTCGCCACACTACGGTGAGGTCTAGCACAGACAGCTTTAATTCTGAAGAAAGGGAACTACGCGTTTGAAGGTGCATACTTGTGCAGCACCTGTATATATATATATGCAGGCTGGCAGTAGCTTCTTTTCGCATTTGCACTATATTTTCGCTCCTTATTTTAGATTCAGCTGAAAGATCAGGTATAGAGGTTGCAAGCATCTGCTATTTGCTACTAACACGCCTTGGTTTCTTCCCAAATCATCATTAAAGCGAAATTTTGTTTGGGTGTTTGGGGAGGAGGGGAGAGTTTGGCATAGTTGTGTTTCTCTTCGAGTAGATGACGTAGGGGTCAGGTGACAGACTCCGTTCATTACGCGACAAAATCAAAAACAACTGTAACAAAATCTCGTTACTGCATCAACCATCCACCTTCAACCACGTAATTGGTAGGAATTTTTCGGTCTGTGCTCACCCCCAGAACAGACGTCAAGTGGCAGCTGGAAAAGGGGTTTGTATTTGAGTTTCCGTGTAACAGAACTATGTTTTCTTGTATATTCGAATTACCATGCCACGCTATCATGTCTGCAGGTTGTGTGTGAGTCGTACTTTAGGAATTTGACGCATTTTACTGACAGAAATTCAATGAGCTCATTAACGAACTTGCGCCAGGCGGAGGGCCAACAAGAATAAAGGCTTATGCTGCCCCTCCGCACACGTGCGGGCACGCGTGATGAACTTGTGCACACAATGTATGTGTCCTTGATGCGTGGCCGCTCTGCCCTTTGCATCTGTCGCACAACGTGTACTGCGACCGTAGTCGACATTATGGCGCACACTGGATGGATGTTACAGCGACCCCTTTGGAACGCGGCGGTGGGTTGCGCCACCAAACTCTCGCTATTATACTGCCTAATATCCTACCTTGGTTCATAAAGAAAATAGAAACACTATGAACTCCAACAACTAAGTTTTCTGACCCTTTATTGCGAACTTTGCTTCTGTACAATGTCCAAAAACAGAACGGCCACCTAGCGGCCGCCGCCACTCAGACAGACCTCAAACGGCATCTGGAATAAAGGCTTTGGCTCTAAGTTTGCGCGTGTCATAATCATATGTCATCTCGTATATTCGTATTTCAGTGCGAAGCTATCATGTCCGAAGCTCGTGTGCAAGTCGTACTTTACGCATTTTTACAGCGAAGCTGTTAGCCTCTGGATGGTCGTCCTTTTTCGTGTCCCCGTCCGTCAACAAAAAAATGTGAGCCGATACCGGCGGCAGCGTAGGGCCAGGAGCAGTGCCTCGTACCCCGTAAGGCGGAGGCTCCAAGCAGCCAGCAAAGTGAAGCGAACAGGGCATATATTCTTTGGTATCACGCGTACAGCATGCAGAACAGCACGCGTTTCGATAAAGAACAGTCACGAAGCAATCATCCGAACCACACAGTTGATGATAAGGCGCTCCTGATAACAATGCGAAGCACGTAGCGCTCCCCGCACACGTTTCCCGATAAAGATTACCGTTGCTCAAGCAGCCGCCCCGACGGGAGCTTGCGACGTGGGGAGCGACGTCTCTACCCCCACTTTCGTATATACAAGAACCAGCCTTGCAACTGTTTCAATGTTGTTGGCGTGCTGTCAAAATTACCATTACTCATTACTCTAAATTACCATTACTACCATTACTCTAAAGCAATAAGGCATTGCATACCCTCATCAGCAGTTGTAGTGGTGGTTTTCGACAGCTACGCTGGACATCCACATTGGCAGGGCCGAGAGGCGGGAGCCTCCGAGATCCCCTCGGTGAAGCGACCAAGGATGCGTCACAACGGAGATCTTGGAGGCCCCCGTGCCTGCTTTCGTGTTAATTAATAATGCACGTTTATAAATTAAGGAGCTCTAGCCCTCCACCTTTGGTGGGAGTCGAGCCCACGACCTTTGTTGTTAATTAAGGCGAAGTTAAATTAAGGCGACTGAAAGGGCATAGACATCGCGCGGTAGTCGCAATGCTTTGGCATTCAGTGCCCCTTCAATTTTTGGCGTTCTGCCGCCGAGCACGAGGTCGGGGTTCGATTCGGTGGCAATCGCATTATCCGACGGGAGTGAAATAGGAAAAGAACATTCGTACTGTACCGCGCTTTGTGTGCAGGTGGTCGAAATTAATCCGGAGCACTTCGCTGTACAGCGTCCCCCAGAGCAGACGGCGCAGAACATAAAATTTTCGCAAATTGGGAAAGACAACTTTTGTACAAATAAGCACACGTGAAATACTATAGCGCACGAAAGTAATGAAAATCCACGCGGAGCAAGAATACAGCACTGTGAAGACACAATAACCGGAAAATACGTATGCACAAGTATGTAATAAAACGGAACTTCTGAAAATAGGTTAAGGTTCCGCGGGCAGGAAATGAAGTCAGTGCTGATACTTAAGTAAATATCAGCGTGACAGCTCGTCATTATTGTACACCGCTGCTATTCTATACTGCCGAGTATAGTGCGTGCCACTAAGTTGGCGAAACGAAATGATGTCGACATCACGAGAAGTATAGGGAAAGCAGAGACAAAGTAACGCGAGCTAGTTAGCTCTAACCTGTTTGCGCTCTATTTCTCCATGATCGTATACATTAAAGGGCGCTTTATATCAGGCTTTCAGTATTCGTGATGCACGTGACACATATGTTCTTACTCGCTGCTATTCCTGCTGAACCGTCCTAAACGGCAGTTTTCTTTTTTTTTTTTCATTTTGAAACGGAGAGATAAAATCTATCCCGATTGCTGGCAGCGCATGTCTCATTAAGGTTTTCAGTTTCTAGAGAAGCGTTGCCCAAAATCGGAAAACTTACGGGGAAAAATAAAGCTCATTGAAGATACGCACCTCGTCAGTCGAGGTCGAGCATTCCCCCTTACCATTTCACATGCTGATCCTGAAACCTACACTTTGACTTTACACCGTGCAGTTCATATATGTTCTCGATCACGTGTTGCAAGTCGTCGCCACTGCCTTGCAGAACGTCGTCTGCTGATCGCAGCTAGGTTGCTGATATATATGTACAGTGAAGTAGACGCGCGTATGAAGCGGTTCATTGACGTTTCGGCCGGGGTCCGGCCTTCATCAGAACCTGATTCTGATGAAGGCCGGACCCCGGCCGAAACGTCAATGAACCGCTTCATACGCACGTCTATTTCACTGTGAATATTTACCCGGACCCAGAACTGCTTTTTTTTCTGGTATATATATATATATATATATATATATATATATATATATATATATATAGACCTTGCCTACCTAGCATGTTGACTATTTCTCGGTGCTGGCTCTATATATAGGGATGGGGGTTGAATACTCTGAGGCAAACAGACGGCTCGACAGCGAGCATGAGGCGACGTATGCGAGGCGGCGAAGCGTTACCTGACTTCTGGTAAGAAGAGGGTGTCGTCTGCTCCACCGTTGCGGCACTCGTAGCATCGGACCCGAGCCATCCCAATGCCGCCAAC
Source organism: Dermacentor variabilis (assembly GCF_050947875.1). Taxonomy (NCBI): domain Eukaryota; kingdom Metazoa; phylum Arthropoda; class Arachnida; order Ixodida; family Ixodidae; genus Dermacentor; species Dermacentor variabilis. The sequence continues at coordinate 119,438,940 of NC_134576.1, forward strand.
AAAAGGACGCACTGAACAAGGAGCTCTTTTCGAAGCATCGCGTCCGCTCGGAGCCGACAGCTGTGGATCCGACTGTTTCCCCGATCGACGCTCGGAATGGAAGTATATAATGCCTCGAAATGCAGGAGCTAAGAACCCTTGTACTGATAGATAAGAACAATTGCTTTGTCGGAGGAGGCGTGCAGTTTCCTCGTTCCACTGATTCTGTGACGGGCGTACAACGTCCACCGACCTGATTGCTCGATAAGGTCGATGGCGAGGGTCTTAATCAATGTCTATATTTAATCGAGTTTTTTAGCAGATAAAAGCAGTTATGAGCTGTAGTATGCTCTGATGATCATGAGAAGGAAATTTGCAGAGGAATAAAAATCGGCTGGAGCGCACACGGCTTCAGACATTACCAAATCATGACCAGGAACTTTACACTGGTGTGATGAGGAGCGCCCGTTGCAGGCGTCGCACTTAGCAGTGTGCGCGGTGCCAGAGGTTTAAAAACAAGAGTATGTAATTGAAATGCTTGCAGTAAACAGGCAAATTTGGACGCGAACTAAGGCATGCAATTAGTTTTACCCTCATTGACATCAACCTAGAAGTGCTCCCTGAAGGCCGCGAAGTCGCTTTTGTGTGTGACGGAATACATCTTAGTGAAAGTGTAGTAACGCCGGTTATGTGCGTCGACTCACGGCGCGAGTAATAGGTTTTTAAGCAAGCCCCAGGCAATCATGAAGGAAGATGAAGTATTGAATGTAGCGGCACACTAGGAAGGAGCAGAATTAGACCACAAAGAGTTAAGAAAATACGCGCAAACGATAAGTATAGAGACTGTAAAATTTGTTACATAAACATGCCGGGTGGTCGCAAGCAGGAAAAATGACTGTCGTTGAAGAGTGTGCAATCATTGCATTCCACCGATACACACTGACGAGGTAGAAACTGCGAGGTTAATAACGAAGCTTGAGAATAAGTTAAGAACCGCGCAGCGGGAGTGCTGGTACGAAAAAAATTCACCGACGATTACGTTACTCCCTAAATTTCGCGATATATTGGCTGGGGCGTACAATGCATCTCGTGATCTCGTGCGGCACGTCGCAAACGGAGCGAAGTGTGGCGTGACTGCCTCGCTAATCGGGAGATCGCGAGAAGAAGCGCGTGGGTGACGCGTGGGCACGATTCACAGCAGCCGCTGCAGACAACCTTCACTCATGCAGCGCTTTGTTTCTATGCAAGAAAGCGCTTACAGAGTGTTGGCTCTTGAAACTGCCGAGCTCTACACTTTAGCGCAAGTAAACGGCCACCACATCACATTTCAGTGGATTCCCAGTCACTGTGGTATACACGGCAATGAACTGGCCGATGCCGAAGCAGAGAAAGCACTCGAAGAACTAGAGTCACTGCTTGCAATTCCTTTTTCAAGAGCGGACGCCAACTGCATCCTCTCCAGTGTCATCCGAAAATTGACAGAAAAGCACTGGGACAATCAGGATAATCGCCACAGACGACTCCAGAGATTGGACCCTACCATGAAAGTTAGGCTGCCACCGAAAATTCAACACAGCTGTGCCAGTCTTCTGCACAGACTAAGGCTGGGGGTGGCGTTTACCCGTGGATACGTGCACCTCATGCGACGCACTGAGTCTCCAGACTGTGACTTGTGCAATGTGAATGAGACTATAGGTCTTGTGCTTTGTGACTGCCCTAAGTACGTGGAAGAGCGTCAAAAGTTTAACAATGACCTTACGCGTCTCGACAGCCCACCGTTGTCGGAGGACGTTATTTTAGGCCCTTGGCCAGACGCTCAATCGGGTTTCAAGGCCACCCAGGCGTTACTGAACTTTTTAAAAAGTACGGGCCTGGACTGTAGGCTTTGAGCATGCCAAATTGCTTGCCATATGTTTTACATCCTCCCTCTATCCTCATCGTCACCCATCATGCGCCTCTTTCTTCCCTCTTTCTTTCCCTCTTCCCCTTCCCCCAACGCCGAGTAGCTGGCTAGAGGAACATACCCCAGGCCGACCTTTCTAGATTTAGTATCATTAAACTTCTCTCTCTCTCTCTCACTCTCTCTCTCTCTCTCTCTCGTTTCTATGCAGACGGCGCGCGCTACTCTGGCGCCATCTCGTAGCCATCGTGGCCACATGGCCCCTCGTGCGTGGCACTGCGCTTTTCTTCTCACGCTTTCGCCATACACTCCTCCTCCGCGCTCTCTTCACTCTCGCCGCGTTATTTTCATCCCCCGCTGCCCTCCGCATTCGCTCCCATCTTTCTCTGTGCTTGTTCACTCGGTTACGAGGCATAACGTTAAGAGACAGGGCGAGAGCAGTGTGGATCAGAGAGAAAACGGGCATAGCCGATATTCTAGTTGGCATTAAGAGAGAAAAAAAATGGAACTGGGTAGGCAATGTAATGCATAGAGTAAATAACCGGTGGACCGTTAGAGTTACAGAATGGGTGCCAAGGGAGGGGAAGTGCAGTCGAGGACGGCAGAAAACTAGGTGGGTGACGAAATGAGGAAATTTGCAGGCGCAAGTTGGTAGAATCAGCTAGCGCAAGCCAGGGGTAATCGCAGGGAGAGGCCTTCGTCCTGCAGTGGACATAACAATAGGTTGACGGTGATGGTGATCATTCGGTGTATCCATTCAGTCGTCCGTTTCCGTGTGCGCTAACGACAGCCAGGTGCGCGGTCACTCGATCGTTATGCTCACGTGATCGCTCCGCGCCCTAAGCATTCTTCAGTGCATCTGTAGCGGCAGAATGCTTTGTCTAAACCACATTTATTCGCCTACAGGTAGTGGAATGATACGTAAAAGAGGTGGCATAGCTGATGGGCAATACTGGAGTTCTAAAGCAGAAGGCCGCGTTCGCCGATTTGGAAGTTTCGGAGCTCTGCAGGCTCGCTTGCCCAATATTGGTCACTAACATTCTTGGTTGGAGGCATGCCTCGCCGGCAGCGACCGGTGAGGGATGAGGACTGGTTTTCAAGTTTTAAGGAATATTTAAAAATCGGCTGTGGCGGAATTCTAGTCCTCGAGGTGCGTTACTCAATGAGGCGGACGTATTTTCACGAGATATCGAAACGCATCTTCAACCAAAAATTCACTATTTAACTTCCTAATGAATTACTTTACGTCACATTGAAATTTACCAATTTCAATGTGCCAATATGCCTATTTTCAATTAAAATATGCATAACCACTTGGAACTAATTTTGAGGACCGCATGGGCGTCTAGATATGCGCCAATCAGACTGTAGCGGTAAAAACGCGCTGTTGTTCGACTTACTCTTTTAACAAAACACTCGTTTTTACTGTGAAGCACAAAAGTGACAATAGCAATGGATATCTTGAAAATGGTGTCATCCTGCAAATTCAACTCGCCGGCTACAATTCGTAAATTGCAATATGTGCGGTAAAGTAATTAATTAGAATGGTAATTAGTGATTTTTTTCATCAGATGGATACACGTGTTTCGATTTCTCGTGCAACTAATGCCAGTCTCTCGGAATATTCCAGCTCATGGAATGGACTTGTGCTAACTGCAGCCACGGGTGATTTAAAAAGAAAAAAATTCTGCAAGAACCTGTGGCGTCAAAGAGCCGCACCGCGGCAGCAGTGCGTCGTCTGCACATGGCTAACTGAGCTTCTCACACGGCACGTAAACAATTACGACAGTCACGTGAATTGTTTCCGAGTATTCCCGAGTGCGGTCGCACTGCATGACCTTGACGAAGCTGCAGACGACAACGCTCGCCCGAGTCGTCGGCGAAGAGCGTCGCTCAGGTACCGCTCTGCCGTATCACTACGCAGACAAAGACATTGGCACGATATGCACGCAGAAGTATCGTCGTATAGTTGTGTGGGTGCCTTCTGCACGGCGCGGAGACGGGTTTTCACAAAGCTGAAAGTACCACTCTGCCATATCACTACGCAGACAAAGACATTGGCACGGTATGCACGCGGAAGTACGGTCGTGTAGTTGTGTGGGTGCCTTCTGCACGGCGCGGAGACGGGGTTTTCACAAAGCTCACCCTACGAGCGACGGTCAGGAAACGTCACGACGCCCCTCCACTGCGAAACGAACAAAGGCGCGCTATACGGCAGGGGTTCGTCGACCCTCCGAAACGTCGATCCTCCGATACGGCGCAGAGAAGGTTCCGCAATCGGAAGAGGGCCACCAAGGTGAACGTACCCCATGCTGTCGGTGTCGTGCGCGTCGAAGGTAAAGTCCATATGCCAGGGGGTCTGTGGCAGGAGCGAGGGCGGTGAAGGGGCCTGCTCTGACGCCACACCGAAACCGAGTTGGCCGCCGGTTAGCTGGAGCTGCACCACAGTGCGACAGTCACGGCGCTTGCGGGCAAAGTCAAGAACGATCGAGCATATGCGCGCCCGTTGCGCTAGGCCTAACCGGGTGGCGCCGTCCACCAAGCGCAAGAACGAAGTCGCGGGTACAGAGGTCCCATGTTATACGCGGGGAATTAGCTCCGAAGCTCTAGCCGTGTCTGCCACGTTGCCACTGGGGCGGCCGGTGAGCGAGCACACTGGAGGGTCCCAAAGCCCCGGTACAAGAACATTTTGAATCCCGCATCGACCGAAATAGGGCCGCCGCTGCCCGACACCGTATACCCGCGAACTTGTGTTCATCACAGAAACGTCAGAGCCACTGGTATACTGCGGTGGGTCGCGGAAAGTTTCAATTCCCGCTGTGGGCGAGCGCCGACTGATTTTGGAGGCCATACGTTCTCTGTGTGCAGACGCTGCTCTTGGAAGGGCGGATGTCGGCAGTGGATCTGTGCAGATGTTGCTCAGTGGATCGCTGTCGAAAATTCTTTTTTTTTTTCGGCCGGAGGCGGTGCCACGGGGCTTGAATTTTAAGGTACATGCGGATTAATTACCTAGGCAATGTTCAGCGTTCCAAAACAATATAGGAGGACTGTGAGATAAACCATATGGACGTATGGGCCGCTATCTTGTACACGTTCGAAAAGCCGACGTTCGATTTCGCCTCACGCGATTGGACTAGATTGGCCTAGGCCGCGATAATGGCGCAGCCTGGACAATCGCGCGAGGCGAAATCAAACGTCGGCTTTTCGAACGTGTACAAGATAGCGGCACTGGTTATGTTTGGCCGTGCCCTCCGAGATTGGGCGGCGCGCGCTGATCAAGGAGGCTATGGTTTGACTACCTGGATCGTTCTTTTACGAGTACCCAAAGCTTCGAGCGCTTTTGAGTTTCGTGTGCGTCGGTAGGCTGCCGCTGCTGCCGAGGGGATCGAACCGGAGACCTTGTGTTCGGCATCAAAAGAACGCGCGCGTAACGCGGGTGCGCGGGTTATGATTTTCGCGGCAAGAACGGAGAATGCACTCGTGTCTGCATAGTGTGCTCAGTCACCAGTTACCGTCGCTCCTGAGATTGGACAAGGAGTCATGCTTTCGACGTCGACGATTTATCGGCTGAAGTCGCGCCTAGAACTCGTGCGTATTTAATTGGTAATAGTTACTTTGTCGTTGTTTTAGCTGAACGAGAAAGGGCTGGCGCAAGATTGCTCTTGCGCTTTTGGATTGTGAATCGGAAACGATTCCAAATGCGGAAGCGCTGCGCGATCATCATCATCATCATTATCTATGTCGCGTTGAGAGAGAGAGAGAGAAGTGGTTCTTGTGGGAAAGGAGGAAAGGCTGGCACTATCTTCTGCAACCCGTGCGGGAGCACGACTCAGCGCCAGCAGGGTGGGGGAGATGGGATTAAAAGAAAGAGAGGGCAGGGGAGAGAAAGGTAGAGGGTCGTCCCAGCAGCGTCAGAGCAGCCCGGCCGGGAAGGCCCAGTGGGTTCGACCGGAGGAGTAGGCTGGAGGTAGACCGTATACAGGAGGTGTCGCGTTGACCAACCTCGTATATGCTCAATTAACTCACGCCCTTTCACTCCCCCATCGCCCCGTGTGGGGTAGCAAAGTGAACAAAGTCTAGTTAAACTCCCTGCCTTTGCTTCCTCCCAAGGGATTCTCTCTCTCTCTCTCTCTCTCTGTCTACGCCACTCGATTCTTAGCCAGTCATCCTTAGCGAGCATGCTCCATGTGATCATCTCGTCATCATCATGAGCATCATCATCATCCCCCACGTGAGTGCACAAGAGCTCACCAGTGGCGAAGAAGAAACACGTCCTCGGCGTTCGATCTGGTCTGCGCCTGGTTCTGCTGTTTTGCGCCAGGAGTTCGCTCGGGTGAGCTCGATCGCGACGAATAGAATCACGCGTTTCAAGTTCGAGGAGGCGGGCGTTGCGCTGACCACGTATTTTGTTCTGATCAAGCTCCTAATTTAGGAGAATCGTGCTTTGCGTCGTATGCCTTATATGCATGTACAGTCGGCGTCACCCTTGTGTAGAGCGCCGGAACGGCGGCTGCCGCGGCGCCCAGGCAGCATCACTGAAAAAGGAGCCAGCCAGCGACGACTAACGGTAGTTTCTAGTCCCAAACTTGCACAGCAGCTACCGTTGGACGTCAGGCCCAGCAGCTAGCGCTAGACGTCGATGGCTGCCTCAGGAGCGCCCCGGAGGTCGCCGTTCCCGCGTTCTACACAAGGGTGACGCCGACTGTACTATCTGAAACGGGCAGCACTCGTGTAAGGGCCGCACCCCCAACTTGACAGACGAAAATTTGCACGACGTGTACTCTAGAACCCTGGCAAGAGTGCCAAAGCATGAATGTAAACGATTCTCGTAATGACCGGCTCACTGTGAACAAATGATCTGTGAACGAAGGATAAGGTTGAATATTGGATTAACCGCAGCTCATCAAGTTGGTCTTAAAGAGCACTGAGACATTTTCGAAGTTGTGGAGACGCCAGAACTCGATTTTCTCGCACGTTAGACTTGGCAAGTACGAAGTTTCGGAAATACTTGAAGGGTCACGTGGTGGTCACATGGGAGCAGGGCATTGCGACGTTTTGACACTAGGACGTTTCGTATATGCTGTTACGCGTAGCGCGCGAGGCGACCGAGCGAGCCGGAGTGAATGTCTCAAGACGTCGCAATGCCCTGCTCCCATGGAACCACCGCATACTGAGCCGTGTCGTCGTGGCACGGTATCCTCTTGGGAAACGAAACCGAAACTGGCTCGAGCAAAGCAGTTATATCAAAATTTTATTTGCGCTATGAGGCTTGTCATTGTATTTTCTTTTGTGGGGTATGGCTCCGAAAGAGAGCCAGATGCAGTAATTCTACCCAGTGTTGCGAGTGGGGGTCCGAAGATGTGGGAATGCACTTTGCTCGTGGAGGAGTAAGGGGACGCGGGGCTGGGCTCGACATCCAGGACGTTATACAAACAAGATTATAGTTACATATTTACAAGGAAATTCAAAGTAGCACAGAAGAGTTCACGAAGCAGTTGTAGCAGCCGATCACTCCCGCCTTCCGTCGCTCTTTTTATGCCCTGCGTGGTCGTTGTTCAGCCACTTCCACCAATCCGGCACCAGGGGACCGATGACATCAGGCCCCACCAATCCGGAGCTCTGTTGCCCTTTCCCTCCGAAGGGAGCTTTGTCGGAAACATACGCACATCGCTGGACACAAACAGGGGAAGGGGGCTCGTACAGTGACTGCGATCGTACACTGACTCCGTCCCCGGCGTGGACGTGCCAATTTGGGCGGCTGACAGGTTACGGACCGTATCCTTGCACTATTTGCCCAAACCTCTCTTGACCGAGGTACTCCCGGGATGGCCATAAATCATCCGTTTTGAGAAACATTTTGACGAGGCCGTCGGCCGGTTCCCCATAATCGCGCTATAGCCATGGCCGCAGGTTGTCGCGGGGTGAACGGCCGATCACAACACCGGAAACATGCATCTGCGACGTCTGTCCCGCGCAGCTTCTTAAAAGCCATCTGCGACAAAATTTCGGACCGCGTAAAAAGCCTACTTTAAAATAGCTTAGTTATAGAGGAGGGCCTTCCGTGCAAAATTTGACGTTTGAAATTGGAGCAGAAGCGCCACAAAGAGCTCGCAAAAATTGCCGTTTTTGATAACGGAACCTTCTAAAGGACGCCGCCATTAGCGCTCGCCGGGAGTGACGCATAAAGCGCGCGACACGTGGTGCGATTTTGCGATCGATTACGTCTACGCTATGCTGTTCGCATAGGCGTGTTTACATTGCCATCGTTTGTGTAAAACGAGAGGGTTGTGAAAAAAAAATTTTTTTACTTTATTTGCGAAGTTACATCGTCCGTGCAGGAGCGTGGGGTTCTGGGTGGAGCTACACGCCGCGCTCACTCATTCGAACCACGTGTCCCGAATCGTCGCATTCATCGAGTCGGACACGACGTGCCGTACGACGGACCGCAAGCAAAATCGCACTGTGTGTCGCGCGCTTAACGCGCGGCTTCTTGGCATGGCCTCAGAGATAGGGCGGAGCGCGCGGCCGCCCACGGCCAGCTGAAGTATATCTCGGAGGCAGCGTGTTGGAACTTAGGCCATAGCGACAACCACCAGGTGCACGCGTCGTCTGCTTAGGTGCTGTTTAACGTCTGCTAACAAAAAAAGCTATACAATTACCACCCCTGTGGCTTCGCCAAGATTGCCTTCAGTGGTATGCACTACTCATTTACAACAGATTTAGCCGAAGTGAGATTTTGTTGCGGTCGGCCCTTTGTGTTAAAGTTGGTCTGGAAACGGCGGTCTTCGACGTAATTCACATCGTCGTGATGTCGTGAAATCACAAAATTTTGCTAGGTATGATGTCATAGTTTATGCAAAAAAAGGGTACTTCACGTTTCGAGCTTTCGGCTGCACTTGCCTGTGGCTGCCGCCGCGGGAACGGAGTTCTCAGCCAGTGTTCACCGAGGTCATGACGCGTGCACCTTCTGGGCGCAGAAACCGAAACTGTAGCTCTTAGGAACAAGTATTAGAGTAAATTGTTTAAAACTCTCTGACCAACGTTTCTTTCTTTTAAAAAGAACGAGTTAGTTTTCTTTAGGCCTTTCGCCTGTTTTCGTGGTCGGAGGTTGGGGGTCGGTGTTCCTGCACTTTCGCCCCTGATGCACGGGCTTCACTGTCCTGCTTTCAGTGTGGAGCGCACGGACTTCTGTTCCTCATATCGGCGTTTGGGACTGCCTTGCGACACGACCATAACGCGCTGCCTTTTCCTGTAGCCCACTCGTCTATCGTCAAGAGTGCGCTTGCGGCACTGCTTGGCTTTTGCACTGTGACGCAACTAAGAGCGCGGCTCCGAGCCCCGCATTCGCTTATGCGTGTTTTTGCCGCCTTCTCCTTTCCTCTCTCTTCATCTTTTGTCTCCCGACAACCCTTTCCCCGTGCAGTGCTGTTGAGGTGTCCTCCTGCGAGAGAGAGTTACGGCACTGCACTTATCTCCTCCTTTCTCTTTAAAAGTCACTTTACACACACGCTGTCGCGCTACCAAATTGCAATACCGCGTTCGTCGCCGAACACCAACAGTAAGCATGTAAGATTAAAGAGCCGAACGAGCGGAGTTCTCACAAATTTAGCATTTGCAAAGATATTTTGGAAAATTTCGTTTACGGCATATCCAGGGATATCGCGGATGTTGCGCAAATTGGCAATGGGAGACGCGTCGCACAAAGCTAGACCACTCACTCACTCACTCACTCACTCACTCACTCACTCACTCACTCACTCACTCACTCACTCACTCACTCACTCACTCACTCACTCACTCACTCACTCACTCACTCACTCTATCCGGAAAGGTCAAATCGAAAGGAGTGCTGGACCGGCATTTTGAGACAACTTTTGCATGAATTAAAATACCTTGTTTCTCAACCTTCACACTTGCGAAGTGTTATCCTTTTCAGTTTGGGAATTTTGTGGTCGGAGTCTCGGTATACATCTTTAGAAATATGCCACAGTAGTGCTTTAGTCTCACAGGCCTACAACGGCATAGAAATGTCGGTCCTTATGGTCAAATAAGTGACGCAATAAGCGCTCATTAGGTCGCGGTTGGACTGATCTTGAGCGACATATATCTGTTGTTCCGATCGTCAAATTCACGTTCGTGTTCTTCTGCAGGCCTTGCGCGGAGCAGAAGACTTCCGCTTATCACCCTGATGAGCAATGGCGGATACTGGTAAGTGAACAGTACTTACACTGAGTTTCCGTAACCGTTATAAGGGCAGCTCCGACCGATGCCCTCTAAACAAATTTTTACGCCGTTTGGGGTGTTTTTGTTTGTTGCGCTCTCGAGGGGATCGAGGCTCTCTCGCGTGTGACTGCTAGGTCGACAGCTAATCAGTGAAGAAGTAAAAATGAAGAAATTTTTTTCTTTCCGTTTTTAAAGAAATGAATAAAGACGGAAAATACGCTCTAAAAAAGTTGCCACCGTTGGGGCGCATTTTGTCCCTGAAGAATAATCGTCGCCCCCTGTCCTGTGTCCCTCTCCTTTCTTTAACGTTGCGCGCCCGGTACTTCTAGGCCACAAACGGAACGCGCGTTATCAGCGTGAAACAACGTTATTGACGAGAACTTAGCGATAGCGCTGAGTTCGCACAAAGGGAACGAAGGCACGACAGGGGACGATTATTGTTTGGCGCCTCAGAGACTAAATTTTTAAAAGAGTATTGAAGGACAAGATAAGCCCTAAAGGGTCACGTTTTTCTTAAAGCGTAGTGTAAAAAAAAAGGCCTGGTTACATTGTAAAATAATTTACACACTTGAAAGTGAATAAGGGTGTAAATCGGTCTTTGACTAGCAACCTTACACCCAAAAAGGGTATGTGGTATAGACCAATTTATACCCTTTTGACATTTAAGGGTGTAAATGATTTTACAGCATATAAGCCGGGCGCAATGAGGGCGTACGCAGACGCACCCTAAAGCACTTTGGACCCGTTGGAGCGTATCGTTGTCCCACAACAATAACCGTCGTCTGTCTGCCTTTGCACTCGCTACCTTTCTATGATTGCGTTACGCGAATGACGTTATCAAAGTGGATGACGGTTATCGTTCTGTGACAGAGGCTGTGACAAAGCCGAAAATTGTGCAAGCTGTTCTTTGAGTGCATAATATAGGGCACACGATCGCACTTACTTCCCGCACCTTCTTTGATCTGGCGTATAGAGGCTGCTGTGAACATGCGAGCCAAATATTACTGAACTGCATGAAGCAGGGAAGTTACAATGTCGTGTCAGAAACAGCCAAGGATCGCTCGCTCTTGTTTTCTGGACGCCCGACTTTTGGCCGGGGCGCTTTTGGCCCCCTCTCGGCTTTTCCTCTGCGTGGCTTCTAGCACGCTGGCGGAGACGAAAATTAAGCAGGGTGTCAGCGCGATAACTCGACTTAGAGTTGAATGACTCGAAAAATTATTCCGGCATGAGACTCGTGAGGCGACGTCCTTTAATGGTGAGGCCACTCTGTGATTAGTTAGAAAAGTGTTTCAGGGCCCCTTGAGTATTACAAAAAAAAAAAAGCGTGAAATGTTTTAGAAATTAATTGTGGCCACAGTCCCGTCTGTGGATATTCTTCGGGGCTGCGACGTCTGTTTTCCCTGCACCGGAGCGGACGCAGCGCCGCCGCATCTTGTGACGTCACGACCTGTAGCTGCCCCGTACGTAGCGGCCTTACTCGCCATAACGCCTGTGGACCTACCGTAGCGTGTTCGTTTTATTCAGATGTGTCGCTGTGGCACCATGTGGAGTTTCCGTACAAAAATTACTAGAGGGAACTCTGGCGCTAGTGTCTACGGGAGCTGCAATGGGAGCGGTTGTCCCAGCATGGGAATTATGGGAAGTACATGAATATGCCTAAACTTCGTCCTTTTGGCTTCAAACGGCTTTGTGACTTTGTAAACTCGTCATTTTCAACAGTGTATTACGTAATAAATGATTGAATAAACATCATTAAAATTGCCCTACGGCAGGATTCGAGCACAGGGACTCCCAGCGCAGAAGCCTGATATTGAAACCATTAAGCCACGGACGCAAAGTATCGACAAGCGCATTAAACGCCCTTATGAATTTATCGCGGGCATGCCAGTGTCTTGAGACGCTTGGCGCGTTTCGATTTGGCCACCTGGACAAGCTCAATCGTTGCACGTAATAGCAATTGTACACGTTCCCGGCGTCTTCTGCACTTCGAAGAATATAGATTGCGCCGAAATATACGACAATAAGATTTGTATAGCGTAATATACAAAGCCACAAGAACGTCTGAATCCACACGCACGAAGATCAGACAAATCCACGTACTTCCCATCATTCCCACGGTAGGACAACGACTGCAGCGCCAGAGTTCCCTCTAGTAATTTTTGTAGGAAACTCTATGCTGTGGCAGAGATGCAGTGTCTTCCTGATGCCAGAGTGCTTCCCATCGAGCGTTTTAGGCAACCAAGTTCGCCAAGCAAAGTGTTCTTTCTGTTTTTCCCGCAGTTGACTATATGGGTGCAAGTTTTTGATGCGTTCAAATATGAGAAACACGCCACATGCATGGACATCACGCGCATAGCTTCCTCGTGCATTTAGCGGTATATAACTAATCTTGAAATAATGTTTCATCTGTGTAGTAACACTGATGCGAACCGGAGGGTCCTGTATATTTGCATGTTATTGTAACTTGTGATAAGTCTCACGATTTGAACATTTATTAGTGTTTATGCTATACCAAGTTAAAAGAAAGCTTTATGAACTCTACGGTACGGCGGAGATGTAGCCACACAAAGCTGCAGTGGCTCCACAATATATTAATTATATACCGATGACGTACGTTGACCTATAGTTAGTGTTAAGTTAGTACAAAAAATAATCAGTTCATTCTTTACCGCATGTATGTAATCAACAAATCTGGTTCATCCAATAATTATTCAGATATAAATTTTCGATTAATCGCTACATTTTTTTACGGATCAGCCGCTTTCCATTACCGGAGGAAACTGTAAAATAATTTCCACCGTTGAAAACGAAAAGGTGTAAATTTGTCTACACTCTAAGAACAGTTTACACCCTTTGGCGTGCCCCTTCTGCCACACAACAATAATCGTCATCTGCCTTGATGCGGTTCCTTTCTTGAAAACGCCGCGCCCGCTACTTTCCTGTCGGGAATGCTATCATGCTGATAACGCGCATGCCGTTCGTTACTGGAAAGTACCGGGCTCGCAGCGTTAAAGAAAGGAAACGCATCAAGGCAGATGACGATTATCGTTGTGTGGCAGAAGGGGCACTCCAAAGGGTGTAAACTCTTAGTGTACAACTCACGACATTACACCCAGTTTGTAGTTACACTCTAAAAATAGTTTACACCCTTTCAGGTGTATATTTTCCACACAACAATCGTCATCTGTCTTGCCCGCATTTACTTTCTTGAAAACGCTGCGTTCGTTACTTTCCTGTCGAGAACGCTCTGTCATGCTGATAACGCGCATACCGTTCGTGACTTGGAAGTACCGGGCTCGCAGCGTTTAAGAGGAAATGCGGGCAAGACAGATGGCGATTATTGTTGTACGGCAAATATACACCCCAAGGGGTGCAACTGTTTTTAGAGTGTATACTCTTAATCCTCTTGCAATCTTTGAAGTGTATATCTGTCCCATAACAATAATCGTCATTTGGCTTGCTTGAATTTACTTTTTTGAAAACTCGGAGCTCGCTACTTTCCGGTCGAGAATGCTGTGTCACGCCGAGAACGCACAAGCCGTTCGTGACTTGGAAGTACCGGGCTGGCAGCGTTAAAGAGAGGAAATGCGGGCAAGTCAGATGACGATTATCGTTGTGGGACAAGATAAGCCCCAAAGGGTGTACATTATTCTAAAGAGTGTAGTTCTAGACAGATTTACGCTCGTTTTCACCTTTAATGGTGTAAGTTATGTTACAGTGTACGTTCATACACTCCAAGAAAAGTTTACACCCTTTGAGTCGTATCTTGCCACCCAACAATAGACGTCATCTGTCTTGTCCGCATTTCCTTTCTTTAACGCTGCGAGCCCGGTACTTCACAGTAACGAACGGCATGCGTGTTATCAGCATAACATAGCATTGCCGACAAGAAAGTAGCGTCGCGGCGTTTTGAAGAAAGTAAACGCAAGCAAGGCAGATGACGATTATTGTTGTGTGGCAGATATACACCCCAAAGGGGGGTGTAAAATTTTTTTTTAGAGTGTAGGCTCACAACCGTCGTCATGCTGGAAGTTAAGCGCGGACGTCCAAAAGTGATTATTTAATTGCTTGGTGCTGGTGTCGATTGTCCAGCGCGCGGATGTTGCGATATCTGAGTCGTACATGCCTTCGTCTTGCTGCAGGCGACAAGCGCGCGTGGTTAACCTCGATGACAGAGCCGGACGAGAAGACGACGGACGCCACGAGACCCTCTGCCCAGACGTCGCTCGCAGCTTCCGCGCTGCAGTCTGGAAAGAGTGGTACGTTGCGGGACGAGACCACCATAACAGCACAACCATATAATTACCATCACGATCACACCACGGTGGATCGTTACCGGCACAACAGACCTGCACCATTATTACGGTCAGCGTTATCTCCACTACCACCGAAAGAACAACTACTATAGTTACTATTTGCTATTACTACTGCTAATGTTTACTGCGACCAACTAGAACTACTGCTACTATTTACTACTAGTAAATACAACTGCTACTACTACCACCACCGCCCCCACAACAGCAGCATCACCATCAGTGTGTATCATTGCAAGACGAGGACCATTCCCGAGTTCTCCATTTGTACGTGAGCTGATTCTGCAATCTGCTCACTCCCACTTATCCTCCGCCGTGCTCCACAGCGCTTCTGCTCCCCTGGAAAGCGCATTTATTCTAAGAAACAACCGGTTACCTGCTTCACGCATAGGATAGCCTGCTGTCCTCAATCTCTATCGCCGACTGCCGGGGATTCTCCTCCTGCTCCATGCTGCGTTCTTCCTACGCCTCTTAATGTCACTATTCAAATAGTGCTCATACCAAAGCTTTTGAAACCTTCTTAGGCCTAACGCATGCAGCCTGTGACCAAACGATATGAGTCCTGTCTGTGCAGAACGTTGTGTCAATAGAAGCGCTGGCTCGTTGGCGCTATGACTTCGCACTGTAGTGCAGTTAGTATTACCATGTCTAGGGGCATTTATTTATTTCGTCTGCAATAAATCTGAAGTGCGGCTCGTCTACGGTGACGTCACTCAGAAAATGTCGATTTTGCCGTGAGGAACGGTGGCGCCATCTGTCGCCGTTTCGTTGCAGCGAAATACGTTTTTTGAGCGGCATCGTCGCAGACAAGGCGCGAATCGGACGTATTGTGTACGAAACGGTGGGCGGTGGGAGCCGAGGTGCGTGAGGAGGGACAAGTAATGCCATCAGACGCGGTAATAAACTGAACGCGCCATGAAATCCTATTTCCGTGCGAAGCTACCGTGACAGCGAGTGGAGCCGTTTCGCTGGGCGCTCTTACATATGTACATATCATTGTCTCAGAGATCGCCTTCGCGCTTGATCTCGGAGGCCATGTATATATGCATATATTTCCGAAACACCCGGTAGGTGACGTTTTGGACAGGATCTTCTTGAGCGCATGCGTGGACCGACACATGTTCAGTGTTTCGACGGGTGTCTGCAGGCGTCGCGTCACTCGTCGACGCGAAGCGAGGCGAACAAGCTGAAATGCCGAGAGCTCGCCGGACACGCGAAATTTAGGCGCCGCGACGTGTCTATACTGACGCGCGATGGCGATTGGTCAGTCGACGTCGGCGGGAGGGGTGGCATGTACCGCGCTACAAGCGAGAACACCGAAATGTGGATGCGCCAGACCCCGCGCGATGGCGCCGCGATCGCATTTTTCCGCATGAGAGCTAATGCGGAAAGCCATGTTATATCGAGCTAGCCTCGGCGTTCGGCCTTGGTACGCAGATTTACGTCTCGTAAAAAAAAAAAGAAAGCACGAAGTTCGCAAATCTGGAACTCGGCACCAAGAACGGATGTCGCACTTCTGTAAACTGTATCTGTTAAAAGCACCTCAAACGCGCAAATGTGACGCGTGAATTTACAGCTTTCGCGACACCGTTGCGACGTTCTACGAGGGTTTAATAATATTCCCCATGCACTCACAATTTAGTGCTATATATTGGAAAGCGGTGTACAGTACATGAATTTTCGTCCGCTTTAGATGTCTTTATTTAATAGGTGCCTCTTACAGAATTTTACAGAATTGTGAATTTAGAGGATTAAAAGGGTGTCTACCAACCGGGAAAACCGGGAATTCTCAGGGATTTTAAGTAGTCTGGAAGAACTCAGGGAAAAGTCGGGGAATTTGTGCCTCTATCAGAAAAAATTAGCTGTAATTTTATTGAAAGGGTCGAAAGTCGCGGTGATGTTGGCTCGAGTAACAGACAGGAAACGTAATGAATCGTCTTTGACGCCCTGTCGTCGGCTGGAGGAGTTGCCAGTGTACAGTCAACGACTGACTTTCCGGATGCCCGATAATTTGGACGGCTTCGCGGCATCACCGCGTACCCCATAAAGTCAATGTATCAGAACATCTGAAATCTTGGACCCAAGAACCCTTCGTCATCCGATTTTCCGGACTTCTTGTCGTGACCGCAGGTCCGAAACGGCATTAATCAAAACCACCACCGCTGCCGTCTTGATTACCTCGCAGCTTCGAACCATCGCTCTCGCACGCAGATCCGCTGGGAGCCGTAGCCACCACTGCGGCAACGCTAGGCCTAGCTGTTTCGACGCCTGCTACTAAGCTTCTTGCCGTTGGGTGCCGTGTTTTTCATTGAAAGAATTCGCGTTTGTCAGCAATGGCACCGACTCCGCCTTTGTGGCCCTCGCGATTGGCTTAGAAGCTTGGAGAGCACGGTGCGTTGCACAATGCCAGTTCCCGAAAGTCAGCTTCGCCTCTGTACAGAACTGTTACTGGGTGAAGCATACGCAAAAGTATTGCAGTCAAGCATAACAAGAGTGGGAAGGGGCAATTGCCACGAGACACAGTATGTATTCCTTAATTATGCACGCTGGCACCCGGTATCTCCTGTGACAGCACGAGCACCGATATGCCTAGTACGTGTACCGACAAGCCCTCTGAGCATTTTCGAATGTGCCTGTGGCGCTTTGAGCCCCTAAGGGCAGTAAATGATATGCATTTGTTTTTTCCTACTGGCCGATTTTTCGGACGTTTTCGCCACTCCTAGGAAGTTCGAAAAATGGGACGTGGACTGTGCGACTGACCAAGAAGATGCTTCAAACGGTCAGTGGGGCGAACGAATGGCGGAAGGAGGACAATTGTGCTGAAAGGACCTGCGCATTGAAACGGGAAAGGAAGCGTGCTGCCGCCGTCTTGAAGCAGCTTGAGCTCAAAAAACAGTGTTGGCTGATGCCGAGACGCAGGTGTCCCTCATCCAAACCAAAATAAATTCTTTAAAGTAGCAAAACACAACACAGCGTGGGCTGAGAGTATGTCCGGACAGTTGAGGTTCACTTAGGAGCTGTCGAGAGAGAACCTCAATTGTGGCAAAGTTGGGGCCTCATACCACTCAGCTTGCTTTTATTTGATCGAAATAGCTTATATTCGAAAATATTTACTTTTGCATGCATCTCCATTTTATTTGTATTTGAGAATGTGCGACTCGATTGCAATTTTTATTTAATACATTTTATTTGCTGTGAATTTCACTAACCCCTTCCTTCTATTATCTTTATGAATAATATAAACACAACTCTTTAGTATTCAAACTTTATTAAGTCGTTTTTTTATATTTTTCATATGTTTACTAGAGATTGACAGCATCGTGCGACATGGTTTCAGCCCGTCTTGACATAAAACATAGTTCTGCGTCACTCAGGGAATTTTGCGAAGGCACTCAGGGAAAACCTGGAAAACTCAGGGAATTTGGAAATATTAACTTGGTAGACACCCTGATTATACAGAATTGCGATGTTGCTTTTTTACTGCTGTGTTACGGAGTTGTAAATTTGATACTTGGATATTTAAAAATTTTGCAATACTCGCGAAATTTCCTCAAATGACTTGTGGCATCAATTCAATATCCACTTCCTACAGTTGCCGACTTTTGTTTCCTTTAAATAAATCAAACATCATGAAATTCGGCGCAGTGGTTGCTGAGTCGAATGATTTTTTCCATTGCCATGCAATTAGACAGGAACTCTCTATAGCTATGAATTCACTCTACCCTGTAAACAGATTTGCGCCCGTAATGGTCCTTAAAGGTGCAGATCGGTCTATAACTTACACTCTTACACCCGTAAAGGGTGTAAAGGTGTGAGATATAAACAGAAAGCACCCTTATGAATGCAAATCGGTTTACACTGTAAGAAAAGTTTGCACTCCATTTGTGGCGTATCTTTTATCCCACAATAATAGTCTTCATCTATCTTGCTTAAGCCTCTCCATTCTTTAACGCTGTGCGCCCCATACTTCCAGCACACCAACTTATCAGCGTGACGGTAGCATTCTCGACAGGTAAGTAGCGAGCGCAGAGTTTTGCGAGAAAGGAAAAGCAAGCAAGGCTCATGATCAGTGTTTCGGGAGAATTAAGATACGCCACAAGAGGTGCAAACTTTTTCAGAGGGTTCCTCTTAAAGGGCTACTGGCAAGCATATTTCAAAGTTGTAGAAACTTTGCCACACTCTTCTCGCGTGTTAACGGATAACAAGATTTATCAAGTATGAAGGTTGGGGAAGGCTTATAAGATATATTAATTTAATACGAAAGTTGGTCTCTATAGGTGTAGACCTGGCTTCATCGACGTTAATCGTGGCGTCACGACAAAGAGCAAGATATCTAGTACTACTGCTGCTATTTATTACTACAACAACTACTACTACCACTACCACAGCAGCATCGGCATCATCATCCGTCTGTATTATTGCAGGACGAAGGTCATTTCTGCGATCTCCAGTTGTACGTAACCCTCACCAGCTGATTCCGCAACCTAATTAGTGCAGGTTACCTTCTGCCACGTTGCACGGCGTTTGCTTTCCCTTAGGAAGCACTGTTATTAGAGAGCTTTAGCGTGTCCGGCTGAGGGTAAGCCGAGATGGATGGTGGCTTGATGCGCGCGCGTGCGAGATCACTTGATAAATCGCACGCACACGGGTTCAGGGAGGCGGGAGGCAGGCGTTTCCACCTCTAGTCCGGCTGTTCGCCAGCCGCACCCTCTTTTAGAAGTGATCTCCGGCGGGCCGAGATTGCAGGCGGCTGCATGTTCATAGCTGTGTTCGCGCGCGCCTAGCGCTGGAGGTCGCGTGATCTCAAGTTGCGGTGACGTGTTGGAAGTGAGAGACAGCAGGCGCATTCGTTTTACGCTCTTCCCGACAACACCGGGAGAGTGAGTGTTCGTGGTCTTTACTCCATAATAATATAATAATAATGTCTGGGGTTTTACGTGCCAAAACCACTTTCTGATTATGAGGCACGCCGTAGTGGAGGACTCCGGAAATTTTGACCACCCGGGGTTCTTTAACGTGCACCTAAATCTAAGCACACGGGTGTTTTCGCATTTCGCCCCCATCGAAATGCGGCCGCCGTGGCCGGGATTCGATCCCGCGACCTCGTGCTCAGCAGCCCAACACCATAGCCACTGAGCAACCACGGCGGGTGGTCTTCACTCCACTGAGATGTGTTCTTGTTTGCCCGTGTGCGCTTGACATCCACGCGTGCTTCACTGTAATTACTGTAAGCGAATGTTTACTGTAATTTATACGAATACAATGAAGGCGCCAAATAAAACAACGGTCGAAGGAAGGCGACGCGGGACATACCATTAACATCTGGGCGTCTTAATTAGTTCTTGACACAGGATTAAATAGTTGCTGCCAAGGATCAGAACAAGAAGAAGAAAAAAAATTACCGACGATTATGTTACTTCCTAATGCGAAATTTGAGCGCAGCAAATAAGCTGTTTCACCTTTTCGATAGATTGAGGCAAAGAAATCGAGCAACACATGTATGCGCTATCACAGAATTTTTTTTTTATTTTTCACACGTATTCCTTTAACAAAGACTCCACTAACAGTTCTTGACAGTCATGAAGGAAGCTTTGTGGTCGGAGAAATAGACTGATATATGTTCGACTTGGTACACCAATGCTTGATTCTCAAAGACGAGATCTATACAAGTGCCTCGCGAGGTTGTCACAGCCGTGGGACGCGTTACGAGCGAGAGGAACGGGATGTTCTCCCGCATAAGTGTTAGGAAATTGCTGTTTGTCTTTATGTCAAGCCGCCACCGATCTGGCTCTCTGATTGCCACCGCACAGGGCGAACGGCAGCGGCAATTTCGGCTCGGGCGGTGCACATATACAGATCCGCCGCCACCGATCTGGCTCTCTGATTGCCACCGCACAGGGGTTGCATTGGAGGAGGAGCGAAGAAAGGAATTAAGTTCGAGCCGGCGCTTTGACAACCGGAGACTCGCAGGAAGAGGGGGGAGGGGGGCGGCGTGTACACCCAGCGGCAAACGATGGGGGCAGAAGCGCGCGCAGCAAGCGGACAACACGATAAAGGGAGGAGGGAAGAGATAGCAGCGACTGACTGATGCCGCTGACGCCGATAGTGAGTCAACCCCAGCTGCGGAGTTGGTTTCAGGGACAACGCCGCCGATGCCGACACAAACAATATGATACCCTCGCTTCCGCAGCGCTAAGAACCAGGTCTAGCCGTGGGAAGGTGGTCACGTATTCGTCGACGTGCCGGGGCCTACGTGAAATAACCGGCGCGTCGGCAACTGAAGAGCAGCCTATCCGCCACACAAGAACAGGGGGGGGGGACCCTTTCCTCCTCTTTCTGCATGGCGGCGACGGTGTTCTATGCAGTCACGTTATCTTGACTCTCTAGCGGCGTCAGCGGCATCCAGCGGTATCAGTCGGTCGCTGCTAGCGCTGGGGGGATGAAAGGGGGGCGGAGCTGGTTACGAGGCCGACGACAACGCCGACGACGACGCGAAACCCAGGAACGGACGCCAAAGAGCTGCGCTCTAAAACAGAGCAGTCATCTGTATCGTACAACGAAAACACGATACAGGGCAGCTTATAATTGCCGCTCCCAAGATACGCCAGTACCTTTGTCGATAGACAAACTGGGGGTTCACTGACAAGCATCACCGCGCTTCTTGATCTCAAGCGCTTCCAATATCTCCCTTATCAGTTGATCATCTGCTCTGTTCAAAACACGGGTTCCATTAAAATCTGGAATGCCCTTGTGAGCCCTGCAATGCGCACTAATGTGACCGGAGAGCTGGTTTTCCATCCTATATCGATGCTCATGCAATCTGTCATTTAGACATCTGCCCGTTTGGCTTACGTGTTTTCGTTGTGCGATGCAGATGATGGCACTGTTTTTTTTTTCTCGTTGTTGTGATCCTTGGCAGCAACTATTTATTCCTGTGTCAAGAAGTAAAACGTTCAGTTGTTAGTGCGCCTACGTGGTTGTCGGGTAACGCCTTCCTTCGTCTGTTGTTTTATTTGGCGCCTTCGTTGTAATCATGTATAACCAACTCGCCCACCAGCACGTGCTCAGTGTAATTTATGCAGCCTATGAAAGTACGAAGCTTGCTTCGTGTACTTATGTATACTTTGCTATCACTATCGATACTACTTTTGGGCGAAACAGCAACTCTTTTCCTTCCTCCACGATTTCAGGTAATGTTTCATAATTGTATTTTGACCGAATTTGTTGTCACGCGGTAGTGACGGTGAAGAAAGCAACAAAACTGTGAATGGCGAAACTAGTGTCTTATTGGGCGAACCTGTGCCCTCAAAGACAGGCTACACTAAAAGAACAACGGTAGCGGCAAACACAGTCGGCGATGGTCGAAAATCTGATCTGCCGGTCAAGCGTGTCGGCTTTTATACATGAGTCACCAAATGTTGCAGAGTCCCACATGTAATCAGATTACACAAGCTTCGGTGACAACAGAACCATCGATAACATTCGAGAAACATCCGATACATGTGGGCACGTCCCGCGCTGAGTGATAACATTTGTTAAGCGGTGAAAAGCACTCCCCCGTAAAATATATTTTTTTATTTATCACAGTACCTACAGCGCCAGTTTGGCAATACGGGGGGGGGGGGGGGAGAGGGGGAGCAGTTAATACAGAACACATGAAGAGAAAAATTGCAGTTCAGGGCAAATCGCTGACGCAAAATAAAAGATAAGCAGACCATAATCGTACATGCGCGAAGCGAAACAGAGCAGTTCTGGTGACTCAAGCACAAAGTGCAGAAAAGAGAGGCAGGATAAGTGCACTTGTCAATATGACGCTCTGCTCTTTGCTCGCGGGTGTGGGCAGGGTACGTAGTCACCCTATCTTCCACAGCGTCGCACCGTAAGTACAAAACGGGACTACTGCGTTCGCTCACCTCCGAGGTGCTATCTGGACTCCCTCAAATTCCGCCATGTTGTCGAATTCAGCAATGGTGGCATTTTGAGCCAATCGAAGAGGCCACGGAGCAGCCCCCTGGACCAATCGGAGGGGACAAGATGGGGAATTTGACATTATGGCAAGATTAGCAACCCTGTGACTTCATTAGAAAATTACGGCAAACTATGTAGCACTTTTTCTCTTGCGCTGTGGCCAATTCGTATAATATCAATACAATTTCGTCTTGTACGTGCGGTGCGCTTTGTGCGAGGCATAGACCACCTTTGGCGACCGAGTAAGTGGCGATGCTACATCGCGCAATCGAGTTGCTATTTGGGAAATGCATTAATTATAATTCTCATCTCACCTATCCGCAATTGTACGCTCTTGATTCGTGCTTTCCAAGAATTGGCGTGTAGATATGCCAAAAATTATGTTAACGGGTTCGGCGCTTAGGTGGGCGTTTATTTCATCTATAGTATACTAGAATAGGGGTATTACATAATTTCATCCTTGCCTGCTTTTGTGCTATTTGTCCAGTGTGTGAATTTCGAGCGCCTGTAGGTGGTCGCCATGTTTTTATTATGATGATGATCACGGTGAAGGAGACTGCCGGCCGCAGCGCCTTTGCAGTTATCAGTCGCCTGTGGTGCCTGGTTGCGAAAGCGCTGCAGCTGTCTTGTCTCTGAATGCCGGTAAGTGCCGGTAAGATCACAAAAATCTACCACGGAGATAGTTCAGCGGCAGCTCCCTGCGGCATGGCATCATCTACTTCAACAGAGCTACAGCGTCGTCTGCTTCACTGCAGTTGCATCATTCAGTTGGCCAAGATTTTTTTTTTTTCTTCTGCGAGATCTGCCTAACTATACATGTCTTTTAGGGCTTGTGGCACTGTATGAAAAATACTAGACATCTGGTGCGCTAACCCTGCTCTCTCTCTCCCACTCACTTTTTTTTTTCAGGACGTGTATCATATTTGTGCCACGCGCGTCACCACCGTGTAATGTCTACGCTCGTTACAACGAACCCGCGTACAATAGACTTTTTGATATAACGGACCATATTTCAACCGTAGTTTGCTCTAGCTACCTATTTTATTTATGCAACGAAAGAAGTTCACTTTTAACGGACCGCGCTACAACGAACTATTGGCTACAGCGGACGAAATTAGCGGCAATGTTTGTCAAAATCGGGCGTTTAAAACGGACTTTTGCCCTTTCGACAGGGGCTGACAACTGACTTGCGAGGGTCAGCCGACGATCGTGGAAATGCGCCGCGCTGTCCTTCGCGTGCGAGGCACCGGGGAGGTGGGGGGGAGGGTATAGGTGAGAGAGAGCGGGGTTCGGCTGCTGTTTACGGCGCAGGCGCCGTATCTTGAAAGCGATCTGCAATGTGGACAAAGTGCGCCCAGTGCCGGTAGCTTCGTATGCGCTGTGCTTTCGACGTTTGGAAGCGAGATACAGCACGAAGGTCAATTCTCTCGCATGCTGCTACCGCCCTTCCCCAGTCCAACGGCAGCAACTTTCTGTGGGCGCGCGACACCGTGTTTGTTCATTTAGTTCAGCTTTATACGGCCGATGAAGCTATCCCTACTTCGCATAGCTGTCTACTAATTTGCTATCGCAATCGATGCTTCAGGTCCGGGGTGAAACTGCTACTCTTTCTTTTTCTTTTTTTTCCTTTGGACATTCATCGCTCACTCTTTTCACTAAGGTTGTTACACATAGCAACCAGTTTCGGATGTGAAGCGTTTCAGATATTACGGACTTCGGATAAAACATACATTTTTTTATCGGATTATCAGCGTCCGTTGTAACGAGAGTGAACTGTACTATGCTGCATTTTTGCCCTGCTTTGTAATCTGGATCGCCGTGTGATTTTAGCAAACCATGATCAATATGAGCACAATAAAGTTATTCTCTATGTTTGGCAAGCTGCATGCAGTTGTTCAGGAAGCTCTAGCTCCTATGTGTTTACGTAAGACTTCGACATGAAGCAAGCATGAGCAGCATTTCACGCTGACAACGAACACACTCATCAAAATAACCAATTACTAGTCCAGTGCAGTGTGCACGAGATAAAGCATTAAATATTATGTCACATATGTAGCCAGTTACAGGCGCTTCATTAATCATTTTCTCCCTCGCAGCAAGTAGTAGGGAACACACTATTATTTGCGTATCCATTTACCACGTCGCTCAAAGGAGCACCACCTCTGTTAGGAACGGCTGAATATGCTTCTCACGTGGCTGACTGTGAGCATCGCACACTTAAAGGGCCCCTGAAACGGTTCGGACAAATTTTGTAGACGCGTAGGGTACAGCTTAAGTAGAACATTCGCACCACAATTTAAGTGAAGCGTTACGTATTAATGGAGCTACAAGCGATTAGAAGCTACCCTCCTCCCTAGCCATGCTTTTCCTCCTCAACTCGTTCGCCGAGCGAGTGGGGCTAAGCTCCGCCTTCACTGGTTCAGCGTCACGATGCGACGTCACATCGTCCACTTCCGGTTGTTTTGGGGACCGCCCCCCCCGCGCGAGACCGCTCCGCTAGCCGCTTGGCCGTCGACCACAAGCGAGAGCTATCGAAGCAGCGTGCGTTGCGAGCATTCGGTCGTAGCGCCGAACGTGTCTTGTATTCCGGTAACCATAGGCAAGCTGGTCATTTCGGCAAATGGCTGTAGGCATAAACTCAAGCTGATGAAGGAACTTTAGCGTAGACGTACGTGAGCGGCCTGATCGGTCTGCACGGTCCATACACTTGTTGGTGCAGCGTTTAACCAGCCAAACAAAGCGCTAATATTGCTCTAACCAAGTGTAAAACATTTTAAACATTTATAAAAACAACGTGTTCATGATTACACTCCTGCGAAAAATACACACCAGCAGCAAAGAAGAATACACTTCGTTGCTGCTACTGTGTATGGTTGAGCTCTGTGCCACGAGGTGGCTGCACCGTGCAGACCATTCGCATTTGCCCTTCTGCTCATCTCATGGCTCATCCCGTTACGGCAAAGTCAAGCGGCCAGACTCTGTCCCCTTGCGCTTGCGTTTTCCCTAATACCGGACTCGGGAAACGCTATTGCGTTCGTAATCTTCCGGTGTAAAGTGACGGCCACAAACGCGCAAATCCTGGCGCCGATCAAATAGCGGCAGTCCGATGCGCAGCAGCCAGTTCGCTCGTACGCTGCCTTGCAGAGGGACACGATGTCGCAGCTTGACATATTGCCAGTCGCTACGTTTGCAGTCCACAAGGCAACAAAGTCGAATCATAGTGCTCGCGAAAAGACTGAGACCAACTCTGACCGCGGAGCTCTCTTCAAAATGGAGTACGTTGTAACAGAAGCAGACGACACATGCTGTGTGCCGGAAGTGCTTAAGTGTACTGAAAAATTATTCTTGTGCATTCTCTTTATGTTACTTTCTTTTCATAAAAACAAATTAACTAACATTCCAACTATTACGAAGATCATTTGTTTACCATAAAGTTGGAAAAATTATCGATCACGCGCCCTTGTCAGCCAATCGGATAGCTCGCCCCACTGACGTCGTATGGGTGATTTCGGTCATATGGGTAGGGGCGGCTTAAAATTCCGCCAAGCAGTGCGCTGCGATCGGCAGCGATGTGCATATTTAAAACCTTATAATAAATTACACGCTTTACGCGGAGCACTTAGATGTGTCAATTAATGATCAGAAGGACCTACTCTAACGACTCAATACGTTTGTAGAAAATCGTCAAAAGCGTTTCAGGGTCCCTTTAAGCAGTTCAAGCACCCAT
This sequence comes from Dermacentor variabilis, assembly GCF_050947875.1. Taxonomy (NCBI): domain Eukaryota; kingdom Metazoa; phylum Arthropoda; class Arachnida; order Ixodida; family Ixodidae; genus Dermacentor; species Dermacentor variabilis. Next base: position 119,465,050 of record NC_134576.1, read on the forward strand.
ATATCGTGTGAAAGAAAGAAAATTCAAGCGAGGAATTGACGCGTGCACAGCCCTGTTTTCGTGCACACTAGCCAAATGCTGTGTTCTCTTTTTGAGGTCACAAGTACTCGAATGTGGCTCATTCGATCATGTGCCTCAATAGCAGACGTCACGAAAACCGTCAAGTTCCGTGCAGTCTTGTTTATTTGCCATAATAGAACATTCGCTGCTCAAGTTGCGAATTCGACATGCGCACCCGAAAGCTTTCTGCTTACGTTTCTTTCGTATCCAAAACGCAGTTTTTCGTAAGGGTTGACCTCCATGGGCTTTTCGTTCTGAAAGTGATATGAGCAGACTCAAAACAAAGACTGCCGAAACATCTTAGACGGCACTGTTTTATGCGTTTATCGCAGGCCCGCAGCACAGGTGCGCAAAAGGCACACTATACCGCATAGTTCACGATAAAATCAATACGCACCCGAGCAAGGTTGATGGGCACTAAGTCTCTTCTATATAAAGCCACTAACCTATAGTTTCGTTTCTCAGGCACAGCAGGACCCTTGTATATTCACTTCACTTCACACCACACCTTCACATCAACTTCACACCAACTTCTTGTGTCTTCCGTGAACGTCGAATGACGGGTTCTTGCATGAACAGCTTCGTTGCTTTCTCATTCTCAGCAACGGCACATTGCTGCTCGGATGATTAACCTTGGTACGTCCCGCTCAGAAGATGCGGCAAGAACACATCCAAAGCAATCATAAGCAGATGCGGAAGTAATACTTCTGAAACACTACATCCATACATCCGAACATGCACTGCTAGTACAGCCAATTTCTCCTGTCTCCCACAGTTCTCACCATAGGGCAGCACCTGGTGCCAAGAGTAGCGGCGTGGCTGACACTGGCACTGCGAGCCTATAAAACAATCTGGCCTATATGATGTGCAAGTGATCTCCCCCTTCCCCATCCTTTTTTTCCATTTCCCTGTTATAGGTGAGCTGTTGGAACGCCAGCAATGGCTGTGGCTTCGAGGGTCCTGTCGGAGAACTGCTGGAGCACTTTGAGAAGCACTGCTCCTTCCATGCCACCACCTGTCCCCGCTGCCAGGAGACTGTGACGCGCGGCAACCTGCCAAGTCACTACGTTGCTGGATGCGATGTCGTCTCCAAGCCGCGCATAGACGGCGGAGGCGACATGGCCGTCCTGACGCAGACGGACGAACTGCTGAGCCAAAAGGCAGGTCAATACTCGTACCACGATTTGCTAACGTCCATACAGAGCCAAATCAACGAGCTGGCGGAGGCGCTCACTGGCATCAACGCTGCGATCGTGGAGCGCGACCATCGGGAACTAGAGCTTCTTCCCGGCGCCACCATCGAACAAGGAGCACAGCTGGGCGCAGATCTAGACACCATCCTGGCGGCATTTACAAAAACTAGCGCTGCACTTACTGAGCGTTTCGACAGTATGAACTGCTCTCTGCTTCAGGAAGTGGCCTCGGCGCTTTCGCGGGCCCCGGGTGGCGAGACACTCTGTGGTAGTCCCACTAGAGTAGCAGTGTGGGAGCAACAGGGATGCGGGGATACCGGCGTGATTAGTGGCGCTGTGTCGGGTGTAGATGTGGGTGCCCTGCTGGCGGCGTTAAGCGAGAAGATTACGCAGCTCCTAGACAACCAGAGCCACTTTCTTCGCCATGAGGGGACGACCTCGCGGTTGCCAGCAGACGGAGCTAAAAGCAAAATGGTTGCGGCTAAAAGTGTACAGACTTGCCCGGACGGGAGTGCGTTGTCACCAGCCGTATTCAGCACCAGCAGTGGCCCCAACAAGGTACTCGTGGCTCTCGTTGTAGTTATGGATAAGTGGCAAAACGATCCTTACTGCTATCAACTGACGGGTAGCATTGATGTCGTTATTGACAACATTAGTGCTGGAGTGCAGGTGTCATTTTATGTGTTGAGAGGGGCAAACCTGGTTGCGGTGTACGCAAGATTCTACCGGAGGGACGGGGACAAAGTGTACAGAAACGTGCCGCTTGTACGTAAACTTTGCTCCAACGACCGCCACTCACCTGATGTCAAGGCATGGATTATGCGACGGGCATATTACCAATCTGGATGTCCAAATTTCAATTCAATGGATGAGGTTCTCCTGTTTGTGTGCAACCTGATGGAGCCTGGAGAGAGTGATGAAAAGGGAAAGATAGAATTCATCATGGAATATGATTTAACCACTGCAGAACAATGAACCACCATTTATCATTCGGATGTCTCGTGCCTTTTCAAGGAATAAAGCAAATACAAAGCTAATAAAGGAAATATAAGACCAGCCTATTATTAGTGGTTATTTCTCTACTGCTGGTAGGAATCTTACAAAATGTTTCTTCCTATAAAGCCTTTTCAAACGAAAAAGCTAATGCAAACAAGTTTAGCTTTCGATGCAAAGTGGAGGTTTGATCTAAGGGCCAGGATTCTATATAGTGTTCTCAATTATTTGAAAGTGTGCAGAGAATTGTGATCAACAGGCAGTTAATTTCTTTGTGGAAATCTTTATTTGCAATAGAACACCATCTCATTAGCTTTTTCTCCCCCGCCCCACCCACACACATACACCACTCACCTTTTTATGTATCGTGCGAAATATTCGTTCACTAAATTTTCCGAATGGGATTGGCAACACTTCAATCAGCCTGAAACGCAGGCAGGATTTCAAAAGGCATATTCAGGAAGAAATAGCAATCAAGTAATAAATTAGGTGTTAGATACAAGCAGTCATGGAGACAATGCTTAGTCAAGGAGTAGATCTATCTTATCTTATACTGATCTATATAGCTATCTCAGTACCTAGAAAGGTTTCATGTACAACTACCTTATTTCTCCTGAAGAAAATCAGGTAAAATAAGGATGTCGGGCAAGGGGACAAAACGTCTTCATTGCTGTTCTTGGACTCCAATGATATGCTATTCGACTTATCTTCTTGCAGTGAATGAAGGTCCTACACCTCTTAATTCCAGAAAAAATGCTGACAAGCCTCAGAGCAGGCTTAATAAGTTAGCTTTCCTGCAGCCAATTTTGGCTTCGTTTCTATTATGTCACATAGCGGCTTGAAAGGTAGCCTCGTGGGAGTAGGAGACTGCACCATTTAGACACTGCGGTGTGCTCATTGGCCACCTATATGCTGCTGCTCACTTGGAGGGCTGATGCAGCAGCATAGCAGACTGATTGAACATTCATGAGCCAACTGCCAGCATTGATTAGGGTGCATGAAGTATATCCTAGACCAGCTCCCAGCATATGTTGATAAAAAATATCCTAGCGATTGCTGTGATGTCACCGTATTCTCAAAACCACCTTGAAGCATAAATCTCGGGATATAAGCCTAGAGTTGGCATCATTGAATCAAGGATCGCCGTGAATCGAGCTGTGCTACGTTCATTCTGTCGCAATATAATGGGAATTATGTAAATTATGTAAACCATGTTGTGTTACAAGACGTGGTACGATGGCGACGTCTGCCAAGAGAAAAGTTCACTGTGTACAGGACTGTTTATTCTATGTTTTGCCCTGCTATCTGCGTTCCTATTTTATAACATGATCTTATGTGCGCACGCAAGTTTTGCTCGCATTTAGGTCGCCTTGCATCACTTCAGTGAATTTCCGATCCGGATGATACTTGGCTTGACTGCATTGAAGAATTGCCGGCATATTTCCGACTATTCACATTTCGCGCTAGCAAAGACAAGGGATTCTCTTAACCCTAGATAATGTACTGGCAAGCTTATCAGAGCACCCGAAATAGTTTAATAGCTTTTCTACAGAGAAGGATCGACATTTGGGCGAGTTGGTACTGGTTGAACATCTTGAAGGGGCAGCGCAAAAAAACGACGACAGAAGGCAGGAACACACAGGACAGCGCTGTCCTGTGTGTTCCTGCCTTCTGTCGTCGTTTTTTTGCGCTGCCCCTTCAAGATGTTCAGCTTTTCTACAGCCTGTTTCGGTTTCATTTCTAGCGCAGAAGGTAGTTGCGTGGGGAGCAGGCCATCGGCAGGATGTCGACACGCGCTCATGTTCACTCATGGCCCACAATACGTGTAGCACCATAGGATGTCAAGCAAGCGATTTGATGTGGGTGTACATACCCCGCAATCTTGAATTGAGTTCTGAGGCTTTGCGTGCTGAAACCACAATTTCATTATGAGGCACGCCATATATAGTGGAGGACTCCGGATAACTTTGACGTCACACCAGGGGTTCTTTAACGTGCCCCCAATGTATGGTACATAGGCGTTTTAGCATTTCGCCCTCATCGAAATGCAGCCGCGGCGGCCGGGATTTGGTCCCACGACCTTGTGCTTCGCAGCGCGACACCATAGCCGCTAAGCCACCACGGCGGGTGCCTCGCAATGTCCTGCTCCCACGTACGTGTCTACCTCCTGCGTCATGATCGCCAAACCCTAGAAAAAACACTGGCAAAGATAATTTGATGTAATACCTTCTCTGCAGCCAATTTTGGTTTCGTTTCCCTGGAGGTCATTGCAAAAAAAAAAACCATTCCACTCTGTGAAGGCGGTTGACCAGGGAAGCTGTTTAGCACATCACACGGAGGTGACACATAATTTTGAAGAAAGGAACGAACTGATTTATTGTCTGCATGGGTGGTCATTGTGACGAAAGGTATGCACACTAATTTATTGTCTTTATCCTTGGTCATTATTTCACTCGCAACTGCAATCACATTTTTTGATAATGTCAAATCATTTGCAAGTACGCCGCTGGATGGTCGGTTGGGCCGGATCTGTGTGGCATCGCAAGTGATGTCTGCAACACGGAATGCCTAAACTGCTCCATTTTCAATGTGATGACAGTTTTCGAGATGCTGTTCTGTATGTTGTATGTGTGATGAAATATGATTTAAGCACCTTTCGCTTCACTTTTATGAGCGCTTGTAGCCTCTGCCTTACAGGGCAAAGAGCCATTGTATTTTTTGCTTACATGAGGGAGCATGAATGCTTACGAAGTTATGAGCCATGAAGACTATATTTTTGTTGACAGAGAACAAAGATGTACGGTACCCTAGCCGTACGCAGCTTTGCTGTTAAACAAGGAATTTGTTGCTGCCTGTCCGATCTGGTGTTGTGACTGACCATGTACATGAACGCTAATTGAATGCATACTAAGATCACTTGCACTCACGGATGCAGATGGCCGGCAAGACATCACATTGTCGTCATTTGCGACATAGCCTAATTTGACCAATGTATTTCGGGATCTTTCTACAGACATCCATTAAAGTACATCCAGGACGTTTTCCGCCTACCACCTGGCGGACTTGTGTGGATCAAGGGGCTTTTAGCATTTGTTTTTTTGTCACGCCGCATGGTGTGATGCGCGTTGAAGTCGGCGTAAATGATGTATGATGCTTGGAAGCAGTCAGTGGTTCAATTGGAGCTTTCTTCTAAAACATGTACACAAATGCAACACCGACTTATTTTTTTAAAAGGTTTTCACTGAGTGCAGATTGATATTGGGGTTTGTGGGATCTGGATATATGGCCACTTTCGTTTCAGTTTGAGGCCTTCTGGTATACTATAAGAAAATTTCCATCAACCAGTCTCGAAGTGCTAGTTGCCGTAACAATTACCTCCTGAATTTTTTTATGTATCTCACGGGAGCCATTTCGCGATGCAAAGTGCCCTAAAGTTTGTCTGCGAAAATGGTGAAGAGTGAAACTGCTATGAACTGCCGAAACTGCCAGAGCTATAGTTCAGAGGGAGCATGGAGACATTGAAGAAGAAATGCAAAGCACACTGTTTGTGGACGGTGATAATTCCTTCTTCCAAAGAAACATGTATGAGCTGCATATTCGTGACACGTGAGCCACGAACTGCTGCCAAGAAAATTTAAGCTTTTGTAACGAAAAAAAGGCTAACGAAGAAAAGTGCTAAAAACGCGCGGCCCGCCAGAGCACAAGTTTCTCCACCAGGCAGTGCAGAAAATTGCTACATTTGGTGGGAGAACCGCTAAATTGGCAACGCTGGTTGCAATGCTTGTCAGGGCAGGTGCAAGGCTATATAGCATAACTCCTACTGTTTGGCGTCAAGAAACTATCACAGCATCCTTTATAACGTTCACCAGGATACATTTGGTATATTTTGATGCCGCTATGCTTTGAACACAGCAAAGAGCTCCGCAAAGAAACTGCAGAAGAAAGGGCAGTGTTGGCTTTGAGTAATTTTGCTTTAATTCGAACAACTTCCCCATTAACACCTATGGATATCGAAATGAAATTGCGCTGACCTTCTTCATGTAGGTATAGAAACAGGCTTATAGAATGTGTTGTTCATGAGCTAACACATAGAACACGGTTAGTTTGTAGAGTCAGTAGGTTTGCATATGTCTGCAATTTTTCTATAAAGTAGCCCGCGTTCCTTGCCAGATATCACAGCAACAGGTGGTCAACGTCCATTTGTAGGTGCTGGACTGCTAAAGCGCGGTGTTCACTTCAGTCGTTGGGCACCAGGTGGCAAGTTCACTAGTTGCCCATGGGATTTCCAACCCACGGATAGTTCTTGGGGCACTGAGAACAGGTCGTCATGTAGCGGTCGCCTCCCAGTGATGTATTCTTGTAGGCACACGTGTTCGCCTTGGGACAGGTGCTTTGCACGACGCCGCCAGGGCACGTATGCTGAACGTAGGCTCCCAGCGGCTTCGGGTCCTGCATGAAGCGTAGCACTTCGGAGATGGTCACGAGAAAGACGTCGTCCTTCTGTAGTAGCCAGTCGACGAACTGCAGGTAGCCCTGCTTGCGACTGGGTTGTTGCAGGTAAGCCTCATGAAGGAACAAAGGGAAAGGTGCTCGGTTGGTCGTGTAGAAGTCCTCGAAGTTGGACCTGCACGGATACAAGTGAGCACTAACATATATACTGTGTGCATTCATCCAGTCTTCCTGTAGTCATGCAAAATCTCAGACTAAAGATAGATTTAGTGACCGAAAAAACACCCTGTGGACGCGTCGTAAAGCAGAGTGGAATGCCTAGTGTACTTCTTTCAACCTACAGCAATTTTCTTTATTTGTGCACAAGTTTCCACATGGTGTTATCGTACTTAACGGGTCACTAAAGGGAAATAAGTCTGACTAGATTGACAGATTGGGCTTCTGTAATAACGGATTCCTCATTCTTAGCGAGAACAGAGCTTCTGTATGTGCGACAGTGACAAAAATGGAAAATCTGAGGGAAATCTTGCTTATCAAGTGACATCAGCATTAGCTGATCGCAGAAAGTGGCATAGTGGGAGGTCACATGGGGATTACATCAACACGTCCACTTTGGCGTGGGCGGTTCAAATGGAGCAGCAGAGTGCGAGACCTTGGTGGCAATCTTTTACGCAAAAACAAAAGTGATATAATGGCACACAGTAAGCAATATTATGGACTTCTAGACAAATAACATATTGATCTAGCTCGACTTAATATTTTCCTTTATAATCCATTTAGATAAATGCATGCAGGCCTTCTTCGTGAAGAAATTGTACAAGTGCTGCATAAACTAGTTGCCAATTACAAGCGAATCGTGAACTTGTACATAATTAACTCCTCGTAGTCTGCAGGCTGGTGTGTCCGCATCTGTGTACGAATGAATGAATCAATAAATCAATCGAATGGATGAATGAAGCTTTATTTACCACTGGAAAATGATGGAAGGAGATGGCTTGAGAATACTCAACCACTGTACATTTAAGCTTCTCTCTCTCTCTCTCATGCAGCCTTTGTCCCTGGACACGACACAGTCACAAATGAACATCAACTGACCACTGCAGATTCTTTGGCCGGTCAGTGTCGATTGCGGTTGTGCCTCAAGCACCAGCTACACCACAAATTTGTTAGCATTTTTAAAGCTAACTAGAGCCTCTATGGTTTTACCTTTAAGGACTGATGCTTCACTGAGGTGTATGTGCAACTTGCCCTGTTACGAAACTTAATCAGATCCTGTTTAGTTAATAATTTGTGCAACGCTTCGAGTTTTCGGAATTAATTGTGTCGGCTGAATGCTCGGAGTCGCCACAATGGGGAATGCACCTAACACTATTATATCAAAGGCCCGCACACTTGATACATGACATCATGCGCGTAGAGCTGCAAAAATAAGGCAAAACATTTCTCAACAGAAGCGTTGCGATATTTTTCGTCTGCTGTTCGTGACTCTGGAGTGCCTGCCAAATGGGGTCAGGCTTCTTTTTTCTCTTTTTTTTACACTTGGACCCATGGAGAGAATAGCTCTTGACGTAATATGCCATGTTTGGTTCTACAGAGTTGCTTATGTACACCCATATATCGTCATGTGAAGTTTATTGGTGCAAAGAGACCATTGCGCGTTCGTGAATGTTCTCTGTTCGCTATGCGAAGAACAGCGCATCCGCCCCGCGCCCGACATGCTCTACAACAGTCTTTATATGGAAAGCAGAATCCTTGGACTGTGGTTGCAGCCGACGTCAGCCTAAGCTGCTTCAAAAACGCTGCTTCTTTTTTTACATCGATACTGTATTGAATTGTTGGGAAGTCTCTTCGCGCATTTGTGCGTGGACAGGTTATTTTTTGCACTCTCCATCTTCTTTACCCCCTCCTCCTCAGCGTACAGTCGCCAACCGAACAGGCAATTCTGGTTATAACCTCTCTCTCTCTCTCTATGCGCAGTTATCTTTTATTCTCTCGTTCATCCATTCATTCACGCGCCAACCATCCTGCTTACTTTGCCTCGTCCACTTTCTCGCGCACCTGAGGTACTCGAAGGTGTCGTTGGCCGTGATCGGCTGCGGCACGCACATGTCTGCCATGGAGCACGGCAAGTCCTGGCCCGCGCGCTCGCGGAAGAGCACATTCATGGGCACCACCCAGAGACCCGGGTAGGGGTGCTCGGGGCACGGGTACACCATGCAGCTGCGTCGGAAGCCGAAGTCCATGGTGTACGGGTAGACGGGGTTCTCGGGGCCACGTCTGACGCGCTGGTGGACGAGGGTGCAGTCGTACCTGCAGGCGTATTGTGACAGTTTCGATATATCGCAAAAAGAAAGTGTTATATGCGGGCTCGATAGGGAATGCGCGCTTGGTTTATCCGATTGCGATAGTAGAAGTACACCTTTTTCAACAACCGTTTCGAACGGGTCAAACGAAATGGCGTAAGGATTCAGGCGTAACACTTTCTTTACGAGGGTGTTATATGCTATCAGCAAGGGTGCTTCATATATACTTTACACCATTTGCCTTACGGGGGTTGCTGAAAGGGCGTAAAGATTAAAGGCGTGTAGCAGTCTACTAAGAGTGTAATGACCTATAGGTGCAAGCTGCCAAACTGTGCACCTTTCATAGCAATGGCAGTTATAATACCCGGACGCTCTAGGTGCGTTCGCAGCGCCGCCATTGTCGAGTGCACCTCTACGGTAGCGCATGCTCGGCACGCGCTCAGGGTTAGTGCGAGGGCCTCCAGAGACGGCAGAGCGCGTTTGGCTGCAAAGACGACCAATCTTGTGTGTTTTTCACTGGTCGATCTGGAACAGCATTTCTTTTTCTTTTTTTGCTCCAAGGCGGCGAATCCACACTTCACTGGTCTGCCTGAAAGCGGATTCGCGCTCTCCGCTGGTCGTGTCTGATCAGCTAGGTCCGCGTCGGGATCGCTTTCACTTGCAACGCTGCCGATCGAGACGCGGATTCGGGCGGAAATAGGGCGAGAAGCGCAAGTGATCGCTTCCGCTCGCTCGGTGACATTCGTTGCCGTGGAAACGCGCACAGCGCGGAAGTCGGTTAGTGTGACGTGTCCGCGCAGACTTCCGGTGAGGACCGATCCACCGCGGCGCATTTTTCGCTCTCCCGCTCTCTATGCTCCCGCTGGCAGCTTCAAATTGGTGAACTGCGAGCACTCGCTCCGCGATGTCGTCGGCCGCTCCAGATCGACCAGTGAAAAACATAAGTGATCAACGCATTGCAAACTCCGGTGACCACGAGGACAGGCTATAGGTGGCAGCACTGTCGGCGGGTTTCCTTAGAACACGCACCTATAAGGCGAGATATAAGAAGGAAGAAGCAGCATGTGCTTGCTGCGGTAAAGCTAGGGAAGCTATGGAGCATGTTTTATTCGAATGCGAAGACGTCTACCCAGCGGTCGATTTAGGCACCACTGGCCTCCTTGAAGCCCTTGGGTTCAGCGAGAGCAGTGGAAAAAACATGTCCGCAATAGGGATTAGTAAGAGGCTATTGGAGGATTGGTGGAAGAAAAGTAGGGGAACGACAAAAAGCGGAGACGTACAAAAGCACAGTTCGCAATAGGGGATCAGAAAATTTGGTTGTGGGAGTTCATAGTATTTTTTTTTCTTGTTTAACCTAGGTAGGGCATTAGGGAGTATAATAGCAAGAGCTTGGTGGCGCAACCCACCGCCCCGTTCCAAAGGGGACGCTCATAACATCCATCCATTGTGTGGATCGGTAGTCGAAGGTGGGCATTGAAATGTACTCGGTGGCACTTCGCTGTGGGCGATTTGGGCCGATTGTCTGGCGAGAAAAACGCACTGAATGCAGTGAAGTGATAATTGTCCTCCAATGCCACAAACGCAGTTTCTATTCTACTACGTCGACGTACTTCTTGCGTTCTGCGCATTCTGTTCACCCTGTTGTTGCACAACTAAACTTTCTGCCATTCTCGCACTGGTTATACAAATGCATGTATTCATGTATAGTGAAGTGAAGTTATAGTAGCTAGTTCTTTTGACTCTACTTCACCACTGGTCTACGCATACTTAACTACATTTGACCTCTTTTTCGATGATGTGTCAAATACAAGACGTTTACTAAGTGTAGTTAAAGGATACGCAGCTATGAGTGACTGCACTGTGGCAGGATCGCCATGTGGCTTCACACGCATTTCTTTAGTGGTAGTTGTAAAAATGCAGTATTTTAGCACGAAGGATGCTTTATATTTCTACGTGCATGAGATTGATGCGAACAATATTCAATTATTTCAATCGCGCACTCGACACGTGCAGTCTCTAATTTTATTGCAACGCAAAGTCAAACGAGCCTCTACATCGTAAAAAAACAATGCATACCACAATTTACGACGGCGATATATGTACGCGCACACGTAAACAAGTAGCGGCTGGCAGAAGACGCGACGCGCAATCCGCACTATGCACGTTCAGCCAGTGTCCGCCAGGCGGCGACTCCACTCGATATCGCGGCCAATACGCCCAATCGCCTCGGCAGCGCATCCCGGCTATAGGGCAGCATTCTACCTTCCGCTGCTGGCATGGCGATGCTGAGCTGCTGCGTCACTGGTCCGAGCGGAAAGGGTAGTAAGCAATAGGGGATGGTTGTCGTTTCGGCGGATTGCCGGATGGGCGGGGGCGCAAACGTGAGCGGCCGGAGCGGTGCAGCCGCCTGGCGGCGTAGAGCTCAACCAAACACAGTGCTGAAATTGCAATAACCTACCATATCCTGCTTCGCTGCGGGTGCAAATTTAGGACAGTGGCGTAATTGTGAACGCGATTACGCCACTGTCGAAAATTTACACCAGCAGCTAAGCAGAATATAGTAATTGGCTCTGTGTATGTGTGGTTCAGCTTTACACCACCAGCTGGCGCCACCAATCTGGCCGCTCACGTTTACGAAACCGCCCGCGCATGCCGGAATACCGGAGGCACTAAAATTCTCGAATTAATAGACAATTTTAGTGTGTCCGGTATTACGGCAAGCGCGGGCGGTTTGCCGGTTTAGCGGGGGCATAAACATGAGCGGCCAGATTGGTGGCGCGAAGCTCAACCACACAAACACAAAGCTAATTACTACAGTTGGCTTAGCTGCGGGCGTAAATTTTCGACAGCGGCGTAATCCTGTTCACAATTACACCGCTGCCAAAAATTTGCACCAGCAGCGAAGCAGGGTATAGTTACCCTGCTGGGTTACTGCAGTTTTAGCTCTGTGTTTGTCTGGTTGAACTCTACGCCACCAGGCGACTGCACCGCTCCGGCCGCTCACGCCCCCGCAAATCCGGCAATCCGCCCAAACCACCCCCGTTTGCCGGATTAGCGGACAGGCTAGAAGTCTCTATTCTCTATTACAGGAAACCGGACCCCAGACGCACGCGCCAGGCGTCTCAAAGTGCGACTTTGGCGCGAGAGAATCGAGCACGCGTTCGAGGCTCTAATAGCAGTTAGAGCATCGGGCGCTGGAAGACGGAGGCTGTGATCCCACCGTAGGTCACGCGTTTATATTATAGCATTATAGGCGCACTTCACCCGCTTTGGCGCTATCTAACAGCTAAGACTCGCGAGGCATGTAGAGCGTACGCGGTGCGTCACCGTGTGCACAAAAAAAAAACGCAAATTTGTAAAAGATGCAAGGTACACAAACGTCACTTTGATGGAGTGTGAAGGTAGCCCGTGACGCACGCGCGTGATGCTGTCGTGACGTCACAATCACATATTTATTTATTTAACAATGTCCTTACAGGCCTCGTATGAGGCATTGGGTAAGGGGGGCGTTACAATAAGATTTGAGTATGATACCGCATATTGTTAGAGCGTTAGCTGTCCTATGTCCCACCCTATTTTTTTTTCACCTTGGTAGAATATGGGTGCCGCTGTGTTTTTGTTTACATAACGGGAAAGTATTGACTGTTACTGAAGGAAGAAATTGTGTGTGTGTGTGTATATATATATATATATATATATATATATATATATATATATATATAGTCATACCATGAGAAGCCAACAAACACTGACACCAAAGACAACATAGGGGAAATTACTTGTGCTGAATAAATGAAATAAAGAAACGATAAATTAGTGGAAATTAAAGTGGATGAAGAAACAACTTGCCGCAGGTGGGAGCCGAACCCACAACCTTCGCATTTCGCGTGCGATGCTCTACCAATTGAGCTACCGCGGCGGCGTTTCCCCATCCACTTTCTTGGGTATTTATGTGTACTAGTAGAACCCGTAGAAGTAATTTCCCCTATGTTGTCTTTGGTGTCAGTGTTTGTTGGCTTCTCATGGTATGACTAATAAAAATCGGGCCCCTCGGTTAACCTCCTCTCTTCTAGCTTCTATATATATATATATAACGCGGTTTTACGTGCCAAAACAACGATCTGATTATGAGGCACGCCGTAGTGGGTGATTGCGGAATGATTTCGACCGCCTGGGATTCTTTAACGTGCACCTAAACGTAACTACACGGGTGTTCTCGCATTCCGCCCCCATCTATATGCGGTTGTGGCCGGGGCTCGATCCCACGACCTCTTGCTTGGAGGAAGAAAGTCGAACTTATTCCTTTAAATACTGAATTCGGCTCGGCCAACATCAGCCCCGCTATACATAAATGTCACGTCGTGGATTTCGAAGTAATTTCCGCTGTTTGCGTCGTTTTCGACGGAGAAAATGTTGTCGAAATTCGCCTTGTTTTACCTCCGCTGCCTCTGGACACGCAACGAGCAGCAGCAGCCTTACAAACGACTGAACAAGCCGGAGCGAATGCCAAAACGTCACGATGTTCTGCTCCCACGTGACCACCAACCTTTATCTGCATGAGGTCCTGACTGAATGAACACTTACTGGAAAACGAAAGCGTAACTGGTTCCTATAGGTACATATATATAGTAAATTATTTAGGGTGCTGCGAGGTTTGGCAGTATTTTGTTCTCTTGAATTTCGAGATTGAGGACCTTGGTTTAACACACAAAACTGAAAACTAATAACGCAATTTCAGTACTGTTTTAATTTTATCTGTTTGTTCGCGCCCCCTTTCTATGTGTCAGAATAAGAACGCAGGACACCGGATATCCACTTTTCTGTTTAACAAGTTCTAAGCTTTTCTTACCGGAAATGTTGCGCTTGCATGCGGAAGAGCTGGTCTCCTCCGGTGTAGAGGAATGGGCCCCTCACACCGGTCACATCCGACGCCGGCACATTCGCAAACGTCTCCATCATGATCTTTTGATCCAGCATCTCCCGTTCCCACTGGGTGCTGTTGATGGTGTTCCAGTAGTTCCAGTCGGCTCGGTGGCTGCGCGACGCGACAAAAAAAGTGCGCAGACTGAGAGAGAGAGCGAGAGCTTACGGAAAAGTTATGCTTGAGCAACACACTGTGGAAGTGAGTGTTTTGCGACCAAGGGTAACCGGTCCACAATTGACTACTGTCGCATACCGAGAAACTCTTCTGAATGTCTCGTTGGACACGCCATGACCCGCGAAAGTCACCAGCTTCCTGTGTACCTCTGTGCTGTTTGTAGTTGGAGCAGGTTACGATGAAAAATCTGGCGGTGGGTGTCAGATCGAACTCATAAAAATTTGGGGACGCACAGTTCAAAACTGGGGCGCTATAACGTGAAGATATTCCAAACTTTTCTATTCTAATTCTGTAATCAGCCCTCCGCGACTGGTCAAAAGCTTTTTTGGGCCACCCCCACTCCGCCTGTCAGTCACGCGACGTCACGCAAACCGCGATAGCTACCACTCTCATTATGCATGATTGGACTGAACAAAAGCAATCGGGAATTATGACCTTTAATGCAGAGACTGAGTAATGACGTGGTATCAGTTCAATGGAAAGTGGTACCCACTGTCAAGCAATACATATGCCTAGGTTAAGCGTAAACGAATGAAACTCGTGCTAAAGTGCCCACCGAGATAACGTAAAAATGAAAGGGAAGGGGAATGTAGCAGTAATGAAACACAAAGCGCTTCGGGGCTTCAATAAATATGAGGTGGTGCGTGGAATCTCGAAATGAATGATGGTGCCAGCGCTAACGTTCGCTAGTGCTATTCCGTGCTTAATATAGGATATCTTGTGGCGGTTAGAAATTAACCAAATATGGGCGGGCCAGTTGGCTTTGACGGCCCACGGTAAAGTGCCAAATGAGGCAGCACAGGGGGGCCACGGGTTGGGCCTCTTTTGAAGTCAGAGAAGCGCAGAGCAAAATTAGTTTTGAAGAAAAACTCAGGATCCTGGATGAACATAAATGGGTGGCAAAAGTGCACAAGTATCTTCACTTGAAAAGCGTGGACACAAAATGCATGGAGGAAGAGGGCAGGAAAGTTGGCAACCAAGCACAGGGTAATTGAAACTGTGAATAGACAACCAGATTTCATCAGAAAGTAAGTGAGAGAAACAGAGACAGTGAATTGTATGCAAAGAATAGAAGCAAAGAAATATCATGGAGCATTATAAGAATGCACGGGAAGAAAGAAATTATAAGGGCGAATCTGTACAATAACACGAAGGGCAGCGCCTTGCCATTTAAGGCTCGAGCTGATTGCCGAAGGACAAAAAACATACCGCAGCTAATATTCGCAACAAGATCAGACGTGTATGCTACAGCAAAAAAAAATGCGGCTGAAGTTCAACGTGTCTTGAACCCTGTTATACGAACGAAAGCTCTGGTAAGCATGTTTAGACACGGCTTTGCTTTTAAAATTTTATTGCACATCAAAGGCTTCATCACTGGAGAATTTTAGTGCGACCGGTATTCCGGCAAGCGAGGGCGGTTTGCCGGATGAGCAGGGGCGTGAGCAGCCAGATTGGTGACGCCAGCTGTTGGTGCGAAGCTCAACCAGAAACACAGAGCCAATTACTATATTCTTTTTAGCTGGGGTGCACATTGTCGACAGCGGCGTTATCGTGTTCACAATTACGCCGCTGCCGAAAATTTGCACCAGCAGCGAAGCAGAATATAGTAGCTTACTGCAATTTTAGCTCTATGTTTGTCAGGTTGAGCTCTACACCACCAGGCGGCTGCGCGGCTCCGGTCGCTCACGTTTACACCCCGTTTGCCGAAACCGCCCCCGTTTGCCGAAATAGCGGACACGCTAAAAGTCTCTACTGTCTTGCTGTAGCTTGTCTAAGGTAAGGACTGATTTGCGGTCTGTAAAGTAGTTGCTTGCAGTTAGAACTTGGGTTACTATAATGTTCAGAGTCAGCTTGGCGCCTACGGCGAAGAGTTGACGCGCTCGCATCGGTGGGTGCTTCATCCATGGCGAGACTGAGCGACCAAGCCCCGGCGAGGCAGCTGTTAAACCGTCGCCTAATCACGTGGCACACGGCGGCGAGGCTCAAGCGAGCGCAGCTGCGACGCCTCTCCGCAGCGGATCACGTGACGTGACGTCACACCTTCACGCTCTGCGCCATTGGCTGAAGTTCAAGCGCATGCAGAGATTGACCTTGCGAGTTGTACCTCGAGGAATAGCGCTTTCGATCTAAAATCCGGAGGCCACTCAGCACGTCCTAATTGAATGTGAAGGGACTCGCCGAGTGAGACCCGTAGGTAACGTACACCTTCGAGAAGCGCTTCGATTTAAAGTGGATGAGAGCGGCCGGTCAGCAATCGAGATGAGCGATATATTTTTAGGGTATTGGCGGAAGAAAAGCAGGGAAGAGATTGATAGAACCGGAGTCATTGCAGGCGTAGGTAATGGTATATGTATAGTGATACAGATTTTAGATGCTAAAGGTAGCATCAAGATCAGATAGGCAAGGCTAGATAGCGATAGGTGTAATAAAACCTGGTTAAAACAAGCTGTTTAGGGGACTATTTGTCCCCGCCCTGTTTCGCAAGGGACGCCAATAATAATAATAATAATAATAATATAGTTCGACACCACTCATAGTTACGGAGCATCGGGATGATGCCAACCAAGAGAGGACGTTAGAGACATCTCGAACCCCCCCATCTCTGGCATTTACGGTGATTGGAACGGAAACGCAGTGCCATGTGCTGCGTCGTTTGAGGCATCGAGTTTCTCACTATATTACCGAGAGGGAAATCTGGCGCTGCTGCACTGTGTTATGCATGGGGATGCCGGTATATTGTGACTTCGGTTTGGCATCTGTTCTCGGAGAGCCAGGCAAGCACCGTTCCGTCTGTCGCAATGATTAATTTTCTACTAAAACAGCATTTAAGAAGCTGTTTCAGCTTTATTATTACACAAAAACATGTTTTGTTTAACTATGAGCACTTGTCATTGCATGTACAATTATATGAAACGTAAGAAGTATCAGCGGACCGCTAAAGTTGGACAGACGACAAGATTCGTGCTCGCTTTGGAACAGTTTTGTCGTCTGTTCTTGCTTTTCTTCGCTTGGGCATGCATTGTAGGTGAGTAAAGATGTAATATGCGTTAATGGAAAAATTTATGAAGATTTTACTCTAAAACGCGTTCTTTGTGTAGCCATATCCACGTTTTAGACGAAGCTTCTTACAACACCAGCCAACACAAGCCTCGCAGACACATATACCGTCATTCCCATGACGGCACAGCGCCCCTTAGGCAACTCCCATAGACGGTGGCGCCAGATTTCCCTCTAGGTATTGTGGTGAGAAACTCTATGGTTTGAGGACTGCGAAACATGCGCACGTGACCTCTGCCCGTCCAATCACCTGATCGAGTGCACGGCGATCTCGTTGCCCCAAGAGTGCAGCGCGTTGACGGCCGCGTAGTCCGTGTACTCGTGCGACACGAAGAAAGTGGCCGCGATGCCGCAGCCGTTCGCCTTGTTCTTCCTGGCGAAGCCCTCGAGCAGCTCGCGGTAGAAGGCCATGTTGGTCACCGTCACGGCGTCGTCGAACGTCAGCGTCACGAACTGCGGCACCTGGTCGGGTCGCATGCCTGCGGGGGGCTTGTCGGAGGCGCATGCGCAGTGCGGGCGCAAGCAGACGGCCTCGTTGCAGCCGGCGGCCAGATCCAGCGCTATGACGTGAAAATACGACGGAGACAACGATTTTGGTACTTCTTTTAGCAGGCTTTATAAGGCCCTGATTGCCGTCTACATCAATCCCCCTCTCCCATCCTTTTCAATCTCTGAGAGTGGCCCGCTTTATTGGGCGAGAAAACGGCGGAGTAGACTCGCCACACTACGGTGAGGTCTAGCACAGACAGCTGTAATTCTGAAGAAAGGGGAACTACGCGTTTGAAGGAGCATATCTGTGCAGCACGAGTTTCGCAATATATATATATATATATATATATATATATATATATATATATATATATATATATATATAGGCTGGCAGTACCTTCTTTTCGCATTTGCGCTATATTTCCGCTCCTTATTTTAGATTCAGCTGAAAGATCAGGTATAGAGGTTGCAAGCATCTGCTACTAACACGCCTTGGTACGTTTCTTCCCAAATCATCATTAAAGCGAAATATTGTTTGGGTGTTTGGGGGGGAGGGGAGAGTTTGGCATGGTTGTGTTTCTCTTCGAGTAGATGACGTAGGGGTCAGGTGACAGACTCCGTTCTTCACAGAATTACGCAACAAAATCAAAAACAACTGTAACAAAATCTCGTTACTGCATCAACCATACACCTTCAACCACGTAATCGGTAGGAATTTTTCGGTCTGTGCTCACCCCCAAAACAGACGTCAAGCCGCAGCTGGAAAAGGGTTTTGTATTTGAGTTTCTGTGTAACAGAATTATGTTTTCTTGTATATTCGAATTACCATACCACGCTATCATGTCTGCAGGTTGCGTGTGAGTCGTACTTTACTCATTTCCTGACGCATTTTACGTAGAGAAATTCAATGAGCTCACTAACGAACTTGCGCCAGGCGGAGGGCCAACTAGAATGAAGGCTTATGCTGCACCTCCGCACACGTGCGGGCACGCGCGATGATCGTGTGCACACAATGTATGTGTCCTGGTTGCGTGGCCGCTCTGACCGTTGCATCTGTCGCACAGCGTGTGCTGCGACCGGAGTCGACATTATGGCGCACACTGGATCTTTGTTACGAGCGTCCCCTTTGGAACGGGGCGGTGGGTTGCGCCACCAAACTCTCGCTATTATACTGCCTAATGTCCTACCAAGGTTAATAAAGAAAGTATAAACACTATGAACTCCCACAACCAAATTTTCTGACCCCCTATTGCGAACTTTGCTTTTGTACACTGGATGGATGGATGGATGTTATGAGCGTCCCCTTTGAACGGGGCGGTGGCTTGCGCCACCAAGCTCTTGCTACTATGCTGCCTAATATCCTACCTAGGTTACCAATGAAAAAAAAAAAAACACTATGAACTACCACGTCCAAATTTTCTGATACCCTATTGCGAACTGTGCTTTCGTACGTCTCCGTCTTTTGTCGTTTCCCTACTTTTCTTCCACCAATCCTCCAATCGCCTCTTACTGATGTCTATTGCTGACCTGTTTGCTTTACCACTGCTCCCGCTGAAGCCAAGGGCTTCAAGGAGGCCAGTGGTGCCTAAATCGACCGCTGGATAGACGTCTTCACATTCTAATAAAATATGCTCCGTCGTTTCCCTAGCTTTACCGCAGCAAGCACACTGTCCAAAAACAGTACCGCCACCTAGCGGCCGCCGCCACTCAGACAGACCTCAAACGACATCTGGAAAAAAGGCTTTGGCTCTAAGTTTCCGCGTGACATAGTCATATGTCATCTCGTATATTCGTTTTTCAGTGTGAAGCTATCATTTCCGAAGCTCGTGTGCAAGTCGTACTTTACGCATTTTTACAGCGAAGCTGTTAGCCTCTGGTTGGTCGTCATTTTTCGTGTCCCCGTCCGTCAGCAAAAAATGTCGGCCGATCCCGTCGGCAGTGCAGGGCTGCAGGAGCAGCGGCTCGTAGTCCCGTAAGGCGGAGGCTTCAAGCAGCCAGCAAAGTGAAGCGAACAGGGCATATATTCTTTGGAATCACGCGTACAGCATGCAGAACAGCACGCGTTTCGATAAAGAACAGTCACGAAGCAATCATCCGAACCACACAGTTGATGATAAGGCGCTCCTGATAACAATGCGAAGCACGTAGCGCTACCCGCATACGTTTCCCGGTAAAGATTACCGTTGCTCAAGCTGCCGCCCCCATAGAGTTTCCTACAAAATTTTGTAGGAAACTCTATGGCCGCCCCGACGGGAGCTTGCGACGTGGGGAGTGACGTCTCTAGCCCCACTTTCGTATATAAAAGAACCAGCCTTGCAACTGTTTCAATGTTGTTGGCGTGCTGTCAAAATTACCATTACTACCATTACTCTAAAGCAATAAGGCATTGCATACCCTCCTGAGCAGTTGTTGTGGTGGTTTTCGACAGCTTCGCTGGACATCCACATTCGCAGACCTGAGCATCGCAGGGCCGAGAGGCGCGAGCCTCCGAGATCCCCTCGGTGAAGCGACCAAGGATGCGTCACAGCGGAGATCTTGGAGGCCCCCGTGCCTGCTTGGGTCTAACTTATAGACAGCAATATATTATCACTTTGTCCCCACGATATTTTGAATAAGAGACCGCCCTCGTTCGACATCGGGGCACGTTCTCGCAAACATTCGTCGTTTGTACAGTCGGCCACAAAAGCTTACAAGTGAATTCCCCTGACGCGCGGTCACATAACCTCGAAGTCTGTAGCAGTTTTTGCTGCCTTAATAGGGTACAAAGTGACATTTGTCGTGGAACACATGTCTATCAAACTTTTGTCCCGTAAACGTATGCAGCCTCCGAGGTTACATTTTGAACCTGCAACCATTAATTTATAATAGCAAAGCCGGTGGAAAAGCTGAGAGTCAATACCTGCTGTGGCATTACTGACTGCGGTCGTTGTAGAGGCACTGGGAGGGGTCCGAGGTACTGTTGCTGTGCTTCCTTGCGTGGAGACGGCTCCTGTAGTGGCTGCAGTGGTTACGGACCCCATTAACTGCTACGTACCAACAAAGCCGGTGGAAAAGCTGAGAGCCAATACCTGCTGTGGCATCACTGACTGCGCTCGTTGTAGAGGCACTGGGAGTGGTCCGAGGTACTGTTGCTGTGCTTCCTTGCGTGGAGACGGCTCCTGTAGTGGCTGCAGTGGTTACGGACCCCATTAACTGCTACGTACCAACAAAGCCGGTGGAAAAGCTGAGAGCCAATACCTGCTGTGGCATCACTGGCTGCGCTCGTTGTAGAGGCACTGGGAGTGGTCCGAGGTACTGTTGCTGTGCTTCCTTGCGTGGAGACGGCTCCTGTAGTGGCTGCAGTGGTTACGGACCCCATTAACTGCTACGTACCAACAAAGCCGGTGGAAAAGCTGAGAGCCAATACCTGCTGTGGCATCACTGACTGCGCTCGTTGTAGAGGCACTGGGAGTGGTCCGAGGTACTGTTGCTGTGCTTCCTTGCGTGGAGACGGCTCCTGTAGTGGCTGCAGTGGTTACGGACCCCATTAACTGCTACGTACCAACAAAGCCGGTGGAAAAGCTGAGAGCCAATACCTGCTGTGGTATCACTGACTGCGCTCGTTGTAGAGGCACTGGGAGTGGTCCGAGGTACTGTTGCTGTGCTTCCTTGCGTGGAGACGGCTCCTGTAGTGGCTGCAGTGGTTACGGACCCCATTAACTGCTACGTACCAACAAAGCCGGTGGAAAAGCTGAGAGCCAATACCTGCTGTGGCATCACTGACTGCGCTCGTTGTAGAGGCACTGGGAGGGGTCCGAGGTACTGTTGCTGTGCTTCCTTGCGTGGAGACGGCTCCTGTAGTGGCTGCAGTGGTTACGGACCCCATTAACTGCTACGTACCAACAAAGCCGGTGGAAAAGCTGAGAGCCAATACCTGCTGTGGTATCGCTGACTGTGCTCGTTGTAGAGGCACTGGGAGTGGTCCGAGGTACTGTTGCTGTGCTTCCTTGCGTGGAGACGGCTCCTGTAGTGGCTGCAGTGGTTACGGACCCCATTAACTGCTACGTACCAACAAAGCCGGTGGAAAAGCTGAGAGCCAATACCTGCTGTGGCATCACTGACTGCGCTCGTTGTAGAGGCACTGGGAGTGGTCCGAGGTACTGTTGCTGTGCTTCCTTGCGTGGAGACGGCTCCTGTAGTGGCTGCAGTGGTTACGGACCCCATTAACTGCTACGTACCAACAAAGCCGGTGGAAAAGCTGAGAGCCAATACCTGCTGTGGCATCACTGACTGCGCTCGTTGTAGAGGCACTGGGAGTGGTCCGAGGTACTGTTGCTGTGCTTCCTTGCGTGGAGACGGCTCCTGTAGTGGCTGCAGTGGTTACGGACCCCATTAACTGCTACGTACCAACAAAGCCGGTGGAAAAGCTGAGAGCCAATACCTGCTGTGGCATCACTGACTGCGCTCAGAGTCGGCGCACTGGGACTGGTCAGAGGTACCGTTGCTCTGTTTCCTTGCGTGGAAGCGTCTCCTGTAGTGGCTGCAGTGATTACGGACGTCGTCGAAGAAACTGCAATTGTCGAAGACGTTTCGGTAATAAGATAGGGATGTGCGAATATTTGAAGCTTTCGAATAACGCATCGAACAGTGTCCCATTCGATCCGGTCTTCGAGTCGAGTAGTCACTATTCGTAAGGAATATCTTGCGAATAGTTTTCGAACATTTCGAAACGCTAACAAGCGTAAGATTGGAGCAAAAGTACGATAAATTTGAACCCTACGGACACGCGGTGCCTGCCTGCCAAATCTCGCGGCGATTTGTCCGGTAGACTCCCTCCCGAATTCCGACCACTTCTCCCGGTTGTACTGCCGCGGCCATAAATTTAAAGAAAAAAAGACTGCCCCCAACGCCACCGCGCAAAAAAAAAAAATACATACCGCGTCATGAGGACAGTCGCATCGCAATTGCCATAACGTGCTATGGGTGGCTAGCTAGCAGATTTAAATCGAAACCATTCATGTGTACGCAGTGTAGGCCTCCATCACTAGGGCGCTCGGGAAGACAGCGCGGACGAAGCCATCAGCCATCTCGGCTCGCCTTTAGACCTTCCATCCGCCACAGATCATCTCCAAGACACGGCTCGTGGGCATGCGCGCTCTCCTCCACTCTTCAGCATAAGGCAACACCACCTAGATAGCACAAGGCCCGCTGACTAAAATCCATGACGTCACGCTACTTGGCCCGAAATCTCCATTGACAAGGCTGGTGTGCTGAAAAGCGGTGACGTCAAAATCCCCACTGACTACTTGAGAGCATCCTCATGAGATTCCATGGCAGTCGGGCCAGGTAACATGACGTCATGGATCGGAGCGAGAAGGCCTTGTGCTCTCTAGGTGGTGTTGGCATAGGTCGCGCTGGAAGACAGGCATGCATAAGAGTGACAATAACTCTCGGCTCGCCCTCGCACGCATTCTCTTGCACCAGCTAATTATTATCGCACTAGGGCTTCATGCGGAACATCACGCGGCGACAGCGAAAATTCGCATAGAGTGGCAATGTAATTGCTCTCGCAATTAAAGAGTAAACCAACGGAACATCGACATGACTGTGTCTATCCTTGTTAATGCGAAAGCGTTACGTAGCTTTTGAGGTGGCGAGTCCGGCGTTGGCGTGACCACGATTTTCCGAAAGGGCTACGAACCCTTGACCTTTGGTAGGCGTCGAAACCCACAACCTTCGGTGTTAAGGCGAATTAGGGCACAGTTAATTGAGGTATAGTTAATCATGACACTCGAGCCCTCGACCTTTGGTGGGAGTTGAACCCACGACCTTTGTTGTTAATTAAGCCGAAGTTAAATTAAGATGACTGAAAGGGCATAGACGTCGCGAGGTGGTCGCAATGCTTTCGCATTCAGTGCCCCTTCAATTTTTGGCGTTCTGCTGCCGAGCACGAGGTCGTGGGTTCGATCCGCTGGTAGTCGTATTATCCGATTAACCGGGCTTTGTGTGCAGGCATTCAAAATTAATCCGGAGCACTTCACTGTATACGACGTCCCCCAGAGCAGACGGTGCAGAGCATACAATTTTCGCAAATTGGGAAAGACAACTTTTGTACAAATAAGCACACGTAAAATACTAGCGCATGAAAGTTAAGGAAACCTGCACCAAGCAAAAATACAGCACTGTGAAGACACAATAACCGGAAAATACGTATGCACAAGTATGTAATGAAACAGAACTTCTGGAAATATGTTAAGGCTCCGCGGGCAGGAAATGAAGTTACTGCTGATAATTAAATAAATATCAGCTTGACAGCTCGTCATTATGGTACACCGCTGCTATTCTATACTGCCGAGTATAGTGCATGCCACTAAGTTGGCAAAACGAGATGATGTCGACATCACAAGAAGTAGGGAAAGCAGAGACAAAGTAACGCAAGCTAGTTATCCTTAACCTACGTTTGCGTTCTATTTCTGCATGATTGTATACATTAAGAGGCGCTTTACACCATGCTTTCGATATTCATGATGCACGTGTCACGTATATATGTTCTTACTCGCGGCTATTCCCGACTGCTGGGAGCGCATGTCTCATTGAGGTTTTCAGTTTCTAGGGAAGTGTTGCCGAAAATTGGAAAACGTACGGGGGAAAAAGAGAGCTCGTTGAAGTATATGCACCTCGTCAGTCGCGATGGAGCATTTCCCCCTTACCATTTCACATGCTGATCGTGAAACTTACGCTTTGACTTTATGCGATTCAGAGTTCTCGACCACGTGTTGCAAGTCGTCACCGCGGTCCTGCAGAACACCGTCTGCTGTTCGCAGCTATAGATTTCTCATACAGCCCCCGTTGATTCTTACACCTCTATATAGACCTCGCCAACCTAGCATTTGAATATTTCTTGGTGCTGGCGAAGAGTATCTATAGTTTGAAGAGTAGAAGAGTATATAGAAGAGTATCTATAGGTTGAATACTGCTAGACGAGCAGACGGCTGGACAGCGAGCATGAGGCGACGTATACGAAGCGTTACCTGACTTCTGGTAAGAAGAGCGTGTCGTCTGCTCCACCGTTGCGGTACTCGCAGCATCGGACCCGAGCCATCCCAATGCCGCCAACAAAAGGACGCACTGAACAAGGAGCGCTTTTCGAAGCGGCAGAAACATCGCGTCCGCTCGAAGCCGATAGCTGTGGATCCGTCTGTTTCCCCGATCGACGCTCGGAATGGAAGTATATAATGCCTCGAAATGCAAGAGATAAGAACCCTTGTACTGATAGATAAGAACAATGGCTTTGCCGGAGGAGACGTGCAGTTCCCTCGTTCCTCTGATTCTGTGACACGCGTACAACGCCCGCCGACCTGATTGCTCGATAAAGTCAATGTTGAGCGTCTTAGGCGATGTCTATATTTAATTTAGTTTTTTATCAGATAAAAGCAGTTATGAGCTATTATGCTCTGATGATCATGGGAAGGACATTTACGGAAGAATGAAGCCGTGTGCGCTGGAGCGCACGCGGCTTCAGACATTACCAAATCATGACCGGGAACTTAACGCTGTCGTTGAAGAGTGTGCAGCCATTGCATTCTGCCGGCACAAACTGATGAGGCAGACATTTGGAGGTTAATAACGAAGCTTGAGAATAAGCTAAGAATCGCGCAGCAAGCGATGATACGAAAAAAGTTCGCCGAGGATTAGGATGCTCCCTAATGCGAAATTTACCCGCCGTGGTTGCTCAGTGGCTGTGGTGTTGGGCTGCTGAGCCCGAGGTCGCGGGATCGAATCGGCGGCCGCATTTCGATGGGGGCGAAATGCGAAAACACCCGTATACTTAGATTTAGGTGCACGTTAAAGAACCCTGGGTGGTCGAAATTTCCGGAGTCCTCCACTACGGCGTGCCTCATAATCAGAAAGTGGTTTTGGCACGTAAAACCCCATAATGTTAATGCGAAATTTGAGCGCAACTGTATACGTGTTTTAGAGCGCAGCTCTTTGGCGTCCGTTCCTGGGTTTCGCGTCGTCGTCGGCGTTGTCGTCGGCGTTGTCGTCGGCGTCGGCCTCGTAACCAGCTCCGCCCCCCTTTCATCCCCCCAGCGCTAGCAGCGACCGACTGATACCGCTGGATGCCGCTGACGCCGCTAGAGAGTCAAGATAACGTGACTGCATAGAACACCGTCGCCGCCATGCAGAAAGAGTATCAGTCAAAGGCATCAGTCAGTCGCTGCTATCTCTTCCCTCCTCCCTTTATCGTGTTGTCCGCTTGCTGCGCGCGCTTCTGCCCCCATCGTTTGCCGCTGGGTGTACACGCCGCCCCCCTCCGCTTCCGCTTACTGCTGGTTGCTCTCGACGGCGGCGATGAGCCTCCGCTTCGGCGGCGCGAACTGCAGGGTCTTCTCGGCGGCGGCGATGAGCTTCTGCTTCAGCCTCGCTTACTGCTGGTTGCTCTCGACGGCGGCAATGAGCCTCCGCTTCGGCGGCGCGAACGGCAGGGTCTTCTCGGCGGCGGCGCTTAGCCTCTGCTTCCCCCACGGCTGTGACAACCTCGCGAGGCACTTGTATACATCTCGTCTTTGAGAATCAAGCATTGGTGTACCAAGTCGAACATATATCAGTCTATTTCTCCGACCACAAAGCTTCCTTCATGACTGTCAAGAACTGTTAGTGGAGTCTTTGTTAAAGGAATACGTGTGAAAAATAAAAAAAAAATTCTGTGATAGCGCATACATGTGTTGCTCGATTTCTTTGCCTCAATCTATCCAAAAGGTGAAACAGCTTATTTGCTGCGCTCAAATTTCGCATTAGGGAGTAACGTAATCGTCGGTAATTTTTTATTTCGCGATATATTGGCTGGCGCGGACAATCCGTTTCGTGCGGCACGTTGCAAACTGAGCGAAGTGTAGTGTGACTGCCGGGAGATCGCGAGAAGAAGCGTGTGGGTGAGGCGTGGGCCTGATTCACAGCAGCCGCTGCAGGCAACTTTCACTCATGCAGCGCTTTGTTTCTATGCAGACGGCGCGCGCTACTCTGGCGCCATCTCGTAGCCCATCGTGGCCGCAAAGGTCCTCGTGCGCGGCACTACGCTTTTCTTCTCACGCTTTCCATACCCTCCTCCTCCGCGCTCTATTCACTCCCGCCGCGTTATTTTCGTCCCCCGCTGCCCTCCGCGTTCGCTCTCAGCTTTCTCCGGGCTTGTTCGCTCGGTTACGAGGTAGGACGCTGACGCTTTCCGCAGGAACGGGCGCCTAAGAACTGCACTCTAAAATGTTAGGCGTAACGTTAAGAGGCAGGGAGAGAGCAGTGTTGATCAGAGGGAAAACGGGCATAGCCGATATTCTAGTTGACATTAGGAGAAAAACAAAATGGAACTGGGCAGGCAGTGCAATGCATAGAGTAGATGACCGGTGAACCATAAGAGTTACAGAATGGGTGCCAAGGGAAGTGCAGTCGAGGACGGCAGAAAGCTAGGTGGGGTGATGAAGAAATTTGGCAGGCACAAGTTGGAATCAGCTAGCGCAAGACGGGTGTAATAGCAGGGAGAGGCCTTCGTCATGCAATGGCCATAAAGATAGGTTGATTGCGATGGTGATGATGATGATTTAATGTATCCATTCAGTCGTCCGTTTCCGTGTCCGCTAACGACAGCCAGATGCGCGGCCACTCGATCGTTATGCTCACGTGATCGCTCCGCGCCCTAAGCGTTCTCGAATGCATGCGTAGTGGCAGAATGTTTTGTCTAAACCGCAATTATTCGCCTGCAAGTAGTGGAATGACACGCAAAAGAGGGATCGCGTGCCATAGTTGACGGACAACATTGGAGTTTTACATTGTATTGCAAAGCAGAAGCCAGTTCGCCTGATTTGGAAGTTTCGGAGCTCTCTGCGGGCTCTAGCTTGCCCAATATCGATTACTAACATTCTGCGCTACACCCATCTCCGACCGGCAGCGACCGCCATGTTGATGTACGGGGTGGTAGTTTTTAACTTGAAGGGATTTAAAAAAAATCGTCTGTGGCATATCGCATAATTCTAGTCCTCGAGCTGGGTTATTCAACGAGGTGGACGTTACTTTCACGAGAAATCGAAACATATCGTCAGCCAAATATTGACAGGAAATTTCCTAATTAACTGGCTGTATAATTCCCTTACGGCGCATTGAAATTTACCGACTTCAATGTGCCGATATGCCTATTTTTCAATTAAAATTAGGCATAACCACTTGTAACGAATTTTTGAGGATGGCATGGGCGTCTCGATATGATGAAATTATAGCAGTAAAATTGCACTGTCGTTCCACTTACTTTTTTAACAAAACACTCACCGGCTACAATTCGTAAATTGCAATATGTGTGGTAAAGTAATTAATTAGGAAAACAATTAGTGGCTTTCTCTTTTAAAAAAAATTATGAATATGTGTTTCGATTTCTCGTACAAGTAATGCCATCCTCTTTGAATATTCCAGCTCAAGGAATGGACTTACGCTAACTGCCTCAGGCGATTTAAAAAAAAAAAAAAAACATCCGTAAGAACGTATGGCGACAAACAAACAGGCGCACCGCGCCAGCAGCGCGTCGTCTGCATCACGTAGAGCGCATGGCTAACTGAGCTTCTGACACAGCACGCAAACACTTAAAACAATTAATTGTTTCCGAGACTTTCCTCGTGCGGTCGCACTGCGTGACCTTGACGAAGCTAGCTGCGAAAAGCGTCGCTCAAGTACCGACCTGCCATATCACTACGCAGACAAATAGGTTGGCACGACGTGCACGCGGAAGTACCATCCTGTTGTTGTGTGGGTGCCTTCTGCACGGCGTGCAGACGGGTTTTCACAAAGCTCACCTTACGAGCGACGGTCAGGAAGCGTCACGCCACCCCGCCACTCCGAAACGAACAAAGGCGCGCTGTACGGCAGGGGTTCGTCGAGCCTCCGATACGGCGCAGAGAAATCTCCGCAATCAGACGAGGGCCGCCAAGGTGAACGCACTCAGCGCTGTCGGTGTCGTGCGCGTCGAAGTTCAAGTCCATATATGGTCTGTGGCAGAAGCTGGGGCGGGGAAGGGGCCTGCTCTGACGCCACACCGAAACCGAGATGGCCGCTGGTCAGCTGGAGATGCACCACAGTGCGACAGTCACGGCGCTTGCGGGCAAAGGCAAGAACGATCGAGCATACGCGCACCCGTTACACTAGGTCTAACCGGGTAGCGCGGTCCACAGGTCGCGGGAACGGAGGTCCCATGTTACGCGGGAAGTTAGCTCCGAAGCCGTGTCCGCCATGTTGCCACTGGGGCGGCCGCTGGGCGGACACACTGGGGAGTTACTTAACGTGCGCCCAAAGCGGTGGAACAAGAACATTTGTGCATCCCGCATCGACCGAAATAGGGCCGCCGCTGCCCGACACCATATATCCGCGACCTTGTGTTGAGCATAGGAACGCCAGAGCCACTGGTACACTGCGGTCATCATCATCATCAGCCTGGTTACGCCCACTGAACGGCAAAGGCCTCTCCTATACTTCTCCAACTACCCCGGTCATGTACTAATTCTGGCCATGTTGTCCCTGCAAACTTCTTAATCTCACCCGCCCACCTAACTTTCTGCCGCCTCCTGCTACGCTTCCCTTCCCTTAGAATGCAGTCTGTAGTAACCCTTAATGACCATCGGTTATCTTCCCTTCTCATTACATGTCCTGCCATCAACTCGCATTTGTTCCCTCACCCAATCTGCTCTTTTCTTATCGCTTACCGTTACACCCATCATTCTTTCCATAGCTCGTTGCGTCGTCCTCAATTTAAGTAGAACTCATTTCGTAAGCCTCCAGGGATCTGCCCCGTACGTGAGTACTGGTAAGACACAGCTGTTGTACACTTTTCTCTTGAGGGATAATGGCAACCTGCTGTTCATGATTGCAGAATGCCTGCCAAACGCACCCCAGCCCATTCTTATTCTTCTGATTATTTCAGTCCCATGATCCGGATCCGCGGTCACTACCTGCCATAAGTAGATGTGTTTCCTTACCACTTCCAGTGCCTCGCTACCCATCCTAAACTGCTGTTCTCTTCCGAGACTGTTAAACATTACTTTAGTTTTCTGCAGATTAATTTTGAAGGCCCCTAGCCTTCGCTCAGGGGGTCCGCGAGCCGCGACCAGCACGACAAAGGACCAAAGGCGCAAGGAACAAGAACCGCTTTAATTTACGATAGAATGTAACACTCAAAATTACCGCAGCCTCGCGGCCAATAGCAGAAAAGAACAAGGCAAAGAAGCAAGCATTAAAGAAGCAAAGCAGCAAAAAGCAGAAAAAGCAAAGAAGCAAGCAACAAAGCAGCGAGGCAACAAAATATACAAGCCAAAGGGAGCGACGAAAGAACGGCCGCTACAAACCATCAACCAACACAATCTCTCAGGCGATAACAGAATGCATAAAGCGCAGAAAGCAAGCAAGCACCGAACCAGGCGCGCAGATAGTCCCAAAAGCGAACAACAAGAGCACTCTTTCATGCAGACACAATACAAAGACGCTTTTCCCCCTGCTCTGTAGCACGCTCGGACAGAAACCTAGACGGGCCACGCCCCACCAGCGCCTCCCCAAGCCCGCGCCCCGCAAAAAGCCCCGAGTGCCGTCTTCGCTGCCTTCTTATCGGGCAGCTCCCTTCCCGGCAGTCCCCGCGCGAGTTCTTACGATAACGCGATCGGTGCGCATGCTCCATGCGACGAGTTCCGTTGTGGCGCGCGTTTCAAAGGCTTCCCCCGTGCGCGCTACAGAGAGGGCCTAAGGGCCCGACAATTTTTAGACCCACCCTTCTGCTTTGCCTCTCCAGGTCAGTGAGCATGCATTGCAATTGGTCCCCTGAGTTACTAAGCAAGGCAATATCATCAGCGAATCACAAGTTACTAAGCTATTCTCCATTAACTCTTATCCCCATTTCTTCCCAATCCAGGTCTCTGAATACCTCCAGTAAACACGTTGTGAACAGCATTGGAGTAATCGCATCTCCCTGCCTGACGCCCTTCTTTATTGGTATTTTGTTGCTTTCTTTATGGAGGACTACGGTGGCTGCGGAGCCGCTGTAGACATCTTTCAGTATTTTTACATACGGCTCGTCTACGCCCTGATTCCGTAATGCCTCCATGACTGCTGAGGGTTTGACTGAATCAAACGCTCTCTCGTAATCAATGAAAGCTATATATAAGGGTTGGTTATATTCCGCACATTTCTCTATCACCTGATTGATAGTGTGAATACGGTCTATTGTTGAGTAGCCTTTACGGAATCCTGCCTGGTCCTTTGGTTGACAGAAGTCTAAGGTGTTCCTGATTCTATTTGCGATTACCTTAGTAAATACTTTGTAGGCAACAGACACTAAGCTGATCGGTCTATAATTTTTCAAGTCTTTGGCGTCCCCTTTCTTATGGATTAGGATTATGTTAGCGTTCTTCCAAGATTCCGGTACGTTCCAGGTCATGAGGCATTGTGTATATAGGGTGGCCAGTCTTTCTAGGACAATGTTCCCACCATCCTTCAACAAATCTGCTGTCACCTGATCCTCCCCAGCTGCCTTCCCCCTTTTCATAGCTCCCAAGGCGTTCTTTACTTCTTCCGGCGTTACTTGTGGGATTTCAAGTTCCTCTAGACTACTCTCTCTCACATTATCATCGTGGGTGCTACTGGTACTGTATAAATCTCTATAGAACTCCTCAGCCACTTAAACTATCTCATCCATATTAGTAATGATATTGCCGGCTTTGTCTCTTAATGAATACATCTGATCCTTGCCAATTCGTAGTTTCTTCTTCACTGCTTTTAGGCTTCCTCCGTTCCTGAGAGCATGTTCAATTCTATCCATATTATACTTCCTTATGTCAGCTGTCTTACGCTTGTTGATTAACTTGGAACTTGGTTAACTTGGTTGCCGCGACCCACTGCGGTGGGTCGCGGCAAGTTTTATTTCCCGCTGTGGGCGAACGCCGAATGATTTTGGATGCCATACGTTCCCTTTGTGCAGATGTTGCTCTTGGAAGGGCAGACCTCGGCAGTGGATCTGTGCAGATGTTGCTCAGTAGATCCTTGTCGTAATTTTTTTTTTTTTTGTTCCGGCGGGCGGCGCAGCCACGTGGCTTGAATTTTCAGGTACATGCGAATTAATTATCCAGGCAATGTTGAGCGTTCCAAAACAATATAGAAGGACTACGAGATAAACAATATGGACGTCTGGTTATGTTTGACCGTACCCTCCGAGATCGGGCGGCGCGCGCTGATCAAGGAGACCGGCCAGGGTCGTTCTTTTACGAGCACCCAAAGCTACAAGCGCGTTTGCGTTCCGTGTGCGTCGGTATGCGGCCGCTGCTGTGGAGAGAATCGAACCGGAGACCTTGTGTTCGGCATCAAAAGAACGCGCGCGTAACGCGTGTGTGCGGGTCATGATTTTTCGGGGCAAGAACGGAGAATGCACTCGTGCCTGCATAATGTGCTCAGTCACCTAATTACCGTCTTTCCTGAGATTGGACAATGAGTCATGCTTTCGAGCTCGCCGATCTATCGACAGAAGTCGCGCTTATAACTCGTGCATACTTAATTGGTAATATAGTTACGTTGTCGTTGTTTTAGGATTGGATTGGATCGCTTTTGGATTGTGAATCAGAAACAGTTCCGGACGCGGAAGCGCGCTGCGCGTTCATTATTATCATGATGTCGGACTGACCAACCTCGTATACACTCAATCAACGCATGCCCTTTCACTCCTATCCCCGCGTGTACGGTAGCAAACTGGACAAAGTCTAGTTAAGCTCCTTGCCTTCGCTTCCTCCCTTATCTCTCTCTCTCACTGTCTACGACACTCGATTCTTGGCCAGTCACCCTTAGCGGGTAGGCTCCATAACGTGATCATCTCGTCATCATGATCATCATCATCATCATCTCCCTCGTGATTGCGCAAGAGCTCACCAGTGGCGAAGAAGAAGCACGTCCTCGGCGTTCGATCTGGTCTGCGCCTGGTTCTGCTGTTTTGCGCCAATTGTTCCCTCGGGTGAGCTCGATTGCAACGGATAGAATCACGCGTTTCAAGTTCGAGGAGGCGGGTGTAGCGCTGACCACGTATATTGCTCTGATCAAGCTCCTAATTTAGGAGAATCGTGTTTACGTCGTATGCCGTACGTATGTACAGTCGGCGTCGCCCTTGTGTAGAGCGCGGGAACGGCGGCTGCCGCGGCGCCCAGGTAGCGTCACTGAAAAAGGAGCCAGCCAGCGACGCCTAACGGTAGTTTCTGGTCCCAGACGTGTCCAGCAGCTAGCGTTAGACGTTGATGGCTGCCGCAGAAGCGCCCAGGAGGTCGCCGTTCCAGCGTTCTACACAAGGGTGATGCCGACTGTACTGCCTGACACGGGCAGCATTCGTGTAAGGGCCGCACCCCCAACTTGACAGGCGCAAATTGGGACACCGTGTACTGTCGAAGCCTAGGAAGAGTGCCCGAGCATGAATACAAACGATTCTTGTAATGACCGACTCATTGTGAACAAGGGATCTGTGAACGAAGGATAAGACTGAATATTCGATTAGCTGCAGATCACCAAGTTGGTCTTAAAGAACACTGAGACAATTTCGAAGTTGTGGAAACGCTAGAATTTAATTTTCTCGGAAGTTAAACTTAGCAAGCACGAAGTTTCGGAAACAAAGGATCACGTGGTGGTCACATGGGACCAGGATATTGGGACGTTTTGACACTCGGACGCCTCGTATGCTGCTATACTCGTAGCGCACGAGGCGACAGAGCGAGCCGGAGCGAATGTCTCAGGACGTCGCGGTGCGCTGCTCCCAAGAAACTGGCTCGAGCAAAGCAATTATATGTAAATTTTAATCGTGCCATGAGGTTTGTCACTATTTCTTTTTTATGGGGTATATGACTCCAAAAGACAGTCAGATGCAGTGATTCCACCCAGAAACATATATCTGCGACTTCTAGCTGTCCCGCGTAGCTTCTTAAAGGGACCCTGAAACGATTTTGACGGTTTTCTACAAACGTATTGGGTCGTTAGAGTAGGTCCTTCTGATCATTAATTGACACATCTAAGTGCTCCGCGTAAAGCGTGTAATTTATTATAAGGTTTTAAATATGCATATCGCTGCCGATCGCAGCGCACTGCTCGGCGGAATTTTAAGCCGCCCCTACCCATATGACCGAAATCACCCATGCGACGTCAGTGGGGCGAGCTATCCGATTGGCTGACAAGGGCGCGTGATCGATAATTTTTCCAACTTTATGGTAAACAAATGATCTTCTTAATAGTTGGAATGCTAGTTAATTTGTTTTTATGAAAAGAAAGTAACATAAAGAGAATGCACAAGAATAATTTTTCAGTACACTTAAGCACTTCCGGCACACAGCATGTGTCGTCTGCTTGTGTTACAACGTACTCCATTTTGAAGAGAGCTCCGCGGTCAGAGTCGGTCTCAGTCTTTTCGCGAGCACTATGATTCGACTTTGTTGCCTTGTGGACTGCAAACGTAGCGACTGGCAATATGTCAAGCTGCGACATCATGACCCTCCTCAAGGCAGCGCACGAGCGAACTGGCTGCTGCGCATCGGACTGCCGCTATCCGATCGGCGCCAGGATTTGCGCGTTTGTGGCCGTCACTTTACACCGGAAGATTACTAACGCAATAGCGTTTCCCGAGTCCGGTATTAGGGAAAACGCAAGCGCAAGGGGACAGAGTCAGGCCGCTTGACTTTGCCGTAACGGGATGAGCCATGAGATGAGCAGAAGGGCAAATGCGAATGGTCTGCACGGTGCAGCCACCTGGTGGCACAGAGCTCAACCATACACAGTAGCAGCAACGAAGTGTACTCTTCTTTGCTGCTGGTGTGTATTTTTCGCAGGAGTGTAATCATGAACACGCTGTTTTTATAAATGTTTAAAATGTTTTACACTTGGTTAGAGCAATATTAGCACTTTGTTTGGCTGGTTAAACGCTGCACCAACAAGTGTATGGTCCGTGCTGACCGATCAGGCCGCTCACGTACGTCTACGCTAAAGTTCCTTCATCAGCTTGAGTTTATGCCTACAGTCATTTGCCGAAATGACCAGCTTGCCTGTGGTTACCGGAATACAAGACACGTTCGGCGCTACGACAGAATGCTCGCAACGCACGCTGCTTCGATAGCTCTCGCTTGGGGTCGACGGCCAAGCGGCTAGCGGAGCGGTCTCGCGCGGGCGGGGGCGGGCTCCAAAACAACCGGAAGTGGACGATGTGACGTCGCATCGTGACGCTGAACCAGTGAAGGCGGAGCTTAGCCCCACTCGCTCGGCGAACGAGTTGAGGAGGAAAAGCATGGCTAGGGAGGAGGGTAGCTTCTAATCGCTTGTAGCTCCATTAATACGTAACGCTTCACTTAAATTGTGGTGCGAATGTTCTACTTAAGCTGTACCCTACGCGTCTACAAAATTTGTCCGAACCGTTTCAGGGGCCCTTTAAAAGCCATCTCCAACAGAATTTTCGACCGCGTAGAAAGCCTACCTTAAAATAGTGTAATATAGAGGAGGGAATTCGTGCAAAATCTGACGTTTGAAATGGGAGGGGAAGCGCCACAAAAAGCTCGCAAAAGTTGTCGTTTTTGATAACTGAACTTTCTGAGAAACGCCGCCATTAGCGCTCGCCGGGAGTGACGCATAAAGCGCGAGACACGTGGTGCGATATTGCGATCGATTACGTCTACGCTACGCTGTTCGCACAGGCGTGTTTACATTGTCATCGTTTGCGTAAAACGAGAGGGATGTGAAAAGACGTTTGTTCTCACTTTATTTGCGAAGTTATACACAGTGTTCCGAGCGTCCACGTAGGACCGCTAGTTCTGGGCGGAGCGACACGCGACTCACTCATTCTTACGGCGTGTCCCGAATCGTCGCGTTCATCGAGTCGTACACGACGCGCCGTACGACGGATCGCGCGCGAAATCGCACCATGTGTCGCGCGCTTGACGCGCGGTTCCTTGGCATGGCCTCAGAGATAAGGCGGAGCCCGCGGCTGGCTGCCCACGGCCCGCTGAAACGTATCTCGGAGGCGGCGAGTTGGGACTTACGTCATAGCGACAACCACCAGGTGCACGCGTCGTCTGCTTAGGTGCTGTTTAACGTCTGATAACAAAAAAGCTATACAGTTACCACCCCTGTGGCCTTCAGTGGTGTTTACTACTCATTTAAAATAAATTTAGCCGTAGTGAAATCTCGTTGCTGTCGCCCCTTAAGGTGAATTTGGTCTGGAAACGGCGGTCTTTGACGTAACTGACATCGTCATGACGTCGTGACACCGCAAAATTTGGTAAGTACGATGTCATCGTTCATGCAAAAAAAAAAAAGAAGGTACTTAACGTTTCGAGCTTTCGGCTGCACTTGCGTGCGGCTGCCGCCGCGGGAACGGAGTATTCAGCCAGTGTTTACAACGAAGTCATGACTCGTGCACCTTCTGGGCGCGGAAACCGAAACTATAGCTCTTTGAAACAAGTATTACAGTAAATTATTTAAAACTCTCTTGCGCCTGCCAACATATATTTCCTTTAAAAACGAGTTAGCTTTCTTTAGTCCTTTCGCCGGTTTTCGTGCTCAGAGGTTGGTGGTCGGCGTTCCTGTGTTTTTGGCTCGGATGCAGGGGATCCGATGCAAAAAGACACATGCTGTCGTGCTGTCAAATTGCAGGGCAGCGTTCGTCGCCGGGCAGCGACAGTAAGCATGTAAGATTAAAGAGCCGAGCGAGCGCAGTTCCCACAGATTTGGCACTTGCAACGGTAAAATAAATATTTTGGAAAATTTCGTTGGACATATCCAGGGATATAGCGGATGTTGCGCAAATTGGAAATGGGCGACGCGTCACTTTATGTTGATCTATGCGCGCGCGCAC
The DNA here is from genome assembly GCF_050947875.1 of Dermacentor variabilis. Taxonomy (NCBI): domain Eukaryota; kingdom Metazoa; phylum Arthropoda; class Arachnida; order Ixodida; family Ixodidae; genus Dermacentor; species Dermacentor variabilis. The sequence goes on from NC_134576.1 coordinate 119,501,551, forward strand.
ACTCACTCACTCACTCACTCACTCACTCACTCACTCACTCACTCACTCACTCACTCACTCACTCACTCACTCACTCACTCACTCACTCACTCACTCACTCACTCACTCACTCACTCACTCACTCACTCCCGCTGGAAAGGTGAAATCGAAAGGAGTGCTGGACCGGCATTTTGAGACAACTTTTGCCTCAATTAAAGTACTTTGTTTCTCAGCCTTCACACTTGCGAAGTGTTATCCTTTTCAGTTCGGGAATCTTGTGGTCGAGTCTCCATATACATCCCTAGAGATTTGCGACAGTAATGATTTAGTTTCGCAAGCCTACAACGGCATATAAATGTCGGTCCTTATGGTCAAATAAATGACGCAATAACTGCTAATTAGATCGCGTTTATCTGTTGTTCCGATCGTCAAATTCACGTTCGTGTTCTTCTGCAGGCCTTGCTTGGAGCAGAAGACTTCCGCTTATCACCCTGATGAGCAATGGCGGATACTGGTAAGTGAACAGTACTTAAGCTGCGTTTCCGTAACCGTTATAAGGGCAGCTGCGACTGATGCGCTCTGAACAAATTTTTACGCCGTTTGGGGTATTTTTGTTTGTTGCGCTCTCGAGGGGATCGAGGCTGTCCCTGAAGAATAATCGTCGCCCCCTGTCCTCTGTGCCTCTCCTTTCTTTAACGTTGCGCGTCCGGTACTTCTAGGCCACAAACGGAACGCGCGTTATCGGCGTGAAACAATGTTATTGACAAGAACTTAGCGATAGCGCTGAGTTCGCACCAAGGGAACGAAGGCACGACAGGGTACGATTATTGTTTGGCGACAAGGTACGCCTCAAAGGGCAAGTTTTAAAGAATTTTGAAGGACACGATAAGCCCTAAAGGGTCACGTTATTCTTGGAGCGTAGTGTAAAAAAAAGGTCTGGTTACACTATAAAATAGTTTACACCCTTAAAAGTGATTAAGCGTGTAAACCGGTCTATGACTCGCAACCTTACGCCCAAAAAGGGTGTGAGGTATAGACCAATATACGCCCTTTAGACATTTAAGGGTGTAAATTACGGTGTATAGGGTGTAACAAGGGCATACGCAGACGCCCTCTAAAACACTTTGGACCTGTTGGAGCGTACCGTTGTCCCACAACGATAATAGTCTTCTGTCTGCATTTGCACCCGCTACTTTTATATGATGCCAATAGCGCGAATGACGTTACCAAGATGTCTGACGGTTATCGTTCTGTGACAGAGGCTGTGACAAAGCCGAAAATGGTGCAAGCCGTTCTTAGAATGTATAGTACAGGGCACACGATCGCACTTACTTCACACATCTTCTTTGGTCTGGCGTATAGAGGCTGCTGTGAACATGCGAGCCGAATCTTACTGAACTGCATGCAGCAGGGAACTTGCAATGTCGTGTCAGAAACAGCCAAAAGTCGCTCGCTCTCTTGACGCCCAACTTTTGGCCGGGGCGGTTTTTCCCTCTCGGCTTCTCCTCTGCGTAGCTTCCAGCGCGCTGGAGAAGACGAAAACTAAGCAGGGTGTCAGTGCGATAACTCCACTTAAAGTTGTAGGACTCGAAAAATTATTCCGGCATGAGATTCGGGAGACGACGTCCTTTAATGGTGAGGCCACTCTATGATTAGTTAGAAAAGTGTTTCAGGGCCCCTTGAGTATTAAAAAAAAAATAGGGTGAAGTGTTTTACAAACGCGTTCATTGCGGCCACAGTATCGTCTGTGGGTACTCTTTGGGGCCGCGACGTCTGTTTTCCCTGCACCGGAGCGGACGCAGCGCCGCCGCATCTTGTGACGTCACGACCTGTAGCTTCCCCGTATGTAGCGGCCGCATTCGTATTAACGCCGGTGGCCCAACCGTCATATGCTACAGGGGCGAGTTCATGTTTTATTGAAATGTGTCGCGGTTGCATAATTATTATGAATAATTATTCAGACTTAAATAATTAATTATTATGAATAATTATTCAGATAGAAATTTTCGATTAATCGCTACATTTTTTTTACGGATGATCAGCCGCTTTCCATTACCGGAGGAAACTGTAAAATAATTCACACCCTTGAAAACTAGAAGGTGTAAATCTGTCTATAACTCACTGCATTACGCCCAATTCATAGTTACACTCTAAAAAATGTTTACACCCTTTGGGGTGTATATTTTCCACACAATAATAATCGTAATCTGTCTTGCCCGCATTTCCTTTCTTGAAAACGCTGCGTTCGTTACTTTCCTGTCGCGAATGCTATGTCATCCTGATAACGCGCATGCCGTTCGTGACTTCGAAGTACCGGGCTCGCAGCGTTAAAGAAAGGAAATGCGGGCGAGACAGATGACGATTATTGTTGTGCGGTAATTATACAACCCAAGGGGTGCAACTGCATTTAGAGTGTATACACTCTAAGAAAAGTTTGCACACTTTGGAGTGGATCTCTGCCACACAACGATTATCGTCATCTGCCTTGATGCGTTTCCTTTCTTGAAAACGCCGCGCCGGCTACTTTCCTGTCGGGAATGCTATGTCATGTTGATAACGCGCATGCCGGTCGTTACTGGAAAGTACCGGGCTCGTAGCTTTGCAGAGTGTATGCGCAGAGTGTATACGTTCATACACTCCAAGAAAAGTTTACGCCCTTTGAGTCGTATCTTGCCACACAACAATTAACGTCATCTGTCTTCTCCGCATTTCCTTTCTTTAACGCTGCGAGCCCGGTACTTCAGTCGTTATCAGCATGACATAGCATTGCCGACAGGAAAGTAGTGGGCGCGGTGTTTTGAAGAAAGTAAACGCAAGCAATAAGGCAGACGACGATTATTGTTGTGTGGCAGATATACACCTCAAAGGGGCGTGTAAATTTTTTAAAGTGTATACACTAAAAAAAGTTTGCACCCTTTGGGGTGTATATCTGCCACACAACGATAATCGTCATCTGCCTTCATGCGTTTCCTTTCTTGAAAACGTCCTGTCGCGAATGCTATGTCATGCTGATAACTCGCATGCCGTTAGTTACTGGAAAGTACCGGGCTCGCAGCGTTAAACAAAGGAAACGCGTCAAGGCAGATGACGATTATCGTTGTGTGGCAGATATACACCCAAAAGGGTGCAAACTTTTTTTTTTACAGTGTAGGCTCACAACCGTCGTCATGCTGGAAGTTAAGCGCGGCGGACGTCCGAAAGTGATTATTTAATTGCTTAGTGCTGGTGTCCATTGTGCAGCGCGCGGACGTTGCGATATTTGAGTCGTACGTGCCTTCGTCTTGCTGCAGGCGACAAGCGCGCGTTGTTAACCTCGATGACAGAGCCGGACGAGAAGACGACGGGCGCCACGATGGCCTCTGCCCAGTCGTCGCTCGCACCTTCCACCCTGCAGTCTGGAAAGAGAGGTACGTTGCGGGACGAGACCACCACAACAGCACAACCATGTAATTACCGTCACGATCACACCACGATGGATCGTTACCGGCACATCAAACCTGCACCATTATTACCGTCAGCGTTGTCTCCACAACCACCGAAGGAACAACTACTACTATTACTACTATTTTCTGTTACTACTGCTAATACTACTACTACTGCTAATGTTTACTGCGACCAACTAGAACTACTGCTACTATTTACTACTAGTAAGTACAACTGCTTCTACTACCACCACCGCCACCACAACAGCAGCATCACCATCAGTGTGTATCATTGCAAGACGAAGACCATTCCCGAGATCTCCATTTGTACGTGAGCTGATTCTGCAATCTGCTCACTCCCACTTATCCTCCGCCCTGCTCCGCAGCGCTTCTGCTCCCTTGGAAAGCGCATTTATTCTAAGAAACAACCGGTTACCTGCTTCACGCATAGGATAGCCTGCTATCCTCAATCTCTATTGCCGGCTGCCGGGAATTCTTCTCCTGTTCCATGCTGCGTTCTTCCTACGCCTCTTAATGTCACTATTCAAATAGTGCTCATACCAAAGCTTTTGAAACCTTCTTAGGCCTAACGCATGCAGCCTGTGACCAAACGATATGCGTCCTGTCTGTGCAGAACGTTGTGTCAATAGAAGCGCTGGCTCGTTGGCGCTATGACTTCGCACTGTAGTGCAGTTAGTATTACCATGTCTGGGGGCATTTATTTATTTCGTCTGCAATAAATCTGAAGTGCGGCTCGTCTACGGTGACGTCACTCAAAAAATGCCGATTTTGCCGTGAGGAACGGTGGCGCCATCTGTCGTCGTTTTGTTGCAGCGAAATACATTTTTTGAGCGGCATCGTCGCAGACAAGGCGCGAATCGGACATATTGTGTACGAAACGGTGGGCTATTGGAGCCGAGGTGCGTGAGGAGGGACAAGTAATGCCATCAGACGCGGTAATAAACTGAACGCGCCATGAAATCCTACTTCCGTGCGAAGCTACCGTGACAGCGAGTGAGCCGTTTCGCGGGGCGCTCTTACATATGTACATATCATTGTCTCAGAGATCGCCTTCGCGCGTGATCTCGGAGGCCATGTATATAGGCATATATTTCCGAAACACCCGGTAGGTGTCGTTTTGGACAGGATCTTCTTGAGAGCATGCGTGGACCGACACATGTTCAGTGTTTCGACGGGTGTCTGCAGACGTCGCATCACTCGTCGACGCGAAGCGAGGCGAACAAGCTGAAATGCCGAGAGCTCGCCGGACACGCGAAATTTAGGCGCCGCGACGTGTCTATACTGACGCGCGATGGCGATTGGTCAGTCGACGTCGGCGGGAGGCGTGGCAACGTACTACGCTACAAGCGAGAACACCGAAATGTGGATGCGCCGGACCCCGCGCGATGGCGCCGCGATCGCATTTTTCCGCATGAGAGCTAATGCGGAAAGCTATGTTATATCGAGCTAGCCTCGGCGTTCGGCCTTGGTACGCAGATTTACGTCTCGAAAAAAAAAACACGAAGTTCGCAAATCTGGAACTCGGCACCAAGAACGGATGTCGCACTTCTGTAAACTGTATCTGTTAAAAGCATCTTAAACGCGCAAATGTGACGCGTGAATTTACAGCTTACGCGACACCGTTGCGACGTTCTACGAGGTTTTAATAATATTCCCCATGCACTCACAATTTAGTGCTATATATTGGAAAGCGGTGTACAGTACATGAATTTTCGTCCGCTTTAGATGTCTTTATTTAATAGGTGCCTCTTACAGAATTTTACAGAATTGTGAATTTAGAGGATTAAAAGGGTGTCTACCAACCGGGAAAACCGGGAATTCTCAGGGATTTTAAGTAGTCTGGAAGAACTCAGGGAAAAGTCAGGGAATTTGTGCCTCTATCAGGAAAAATTAGCTGTAATTTTATTGAAAGGGTCGAAAGTTGCGGTGATGTTGGCTCGAGTAACAGACAGGAAACGTAATGAATCGTCTTTGACGCCCTGTTGTCGGCTGGAAGAGTTGCCAGTGTACAGTCAACGACTGACTTTCCGGATGCCCGATAATTTGGACGGCTTCGCGGCAGCACCACGTACCCCATAAAGTCAATGTATCAGAACATCTGAAATTTTGGACCCAAGAACCCTTTGTCATCCGATTTTCCGGAATTCTTGTCGTGACCGCAGGTCCGAAACGGCAATAATCAAAGCCACCACCGCTGCCGTCTTGATTACCTCGCCGCTTCGAACCATCGCTCTCGCACGCAGATCCGCTGGCAGCCGTAGCCACCACTGCGGCAACGCTAGGCCTAACTGCTTCGACGCCTGCTATTAAGCTTCTTGCCGTTGGGTGCCGTGTTTTTCATTGAAAGAATTCGCGTTTGTCAGCAATGGCACCGACTCCGCCTTTGTGGTCCTCGCGATTGGATTAGAAGCTTGGAGAGCACGGTGCGTTGCACAATGCCAGTTCCCGAAAGTCAGCTTCGCCTCTGTACAGAACTGTTACTGGGTGAAGCATACGCAAAAGTATTGCAGTCAAGCATAACAAGAGTGGGAAGGGGCAATTGCCACGAGACACAGTATGTATTCCTTAATTATGCACGCTGGCACCCGGTATCTCCTGTGACAGTACGAGCACCGATATGCCTAGTACGTGTACCGACAAGCCCTCTGAGCATTTTCGAATGTGCCTGTCGCGCTTTGAGCCCCTAAGGGCAGTAAATGATATGCATTTGTTTTTCCTACTGGCCGATTTTTCGGACGTTTTCGCCACTCCTAGGAAGTTCGAAAAATGGGACGTGGACTGTGCGACTGACCAAGAAGATGCTTCAAACGGTCAGTGGGGCGAACGAGTGGCCGAAGGAGGACAATTGTGCTGAAAGGACCTGCGCATTGAAACGGGAAAGGAAGCGTGCTGCCGCCGTCTTGAAGCAGCTTGAGCTCAAAAAGCAGTGTTGGCTGATGCCGAGATGCAGGTGTCCCTCATCCAAACCAAAATAAGTTCTTTAAAGCAGCAAAACACAACACTGCGTGGGCTGATAGTATGTCCGGACAGTTGAGGTTCACTTAGGAGCTGTCGAGAGAGAACCTCAATTGTGGCAAAGTTGGGGCCTCATCCACTCAGCTTGCTTTTATTTGATCGTAATAGCTTATATTCGAAAATATTTACTTTTGCATGCATCTCCATTTTATTTGTATTTGAGAATGTGCGACTCGATTGCAATTTTTATTTAATACATTTTATTTGCTGTGAATTTTACTAACCCCTCCCTTCTATTCTCTTTATGAATAATACAAACACAACTCTTTAGTGTTCAAACTTTATTAAGTCGTTTTTTTATATTTTTTTCATATGCTTACTAAAGAGTGACAGCATCGGGCGACATGGTTTCAGCCCGTCTTGACATAAAACATAGTTCTGCGTCACTCAGGGAATTTTGCGAAGGCACTCAGGGAAAACTTGGAAAACTCAGGGAATTTGAAAATATTAACTTGGTAGACACCCTGATTATACAGAATTGCGATGTTGCTTTTTTACTGCTGTGTTACGGAGTTGTAAATTTGATACTTGGATATTTAAAAATTTTGCAATACTCGCGAAATTTCCTCAAATGACTTGTGGCATCAATTCAAAATCCACTTCCTACAGTTGCCGACTTTTGTTTCCTTTAAATAAATCAAACATCATGAAATTCGGCGCAGTGGTTGCTGAGTCGAATGATTTTTTTCCATTTCCACGCAATTAGACAGGAACTCTCTATAGCTATGAATTCACTCTACCCTGTAAACAGATTTGCGCCCGTAATGGTCCTTAAAGGTGCAGATCGGTCTATAACTTACACCCTTACACCCGTAAAGGGTGTAAAGGTGTGCGATATAAACGGAAAGCACCCTTATGAATGCAAATCGGTTTACACTGTAAGAAAAGTTTGCACCCCATTTGTGGCGTATCTTATAATAATCTTATAATAATCTTTAATATATCTTATAATAATCTTCAGCTATCTTCCTTAAGCCTCTCCTTTCTTTAACGCTGTGCGCCCCATACTTCCAGCCCACCAACGCCACGCACGTTATCAGCGTGACGGTAGCATTCTCGACAGGCAAGTAGCGAGCGCAGAGTTTTGCGAGAAAGGAAAAGCAAGCAAGGCTCATGATCAGTGATTAGGGAGAATTAAGATACGCCACAACAGGTGTAAACTTTTTCAGAGGGTTCCTCTTAAAGGGCTACTGGCAAGCATATTTCAAAGTTGTAGAAACTTTGCCACACTCTTCTCGCGTGTAAACGGTTAACAAGATTTATCAAGTATGAAGGTTGGGGAAGGCTTATAAGATATATTAATTTAATACGAAAGTACGAAAGTTGGCCTCTAGGGGTAGACCTGGCTTCATCGACGTTAATCGTGGCGTCACGACAAAGAGCAAGATATTTTGCACCCGCGTAGCAGTCAGGCTTTATAAGTAGGAAGACCGATTTACTTTCATTTTGTGTATTTAGTTGAGTCACTCGGTTTACACTGTAAGAAATGTTCATTACCGAATATGCAGGAGGAGGTCCCGGAGCTTAAAGCTATATGGGGACTTCCTGTCCGTGTGTGCATATGAGAAGCCGCAAAGAAAGAAATCCAATCTTATAGTGAACACTAGAGTTGTTTGACGTAGTAGTTCTGCGGAAACCCGCAAGGTGGAGAGAATTATTAATAAAGGGAAAATCAGACATCCACCCGTTCGTAGCAATTGCTACAAAGGAAACCCATACGGGTTCCTCGAATGAAAAGCCTCAGAGTTGAAGAAAAATTCGTCCTGGTCCGGGACTCGAACCCGGGACCACCGCCTTTCCGGGGCAGCCGCTCTACCACCTGAGCTAACCAGGCGGCTAGCAGATGGCAGGGCGAAGTCGAATTTGTCGACAACACACGAAGCAAAGCCAAGTGTTTGACGTAGTAGTTCTGCGGAAACCCGCAAGGTGGAGAGAATTATTAATAAAGGGAAAATCAGACATCCACCCGTTCGTAGCAATTGCTACAAAGGAAACCCATACGGGTTCCTCGAATGAAAAGCCTCAGAGTTGAAGAAAAATTCGTCCTGGTCCGGGACTCGAACCCGGGACCACCGCCTTTCCGGGGCAGCCGCTCTACCATCTGAGCTAACCAGGCGACTAGCGTTGTAAGTGTGTGTAGTTATGATAAATATAGTAGCAAAAAAAAAACTGCAAGCTAAACACAGAATGTGTCAGCGATTAGTCAACTTGTAAAAAATACATAAAGTAATGGCTACGCTCATAAGCTTGAATATAGTTTTCTGCCGACGGAGACGAAGAAATCCCGGGATCCTGGTCATACACAGCTTCTCTGTAAAAAGCTTTCTATAACTCGCACCATTACGCCCTTTAGAGTTATTTATACCTATGACAGATTTACACCCTTTTTCATTCACCTTTAAGGGCGTAAATTATTTTACAGTGTACGATTATAGGCTCATAGACGTCGTCATTCGATCTGCTGCAGGGCGCGCGTCGTTAACCTCGATGACAGAGCCGGACGAGAAAACCACGGGCGCCACGATGGCCTCTGCCCAGTCGACGCTCGCGCCTTCCGCCCTGCAGTCTGGAATGAGTGGTACGTTGCGGGATCTGACCACCATCGCACCACAGCCATATAATTACCGACACGATCCCATCGCCATCGATTGTTACCAGCACATCAGACCTCCACCATTACTACCATCAGCGTTATCTCCACTACCACCGAAATAAGAACTGCTCTATTGCTACTGTCTGCTATTTTACTGCTGCAGCTGCTAATGTTCACTGCAAGTAACTAGTATTACTGCTGCTATTTATTACTACAACTACTACTACTACCACTACCACAGCAGCATCGGCATCATCATCCGTCTGTATTATTGCAGGACAAAGGTCATTTCTGAGATCTCCAGTTGTACGTAACCCTCACCAGCTGATTCCGCAATCTAATCACTGCAGGTTATCTTCTGCCACGTTGCACGGCGTTTGCTTTCCCTTAGGAAGCACTGTTATTAGAGAGCTTTAGCGTGTCCGGTATTCGGGCAAACGCAAGCGGACTGGGCGTTTTACCGGATGAGTGGAGGCGCAAATGTGAACGGCCTGTACGGAGCAGCCACCTGGTGGCACAGAGCTCAATCGGACAAACACAAAGCTAATGTCGCAATAACCAAGCGTATTCTGCTTCACTGTTGGTGTAAATTTTCAGCAGTGGCGTTATCCTCTTGCTGCCGAAAATTTTCACCAGCAGCGAAGTAAAACGAGCTTGGTTATTGCAATATTAGCTACGTTTGTCTGGTTGAAGGATCGACATTTGGGCGAGTTGGTACTGGTTGAACATCTTGAAGCGGCAGCGCAATATGACGAATACGAAAGGCAGGAACACACCAGGACAGCGCAGAACTCACAACTAAGTTAATTCGAACGCGTACACAAACCTATGCACACAACCCATAGCCACGTGCTCTCCCATCGATGCTCTCTCGAAAACCTGCCGCTCTCAAACGCTCCAGTTGTTTTAAGAAACTCTCATAAGTCTGGTGAAAACACGATTTCGAAAGTGCGGAAGATAGAACCGAAAAAGTCAGTGCCATTTTTTACCACTTTCGAAGGTTTTCGAGAGGATGCTGTCCGCGTGACCGTACAGAAGCTTGTTAAGCGTGTAAAATTAGGAGCACCCACAAAAATGAACGCTCCAGAGCCTGCCGACAAGAAGAAAAAACTGGTTGTGATGTGCACAAGCTATCACACAGCCTCAGGAATGTAGCAGGCAGGTTTGATGTAGAGGTTGTTTTTTCTGCCCCTAACAAGATGAGCAAAATTTGCAGTAAGATTGGTAGGAGGTTGGCGCAGGCTGCCTCCACTCATGCTGGGAAAGGCTGCACTGATAAGCATACGTCCCCGCTTGTGCACTGTAGAATGAGAGTTGTTTACCAGCTTCCGTTTTCCTGCGGTCACGTCTATATCGGCCAAACAGGTCGTTGCCTGAACATTAGAGTGTCTGAGCATATGCGCTCGCTAACGGGTAATGTCCACTCACATGTCGCGTGGCATTGCTCTGAGCATGGGTGCACTCCAGTCTACAAAAACACCACAACACTTTCCGCGCATAGAAATCAGGCTACAAGGGAGATTATTGAGGCCTACTATATCAGGAAAAAAGGGTCGCGTTGTGTAAGCATGTCATCGTTAAATTTGTGTGACAGTGAATTTGAATTTTTAAGCCGCCACGTAGTGCAGCATTAAATTACAGGATTTTGCGTTTTTGCCAGCGCACTGATAATGGCGCCACCGATGGGAGAGCACGTGGCTATGGGTTGTGTACATAAGTTTGTGCGAGTCCAGATTTTATTAACAGGATCTATCCGGAGAGGGAAACTCAAACCAATTGTAATAAGTGCAATGGCATCATTACTCTTGACCACATGCTTTGGCAGTGCCCCGCGGTCTTCACAGACTGTGACAAGGAACAAGAATGGTGGCGGCATATGCTACACAGTGAATCACTCTCTGTCCGATTACGGGCAGTCCAGAAGGCCCGCGATGTGGCTGAAGGGCTCGGCCTGACAGTCCCAACGTGGGAGCGGCCCGCGTCAACCTAGGGTTAACCTTCAGGACCCAATAAAGTTCTTCATACCATACCATACCATACCATACCATAACATAACATAACATACCGTACTATGCCATATTATACCATACCATAGGTTTGTGTGTGCCTTCGAATAATGTTAGTTGTGAGTTCAGCGCTGTCATGTGTGTTCCTGCCTTCTGTATTCATCATATTGCGCTGCCCCTTCAAGTTGTCTGGTTGAGCTCTCCGCCACCATTTGGCTGCACCGTGCAGGCAATTGACGTTTGCGCCTCCGCTCATCCGGTAAAACGTCCCGTTCGCTTGCGTTTAGCCGAATACCGGACACGCTAAAACTCTCTATTCTAAAAAAACCGCCGGTTACCTGCTTCACGCATTAGATAGCCTGCCGTATACTCAATTTTTAATGCCGGCTGCCGGGCATTCTTCTGTTCCATACTGCATTCTTCATACGCCTCTCAATGTCTCTATTCCAATAATGCTCATTCCAATGCTGTTGACACCTTCTTAGGCCTAACGCATGCAGCCTGTACATAGCGTCCTGCACTGTCTGTAAAAGAACGCTGTTTAAAAAATTATTGATGTATGGGTTTTACGTGCCAAAACCATGATCTGATTAAGAGGTACGTCGTAGGGGGGGGGGGGGTACTCCGGAAATTTGGACCACCTGAGGTTCCTTAACGTGCACCTAAATCTAAGTATACACGGGTATTTTGCCGTTTCGCCCCCATTGAAATGAGGCCGCCGTGGCCGGGATTCGATCCCGCGACATCGTGTATGTATGTAATTAAAAATATGTATATTCTGGGGTATTACGTTCCAAGATCAGGGTATGATTGATGCATGATGCAGGGTGGGAGGCTCTGAGATCAATTTTGACGACCTGGGTTTCTTTAACGAGCGTCTGAAATCTAAGTACACGAGCGCTAATTCCATTTCGTTTTTTGCGTTTCTAGGGATCAGAGGCCTCCATTCTTCATCTAACGCAAAAAAATGGCAGTGGCTCAGCTCGGCTATGCCAGGATATATGTAGCGAAAACTAAGGCATAGCATGGTTAGCCTTGTTTAATCTTGATTGCAAGCCCAGGTTAGTCTGGTTGTCTATAGCTATGTTGCGGCGTTTAGCCAGTCGTTCGGCGCGCTGTTCGTCTGTTTCCTGGGCGATTCGTTTCCTCTTCATCTCGTTCCGATGTCGATTCCAGGCCTTCTCCTACTTATCAGAATTGTCGCCGTCCATACTGCCGCCTCAACTGTGGTTGCGGCACACGCGAGCTCTCCTTTTCAATCCTCCGACATCTTATCAGGCATGCGACGCAGCTGGCGAAGCGAGCGGAGGCGAGCACAACGACAAGGAACGCGGTGTGACGTCATACCAAACGGCGGCGGCAGTAAGGCGCGGCGCTGCGCAGCTGCGGTACATCTGTGGCTCGGTGCTATCTAGTGGCGCATGCGCAGTAGTGACCAGGGAACGAGAGAGAGAAAGAAATATCCGCGGCGAGGCGCGCGTTCATGTCTCTCCTCGGAGCACCGCCACGCGAAATAGCAAGTTCGGGGCCAGTAAAGCTTTCGCTTTAAAAAAATTATGACAAGTCTAAAATGAGACGTTCCTTTGCAGTCACCGCGGGCGAGTCGAAAGCGGAGAACGCATCTTCGGCGGACGATGAGACAATGCGCCTGACTGTCTCCCGGCTGCCGTCCAGGATGCCCTCCGCCATGGACTCGGTGTGGCGTGGACCAGTGCCAGAACAAAGTGGGCATTTTTAAACACAACAGTGTTAACGCATAGCATTTGGGCAACGCTATACAGTCGTTGCGTGAATTCCGAATGCATCTTAGGAACAGGAAGATGAACCAAGGTACGAGGAAGGAAAGCAGGATGCGTGCTCTGATCTTCAACCGAATTTGTTTTCTTTTTATTTAACCGCGCAGAAGAATGTCGGCTGTATACACACATGCAGAACTGCGTGAAATCACGCGCAACGTGAATGAAAAAAAATAAGTCAGTTTAAGCGCACGTAAGAGACAGCGAAAAAGAGAGAAGGAGTGATTAGGCTTAACTGATGCGTGTTCAAGCGAGGTATGCTTATGTTGAATTCCAATGGCAGATCCAGATCAAGTTTTTATGCTCTGTATGGAGCAATCCTATTCCAGTGCAGAATGAGAGCGTGAGTTGTGTGTTCCAATGGCAGATTGGGGGGCAGCCACTGATTCGGAATCGCTCTGCGGAGCAATAATATTTGCTCCGCCGAAATCGGCAGATTTGAACGGAAGTTCGCGTGACGTGTTTCCTTCAGCCGCCTCTGCTTCCTGTCACTGTTGTCTGTTTCCGGTCGCGGGCAGCCACGGAAAACATGGACGCTACGTCGCGCCGTGCGTTTGTGTTCCTGCTCCTGGATAGTGACAGCTCCGGCTGTGACACTAAGTTCCCAGGACCAGTGACAATTCTTCCTACTCGGAAGAAAAACGCACAGAATGCCGGGATGATCCAGACGATGGTGGCGATGGTGATGAGGCCTACCCAATCCACCTCTAGTCTAGCGCCATCTAGCTTGAGTTCCCTGTACCATTCTAGCCACCCTACCTGTACTAAGTGCCCCCGCGGCAGCGCACGCATTCCGTTCGCAGATTTGACGAGAGCGATCTCAGTCTGAACGACGCGTTCCGTTCGTGGTCCGGCCAAGCGCTCGCGATCTGCCGTTGGAATTCAACATTAGAAAGCTGCTGCTGAGGCAAATAAGGTGTTACATCTTTTTTTTTTCCAACCGCATGTTTTTCGTGCGGATGGACATCGGAAATTGCGCGCTGTATAGACGCCGAGTAACTGCTTTGTCAATTAGAATACATCAGCCACCGTCTAAATTAGTTCCGATAGGACTCATGCGCGTAGTAGTAGCGCGTGTGTCCTATTTAGTCCTAATTAACGTCAGGCCAGTACAATGTGGGCACCGTTTCGCATTGCTCACCCATCGAGTAGAGAGGGGGGGGGGGGGGGGAGGTTCGCACGTTGCCGGCTGTAAGTCGAACCAGCAACCTCGCGCAGAGATGCGCTACGCCTTAGCTATCGAAATTCCGCTTCCAAAAGACACTAGAATTTAACGTTCTCTTTCAAATGCAACAAAGTTCATTAAAATCGGTCCGGGGGTTATCTCGTAAAAACGCTTTTGCGTGTTACATGCATTTGAATAGGCCGCGTCGGAGTTGGGCCCGAGCTAAAGCTTCCTCTTAAGGTAAATAATTATGAGGTTCCTGAGTAAATCGAGGACATGTGGACAAATAGTTCGTAAGTGATTATCGCGCTATTTCGGATTTCAAGACCGGAACGAGGAACTGCAATAAAGAAAAAATAATAATAATCTATCAGCCACATGGTGATTTAGAATTGCTTAGCCTTCTCCGAAACAACTGCAATTGGCAGCAATATTATTGTTCCTGCTTTTTCTTTAGCGACAGCCGCCGACCGAGATCTGTGTTCACGTTACGTTGTTGTGTTTCTTAGAATTTATATATCGTTGTCGAAGAAGCCTGATGTTTGATAATACTTTCTTTTTAACTTTTCTTCATTGCAGTGAACCAGACCACGTAAGCACCGCCGAAACATTTTCAAGCGCAGTCGCCAAGTATTTGCGTAAAAAAAATTGCTCGCTTAGCTTTTCCATAAGAGAGACAGTGAACAAAGTGCAAGTATATCATCAATGCGCGCAGTTGTATGCCAGCTAAGTGCAGCCAAGAAAGTGACAGAGGTGCATCAGAACCTCCCGTCCAGTCGGCCGACCCGCCGTGAACGCGGCTGCCGTGCCGGTCGTTGGCACACAGTTTCGTAAAATTACTGGAGGGGTATACTCTGGCGTTGCGGCCATTCCACAAATATACTGTGAACTAGTGTACCGCTACATCGCGGGAATCGTGGGATTTGTCTAGCCTTCGTTCTTGTAGCTTCAGACGTCCTCGTTGCGTCATTTACACGTGCTTTACTCTTCTAAATTTCCAAGCGCTCCATCTTTTTTAAATTCTTAACAGAGAAAGGCAATTAGTTTCTGCCCGTATGCGTAATCACTGCGAATTGTTACACGTATAACACAGTATTTTGTGGGAAATGGTCGGAGCGCAGAGTCGCAGAACCGTTGTTTGAAGCCAAAAGGACGAAGTCTAGGCAAATGCGTGCGCTGCCCGTCATTGTCATCAAGCAGGAAGAAAATAAACTAGGAGAGAGCGTTACATCAACGACCCATCCGTGGAGCCATTCCCTTCACTTTTTCCCGTCCTCGAAAAAATCGGCCCAACACGTGACCTCTGAAGACTCCGTGTATTGGCCGAGAATGTTTGGTGTTACCGGCAGCTTTTAATCGACGGATGCAGCACTTGTTCGGCTGCCCTGCCTAGGGGGCGCTGCCTGCAGAGATGGAGCACTAAAACCTACCGCGCTAGGGTCCCTCGGTGTCACGCTTCTCCGTCGCGCTCTGACGTAATGATCACGTGTTGGGCCGATTCGTTTGGCTTCGGCCGCATCCTAGTTCATCCCTTCTTCCATGATTCGCACGCTGGTCAAACCGCCATACTTGCTGCAGCTCGGGCGTAAACTCCAGCGCCAGAGTTTCCTCTAGCAATTACTGTATTGAACGTTGAAAACTTGTCGGATCAGTTGTTGGCGTGATTGGCCATGAAGATTGGTCGGGAGACTCCCGACCAATCTTCATGGGCACAGCCATTAATCTGCCCCGACCCCGACGCGAAAAAAAGAAAATTAAAGGTGTCATATCCAGCACAGCCGCATCGCAATTTTCATTATGCGCTAGGTAGCTAGCGGAAGTCAGATTTAAATCTGAGCCATTTGTGAGTTGCCAGTGTAGGCCTAACTTGTTTCGCTTCCGATCGGGATATGCGTTCAGGAAAAGCTTAATATACGTTGCATAATGGCCTGCTTTTTTTTTTTTTGAAGTCAGCTTTGCCGCAATGCAGCCCGGTTAAGGGGTGAAGCATATGGAGAGTTTAGTGTGCTTGAGGAAAGGTTTAATATGCGTTGCGGGCAATGGACGGCTTGTTTAAAGTCGTCTTCGCCGCAGTACAGCCCGGTTAAGTTGTGAAGTATATTAATAGTGGAAAGAAGCTACTGTCAAGTGATCCAGTAGCTTGTTCCTTAATTATACACGGGCGCACTAGCTGTCTCAGGTTACAGTACGAAAACCAAGAAGCCTAATAACTGTAACTGACAGCCATTCAGCACTCTTTCAACGTTTCTGTGACTCCCACCAAAAAAAAAGTTTTTTTTTGTCAAACGCGTCATTGTTAATCAAATAGTCACACAAATGTCGCTACCAGCGCTGCTGCGGCTGTCTACGTCTTACTATATTTAATAATTCTAATATTATACTATATTTAATAATTCAGAAGGGCCTCTGTTGGGATAGTTGGCCCCTTTTTGTTTTCTTTCTGAGACTACTATCTTAGGCAAATCTGCGAACGACACGGCTCGAGTGGCTTTGGAAGCATTCCATATCCACAAAAATTCATCCACCTGTGTAAGCGAAGCATCTATTCTTTTTCACAGTGCCGAACTGGACTTCTTGAATTCTGCTATCTAAAGCAGGCAGCAGTATTGTTCACATTGTAATAGTTATGTTTTTTATCACCTTCGCCTGGGGAAAGGAGCGTGACACTTGTGCGCGGCTCATTATTATAAAACCAGAGGGTGTGTCGATTAGAATAAACTGTTGGCAGTAGCACAGGTCCGCGTCTGTCGTGTCTTATGTGATGTGTATGCATATTTTTTGCGCTGTATTTGGAACTTTCTAATGACCACGAACGTACATGTGTGCAGGCTCCTGGAAGGGTACGCGGTGTACCTGTTCCTCTTGTTCATCACCATGCTGGTGCTGAACGTCCTCACCATCGTCTATATCTACCTCGAGAACCAAGGTGCGCCCGTACTGCTATGCTATATAGCAAGGCGTTAGCAAACCGGGGAAGGGAAGACTATACGGAAGGAAACCGCATGCGTCACAGCGCTTCTGAAAATAGTCGCGCAGTCTGGTACACGCGTTTGTTTGAAATGGGCGACAGAAAGCATCTAAACACCCTATTACAGCACTTGCATAAAACAAGACGGAATACGGCAATCGGGATTGAAGTTGAACCTCGTATTTCCGCGTTGCTCTACCGCGTTTTGGCAAATGCGAAACGTCGCGATTTGCACGAAGCTACGCTGGTTCAGTTGTTCAGTGTCTGTTCCGAGGAACGTGAACGGAAGAAAGCTGTAGTCTTTGCCGGATTAGTTGGCGCAGTAACACATATGCTCCACCTTTGTCCTTATTGTTACTTTTCTAAAAATTGCATTGCGACGCGTGCGAAGGCACCGATTGTAAGCATGAAATGCTTTTAGCTCCCGTTGTCGGCGACCTCCAAGTG
This sequence comes from Dermacentor variabilis, assembly GCF_050947875.1. Classification (NCBI taxonomy): domain Eukaryota; kingdom Metazoa; phylum Arthropoda; class Arachnida; order Ixodida; family Ixodidae; genus Dermacentor; species Dermacentor variabilis. The sequence continues at coordinate 119,518,963 of NC_134576.1, forward strand.
ACCTTGAGCCAAAAGCCAAAGTCGTTGTCCGGGCACTCGGACGAGAACAACCGGGCATCGTTGTGAGAACAATACGAGACCATCCGGGCAACCAGTCAACACTGAAGAAAATGCGGTCTCTCGACCCTAATCCTTTGCACACGACCGCATTACATACTCTAGTTACTGCTCAAACAAATTACAAAAAAAAACGTTGCTTCCGAGTTCTTCCTAATGTTTGCTTACAATATCTCTCAAGCTGTTACTCATGGAACACTGAAGTTTTATTTGTCATTTCCAATAGGGACGCTCAAACGGCAGATACAGTGCACCGAACACTTGATTGCCGTCTCTTGGCGTTGAGACAGGGTTGCCTGTGCTCTTTTGAATGCCAGCGGTCCGTGAGTTCCGCAGCGCGGGTTTTTCGCCCCTCCGAGAGATGGCGCCACGCTGCGTGACCAGGCCGGCAGTTCCTTGCGTGCCCCGAACGCTTGTGAGACGGTTGTGAGTAATCGTCGTAATTACTCCAGCCAATGTGCTTTGCCGGTAGCCATTTCATGCTTACATCTAAGCTCGATTACGGGATGAGCCAGCATTTTTTGCCGCTCCAGTAGAGCAGCATGTGAAACAGCCCTCACACAGAGTTGCCCACGGATATAGTTTCACTTGCTCCGAATTAACTGTTTGCGATTCCGGCCGCACACCACACCGCTGAAACCGGGAGAATTCACCGCCTGTGTCAGCTGTGATTGGCCCGGAGGGCTGCTACGGGCCTCTCCGATTGGCTCGAAATGTCGCCGTGGCAGCAATTTGGCAACGTGGCGGAATTTGACGACGTCTGCGAATAGGTTCTCCGGCACTACGCGGCAGAGTTTGGACACGGCGGAGCTTGTCGCAAAGACTGAGAGAGTGACGTCACCGATTACAGGCGCAGGCCAGCGTATGCGAACAGCGGTCGAGGAGGTGACTTTGCTGAAGAGGAACATGACACATGTCCTGTTCAGAGCCGAAAACGGCTCACGGACATATTTTTATTTCTTGTCGGCTTTCAGAAGAGATCGGTATGTTACGTACGTAAAAAAAAAAAAACATTTTGTTAATACCAAGGTTTGATGCTGAACGTAGAGTCTCTCTGTGCATAAGGAAAGCTTCGTCTGTTTCGTGTCGTAAAGGCCAGTTTGTTTTTAGACAGATAAAAGTGTAACGTTTCGTAGTTTGGCATTTCGAATGTGATTAAATCATTGAGATATGGTTCCGTATGCATTTTATTTCAAATGCGCGGTGAATATTGTGCGAAATCACTCCTGTTTTCAATGTGCAAGGAATTGAAGTCAATCTGTAGCTGCATTATAATCCACAAGCGGTTTTAGGAGTGTATGAGAACGTATTCTGCTTTTCTTCTCGTGGTTGGTTGTAAGCGTTATCCTTAAGCCAGGTCAACTTCCTTTACAGCGAAAAGAAAAGGACCTGCCCACGACAGCGGAAGTAAGTCGATCGCCACTGATTTGAACTTCATCTGCGATACGCGCACTGCACTAGTCTACGCCGTTTGTTCGATATCACTGATTGAGATTAGCATGTCGTATAACAAACACATGGGCGTCTAGAGACGCCTGATATAGAGCGGGATTATTTTAAGATGAGGAGAGAGCAGGTTGGGTGAGGGAACAAACGCGAGTTAATTACATCTTAGTTGAAATCAAGAAAAAGAAATGGGGGGGGGGGCGTGAGCAGGACATGTAGTGAGGAGGGAAGATAACCGGTGGTCATTAAGTTTTACTGACTGGATTCCAAGAGAATGGAAGCGCAGCAGGGAGCGGTAGAAAGTTAGGTGGACGGATGAGATTAAGAAGTTTGCAGGGACAACATGGCCACATTTAGCACATGACCGGGGTAGTTGGAGAAGTATGGGAGAGGCCTTTGCCCTGCAGTGGGCGTAGACAGGATGATGATGATGAATTTTAAGCGCATGTGTAGTTCTTTCGATGTTGTGTCAAGTGCTTTTGTATTAGACGCAAAAGGCGAATGCAAATGTACTGTCAATAAAGTTGATTGGAATTTGGTAGAGTACTAAATAACGTAATCCTCTCTACTGACCCCTCTCCACTTGTGATTTTGCCAACGCTGTAACCAAAATGACCAAAATAAGTTGCACGTTTTAGGCGGTGCATTTCGATGCGTCAATTAGTGATCAGAAGGACCTGCCCTAACGACTCAGTACGTTTGTACAAAATCGTCAAAATCGTTTCAGGGTCCCTTAAAGAGAGCAGTTGTCATTTTCCGTCTCATTTATTTTTTCCTTTCTGCATAACCGAAAATGGACTTGAGAAAAAAGAAACCGATCTTGGGGGTGTGTCACCCCCCCCCCCCCTCAAAAAAAAAAAAAAAAAAGAAAAAAGCGGCACTGAAACAGTTAATAGGAGCTGGGGGGAGGGGCGATATCCTGTCAGTGTTAGGAGCCTCCAGTCTGCCTGTGTAACAATATTGAACAAATGTTTCAGTCCTATAGATCGTACGTGTCCCGATTCACGATAAAAAAATTTAAAAAAAGTGCGTTATAGTTACCTGGATAACGCGGCTGCTAATACAGATATAAGTGGTGTGAACGGTTAGGAACAGCAGGCAGCACAACTAGAACCATGATCAAAACGAAAGATCGCCTTTATGTTTACGACAATGCAGCAGACGACGTAAGGGGAGAATGTGCAAACGAGTTTCTCAAGCTTTATGTGAAAATCCGAGGACACCTAAGCGCTTCTTGCGAGTTGCGAGTGCGAACGCATTATAATGCTTCGTGCTATGTAGCGCGACGCTTTGCTTCGGCGTCGCGTTGTCGAAGGGGTTCGTCCTCCTGCCGCTCGAGACGCCTTGCTTGGCGATCCGCTTCCCCCCCTGACGCTTTCGCCCTCTCCTATCGCGTTGCACTGCTTCTTGTTCTGGCCAACGTGTATTGAAAGTTGACGACGACAATGATGAATTTACCTGCCAGCCTCTTTGCTCGTTTAGCTCCCTTCTTCCGCTCCCTTACTTCGTATGCGGTGTACTGGCGTGGACGGCCACGTTTCGTTACTGCCGAGGTTGCGGCCACCGACGACGTAGATGCTTCGGACTCCATAGCAGTACGTCCTGCCCGAGTCGGCAAGGGCAGCGGCAGCAGCGTGTGGTGCTGGCTCGGGCACCGCGCGCCGGCTTGCGAGAGCGAGGGTGACGTGGCGTCGTGGCGGTACCCTTTCCTCTCACGCGACATTAAGCCTCGGGGGCTACAGCAGGCAATACCTTATGGCGGACGACGCCGACGTTGTGTACGTCGCAAATAAAACTTGTGGTTCTTTAGAAGATGGCGGTGTATCTGCTGCGAAAGCACGCTATCTTAGTGCAGGGCGGGAGAAATTTATCGCCAAAGATCGCCGCTTCATGCGTGTGTGTTGCACAGACAGACAGACAGACAGACAGACAGACAGACAGACAGACAGACAGACAGACAGACAGACAGACAGATATTCACCCTCGCCTTCATCGCCAGACGCAGGCTTGGAACTCAACATGGACAAGGAGTCTCTCCTGCGCCACCCTCTGGTGTGTGTGCATCGCTGCTCACCCCTACTGGATCCCTACGTGCAGCACTACCCGAAGGACGACCTGTGTGACCACTTATACCTGCAGCTGCCCGCCGACCTGTCGGTGGCGCAGGTCAGGAAGGCGCCGTGCTACGACAAGTTCAGCAGCGTCGCCAGCGCCGCCGCCGTCACGCGACACGGCTTGCTCGTCGATTACAGGTACAGACCATCTGACTGGTCTACGCATCTGTCGCCGCGGTCACGAGCGGTGCTGGCTGTCGTGCCCGGGTCTCGTATACGCGTGCATAGACAGCCGTCGCCGTATAGCACTGCGCGTGTAATGCGGAAGGCATGGATTCGGCTCCGCATGGATCCGAAAAAAAAAAAAAAATAAACACTTTGCTTGTATGCATGCCCTTGAGGCGCGAATTATGGTAGACTGTTTACAAATGGGCCAAATTTACGCAACCTTATTGCCAAACGGGGTCAGCTGGCACAAGACGAGGGGTGGAGAGAGAGGGAGAGAGAGAGATCGCAGGAAGAGACCTTCGCTCTGCGCGCAGTGGGCATAAATATGACTTCCGACAATGTCAGGATGATGACAATGATTCCAAGGCCCTCAACGCTCCACTGCGACAAGGGCAATTAATGTATTAGGATGCTGCCTTGTGCATTGCATGGTTAAACAACACAATTGCACAGTAATATATATAAATATCTTACGATCGTGCAGTCGGTATTGCTGCGCGCCTGTTGCGCGCATACACGACAAGAAGTAGTGCGTCAAATACACAAAAAAAGCACATAGGTTTGCGTCACGCAATGCGGCGCAACATTGAGCCTCCCAGTTTTATGTCGCAAATATATGACTCGACTGTTGCGTGGAAGGCGTCGTAGATATGTACAGGTGCCCCCAGAATAATTCGGAACGCCGGACACGCAGCTGCTCGTCGGCGGAGCGCGCCGGCGGATAAATACAGGCAAGGTCTGCGCATGCGCAGCCTTCCTAGCGAGCAAGTTTCGCTCCCTGGTGTTTCTAGATTGGCCTTGTCTTGCTCCAAAATGGTAGCGCTAGGTGCCCTTTAGCATTGTGCAGGGGGGCTGGGCGAATAAATGTCTGTAGCGCAGCATGCACCATAATCTATAAATAAAGGCTTGTGGACGCCGTGCAGCGTATTCTCGCCATGGTCTGCATCCCGTGTGGGAGATAATAGCAATGCTTTGCGTGATTACGTGCTAGTGAGGCGGCTTGGCTACAACCACCTCGCTTCCCTATTTTTTCAACCGTGTTAGCCTGTCCTGCGAAGTATTAGTTCTTATTAAATTATCTCCCACTCCGTGGTACTAATGGCTTCGTAAAACGAGGACAATTTCCACTTATACATGACCCCTCTTAAAGGGTGTGTCTGCGATAGTGGCAATAAAAGAGTTTACAAAATGAAATAACGCGGCACGTTCCTCAAGGCCAGTTTCATGCACAGGAGGCCACCTCATTCCTTTTCCTCGTGGGAGGCCGCTCTTCGGGCCACTTGCTCGCATGACCAGCTCTGGCTGGTGGACCGTGCTTGCCTAAAGATGTCCGCCAGGGGGCTCCCGGACGTCTAGGGGCCCAACCACATTTAAATAGATCCAGTAAAGTTTTATCCATCCATCCATCCATTCGAAGGGCACTTTAATGAACTCCTCACGACTCCAGTCATTATTGGCGCACCACATTACGTGGTTCGCATATATTGTGCGCCAATCAATCACGGAAACTGGATCATTGGAAGCGAGTATTCTTACGTATTCGTCGCGTGTCGGCGTTTGTTGGTGTAGATATTCATTTTCATACTCATCTTCTTTTGCTCAGAGGGGATATACAATGATAATCAAGGGTAGGCTGTGTGAGCTGAATGAAAAAAATATAGTAAGGCGAACATAGTAAATATAAATAACAGGAAGAACACTGGGTTCATTTTTTCCACAGAAAACAAAAAGAATCGAAACGTAACTTTGTTTCGTCTAAAGCGGTTGGCATGTTCTGCTATCAACATCTCGCGATGTCCACGCGAAGCGCAGCTTGTAGGCAGCGTGGAATTGACTCGCAGAGCGCATCTACGAAGTCCCTCCTCTCACCAAAGCCCTTCCACTCGCGCGTTATGGCGAGCCAGAGCTCGTCGGCACTTGCCCCTCCAACATTCAGCTTGGATAAACTTTCCTTCATCGTACCCCACACGTTCATAACATTGAAGTCTGCACCTTTTGGAGGCAAGTAAAGAACGCGAACACCACATTTTTAGGAAGTTTTTCCACGGCTCTGGCCATGTGCACCGGCTCAGGTCTTGTTGGAACAAGTAGCAGCCATCTTTAAATGGCCCGTCAAGAGCGTATGGCAATAGGTGGAAGTCCTGAATTTCGCTGTAAACTTCAGCTGTGAACAATGGGGACAGCCGGATTATCGGACCGAGGCCCTCTTTGCTAATTGCTCCCCAAACGTTGAGGGCAGAGTGGCCGCTGTTGTAGATCTCTGAAACATACTCAGGCTCATATCTACACGAAAAGGAGGCAATGGATAATGGTCTTTTCAGATGAAAGACCTCTTGCACGTCCGAAGAATTTGTGCTTAAAAGATCAGAATGAAAAGGAAAATACCTGCAGTTGTATGGTCTCCATACCCGGCGCTCTTAATCCCATCTAGATGAAAATGTCGATTCATCTGAGAATATGACTTCCTTCCATTCTTCACAGTCGTCCAGCGCTCATATGCCCTGCCAAACTTAAGGCGCCGGCGATTTTGGCACTCCGTAATGTGTGGCTTTTGTGCCGCGACAAATCCACGAAGACCAGCCCTCGCATGCGCCTTCTAATTGTTTCCTCACTGACTTGCAGGTTGAGGGCTGTCTTGATCTGGCGGGCGCTCTAAAAAGGATCGGCAACGGCTGCAGCAACAATCAGAAGGTCGTACTCTTGCAACATGCATCGGTGTCGTCCCGATCGTGCTGCATCTTTGAGTCGGCCATCTTCATCCCTGTATGCTTGGATTATTCGGTTGACCGCACTTATAGACTTTCCTGTGAGGCGGCATATCTCACGTTGAGGTATATCTTGTGAACTGAGCTTAATTATATTTCTCCGCACATTCATCGGCACTTTTTTCGGCATGTTGCCTCGATTGTAATAGGGCGGAATTCGCGTAACTGTCATTGTTTAAGTATGTTCGTATCTCTTTATCAATCGAGCCGCCGATATCATCACGGTTGCATCAGACGCAAACGCCGCCCTTTGCCAGGGCTAGTCACGGTCACCTACCATAAATATTTTGAGCAAATGATAAATACGGCCCACATGAAAAATGAAAAACAAAGGCGCCCAAGCACCCGACCATGCAGACACGAGCGCTTATGCTCCAACGCGAGCGCATGCGCAGACACAGCTTGTCACGGACACCATCGGCCCAGCCCCCTTGACAAAACGTTAAGGGGCACCTAGGGCTACCGTTTTGGAGCAACGCAACCCAAACAGATGCACTAGGGAGCCAACCTTGCTCGCTAGGGAGACCGCGCACGCGCAGACCGTGGTACTACTTTTTCCACGGGCGCGCTCCGTCGGCGAGCGGCCGCGTGTGTTGCGTTCCGAATTATTCTGAGAGCGCCTGTACGTACATATCTGCCATAGAACGAACAAAGTGGCAGGTTTCTGCGGCCACAGCGCAACCCTTGCGTTTGCCACAACGGCAAGTACTTCGCATACTGGACGCACAAAAGGTGCGCAAATGATGCGGGATTTGACGTAACCTTACGCTCACAAGTTTTCGTTGTAATATGTCAAGTAGATGTTCCACTGAACAAAATAGTCGTAGATACTGGCGCATTCCATTGGGCGAACACGAGCACTCAAAAGCATCCACCGAAGTGCTCTCTCTCGAGTAAACAACTGCGATGCGAGTCTTTCATGATGGCACTACATCTGAGTAAAAAATTAAATTATGGGGTTTTACGTGCGAAACCACTTTCTGATTATGAGGCGCGCCGTAGTGGAGGACTCCGAAAATTTCTACCACCTGGGGTTCCTTAACTTGCACCTAAATCTAAGCACACGGGTGTTTTCGCATTTCGCTCCCATCGAAATGCGTCCGCCGTGGCCGGGATTCGACCGGAGACGTCGTGCTCAGCAGCCCAACACCATAGCCACTGAGCAACCATGGCGGGTTACATCTGAGCACCTTCCGCAGCGTTGCTTGTATGCTACAGGCATGAATCGGAATCCTCTCTCTTGTCGCAGCCAGAGCAACGTTAGTTACTGGCAACTGAAGGGCGACGACGGGATGGTCACGTTCGTGACGTTGTGGGGCAACAGGATCAAGAACCACGGAGTGGCCAACCTCGTCTTGAACACGTCGACCTCCATGGACGAGCTCAAGCTGTGCCTGCCCTTGATTGAGGTAGCCCTCCCGCTTTGCCGTATAGTGGCCGGTGTGTCGGAACGGAAATAAAAGAAAAAAACGGAAAAGGAAAAAAAAAACGACTTTTGACCGGAACGAAGATGTAACCGAAATGTTATTTTGTTTTGGAGTGAAAGTGAAATATTTTTGGGCGGTTTTCGGTTGCAATCCGAAACAACCGACCTCAGGCAACGTCAGAATTAGCGGCCGGAATCCCAGGGGTCCACATAATAGCGTGTCTTAGACAGGGGTAGTTAGAGCGATAACCGGTCGAGCGCGATAACTAATTTAAGCCTGCCGCTCGGTGTACAGCGGATCGGCATCGTAGAAAAACCCAGGGCTTGCGTGCTTGAAGAGCTTATCGTTTAGTTTTGAAATGACTGTCTTTCCTGTACGAAATGAGTGATGTAAATGTTGTGTATTCCAAGTTACTGCGTTCCTACAAGTTTACAGCACACATATTCCTTTCAGAAAAAAATAGGCAAACCGAAAAGAAAAAAAAAGCCCTGGATTGCGCAGGAACTTTTTAAAATGATAAAGCACAAAGATAAACTGTACCACAGATTTCTTATTGCACGCTTGCCTGATGCGCTGACACTGTTTAAGAAGTACAGAAACAAATTAAATACAGAACTTGAACGCACTGAGAATGCTTGTCAGCAGCGTCTGTTTGCAGACGGCACGAATAAAGATCCTGATAGCTTGCGGGGCATTATCAATAATGTTCTTGGTTACGAAACGCATTCTACCTCGCCGGAGAGGATTATTTACAACAAAAATGAAATCTCAGATTTAGCGCTTGCAAGCCGCTTCAGTAAGTACTTCGCAAGTATAACCGTGCCACAGCAATTTATTTTTAAATCCCACTAGTGAATCTAAGGTATTTAGGACTTTTATGAACCTTAAAAATAGTAAAGCTCTCGACATTGATTATATACAACACTCCAGCTTTGACGCATATCTTTAATCAAGCTTTACAGTCTGGGATGTTCCCAGAAAAAACGAAAACGAGTTGGGTAACTTTACTTTTTAAAGCAGGCAACAGAAACGATATGCCAAATTACCGACCCATCTCAATCATTCCAGTATTTTCCTAAGGATTAGAAACGATTATTTTTTTCTTGTGTGAACTTTTTTAGACAGACAAAACATTCCATATAGTGCTCAGATCGGCTTTCATAAAGGCAGGTCAATGGAAACTGCTTTGCTCACGTTCAAGGAACATGTACTAAGTAATATAGAAAAAAATCTCTTCACTTTGGCATTATTTATTGATTTCAGCCACGCGTCCGATTGTATAAATCATAAAATTTTGCTGTGGAAATTATCACAGAATGGCGTTAGAGGTACTTCATTAACATTATTTGAGTATTACCTTGCTGAACGGAAGCAATCAGTATGCATAAAACGTGATAAGTCATGTTTGCTTCAATTTACCAGATGGCGTGCCACGATGGAGCGTATTAAGTCATATATGCTTTTTAACCTCTACATTAACGACATTGCTAATATTAATACATCTGTAAAATTTATCATATGCGCCGATGACGCTACTCTTCTTATTTCTGGTCCGAATTCATAAAAAATAATAAAGATGTAACGATCTACTCACTATCTGAATGGTCAATCGCTGGCTGCCTAAAAATAAACCCTACGAGAACTAAAGTAATGCTATTCCACGCAAAAAATATAGCTCTTATTAGTAATCAAACTTTAGTGTGTGCTGGTAAGTAACTAAAAATTGTTGATGAACGCAAAATATTAGGCGTCAACATTTTTCTTCGCACCTTACTTGGGATAGACATATTGAAAATATCTGCAAAAAACTGTCTGCTATCACAGCTGTTTTGTCTCAATGTCGGTGTCTTTTTCCTCCCAAGGCAAAACCTAACAGTTATTATGCCTCATTTTCTTCCCATTTAAATTACTGTACCTTAGTGTGGGCGACTACAGGAAAGACGAATATTATGAAAATCATTTCTTTGCAAAAGAACATGATTCAGCACATTGACAACATGGGTTTTCTGGATACAACGTAGCCAGCTTTCTTTAAAGTATAAAATGATTAAAATAGAATGGTCCTACACTTCTCGACTTCCAAGTTCTTTTTACCTCTCAAATACTGTCTTCAAACATTTCCTAGTGTCTGCTGCATCTTTGACACCGAAATTCATTTCTGGAAATACTAGAAATAGTGATACGTAGCACGTTCCGTGGTTTCATAATAAATATAGCCTACACGAATTACAACGTAATCTACCATACATTTTAAATTAATATCAAGGCATATATATATATATATATATATATATATATATATATATATATATATATATATATATATATATATATATTTCCTCATGCAAGCAACTTCGAATGCATTTTGTAAACATGTGATAAGACTGTTTATCGTTTGTCAGAGCCAATTGTGTAACCTTTATGTAGCCCTTACACACATATTTCTTTCTCCTGTTGTATTGAATGGTTTTCTGCACACACGCGATTCGGCGCTGATGATGCGATATGTGTCGCTACATTGTTTCAGTGCTAATCGCAGTAACGCTGACATTCGTCGTGAGATGGGTCCTGCCGAAATTGTTTTTTGCACTTATAGAGTTTCTTGCATAAATGCTGCAGGGAACCGTGGCGCAGCGGTCGTTCCGCTATACCATGGGAATAACGGGTAGTACGCGAATTCGTCTAATCTCCGTGCTTGTGGCTTCAGTCGTTCTTGCGACGTTAGCTGTTACACACACACACACACACACACACACACACACACACACACACACACACACACACACACACACACACACACACACACACACACACACACACACACACACACACACACGCGCACGCACACACACACACACACACACACACACACACACACACACACACACACACACACACACACACACACACACACACACACACACACACACACACACACACACACACACACACACACACACACACACAGAGAGAGAGAGAGAGAGAGAGAGAGAGAGAAAGAGAGACATCATTACAAACCTCCAAGCAGGCGTATATATATATAGTTTACTTTATTTGCACTGCAGCACAGCGCGCGCGCGCTCTAGACAGAAGTGTTGACGTCTGTATATAGATGACAAATACTCCGTCGTGTACTTTCGGATTGCAGCGGCTACGTGAGCTGCAGGCTCTGCTGAACGAGCTGACAGGCGAGCAGGTCGAGAGGCGGTACATGATGTTGGACGTGCGCACCTCGTACACCAACCCGACCGTGGACCTCGTGGCACTGAGCAAGCTGCTTCGCTTCGCCATGTGAGTACTCTCTTTGGGAAAGGGTCGCGCCTGACGTTTAACTCAGTTTCAACAGAAAGTGCAATGAATATGCGACGGAAATTAACGAGAAACTCAAGTATACTTCTAGATACCTTTTTTTGTAAGGTGGTGGCGATCAAATCGTTCACCTGACGGAATCAAAGCATTCATATGACTGAGCATTCAACCGTCTATAGTTTTCCAAGTTAAGGTATAATGTGAACAGTTACACTTACCAAGCCTCCTGTCACGGTACGAGCTGCTTTTTCCGGTATTGTAGAAGGGTAATTTGATAACACAGCTAAACTTATTTTGCGCCTTTGTTAAGTTTTCCAAAAACTTTCCCAACAGTTTCCCAGTAACAACAGCAGCGTCAAATAGCTTCGGAACCTGTTGTAAACGTGGTATAGATATTGTTCTAAACCTATTGGAGGCGTTGTTATTGCTAATCGTACCTACAACACGCGCATTACGTTTCCAACATTACCCTACACGTGCCGACGCTATTTGACGCCGTTTGTACAACTCGGTACCTGCCGGGGAAATTACCTGAAACTGAATGGATGCACTGTCGTACAAAGTCCAAGGGCGATAACATAGTCGTCACGCGCCGTATGCTGTATGTGCGAGTGAAAGCGTGCGAGGATGAGCCGACGGTGGTGGCTCCATCTCGCTCGCGCAAGGAAGGAAAGCGGGGAAGAAACGCGCCGTCTTCCGTCGCGCGCAAGCCGTCGGGGGTGGGGGGGGTCGTTATTCTCCGCTGGCGGCTGTGTATACCACGCGGCCGCGCGGGCCCTATCTTGAAAGGTATCTGCGATGGGGACAGAGTGCGCCGAATGCTGATAGCTTCGTGGGCGCTTTGTTCTCGCCGCTTAGGTCGCGTTGAAGCGAGAGGCAGCACGAAGGTCAATTCGCTTGCTGCCGCTGCCGGTGCCACGCTTTCTCGATCCAGCGTTTTGACAACGAGCACGCGCGGTCGTCGAGTCAGATGTGGTCATGTTTGCTGTGCGCGCGACGCGCCATATGCTTGTTAATTTAGTTAGTAATGCGAATGTTTACAAGTTTATGCGGCCGACAAAACTGATATCCTTACTTCGTATAACTGCCTGCTAATTTGCTATCGCAATTGATGATTCGCCTATCGGACGAAACTGCGACTTTTCTAAAGCTAGAACGAACCGCAGTGCGATCACTTGACAATCTTCGGCGATGCCTCTTCCTTGCGTATAGGACCTTTCCAATCGACTTGCTGCTGCTTCAAACGCACCTTCCGGCGGATGGTGCAAAGCCCTGCATGGTGGTGGCCCCCACGACAAGCGCGCGAGCGGCCACGATGGACGCCGTGGACGTGCCCATCATGGTCAGTCCGCGCACTCTGAAAAATGGCGACCATGACTTGTGTTTCCAGCTCCGCAATATTTACCGGCTCATGCAGCCGACGAAAGCATAGCCTTCGATATTTGATGTTACTTTGAGGCAACCGTCGCTGGGGTGCGGATTTGGACATTACCTATTAATTGCTACGACGAGATATTCGCGCTCTGAGCCGCGACATAACGCTTTCACAAACCGAGAATGCAGCGACGGCCGGATGACGCGTAGGAAAGAGAGCTGGCTCGGATGTAGCTAATGACATGGTTGTCATACACTTGGCGGGCTTTCCATTGGTACAGCCGGTTCTTAAAGCGAAAGCTTTACTGGCCGCGAACTTGCGATTTCGCCGTGGCGGTGCTCCCAGGAGGCACATGACGTCACAACGCACGCCTCGCCGCGGATATTTCTCTCTCGCTCCCTAGTCACTACTGGGCATGCGCCACTAGTAGCAGCGAGCCACAAGTGTTCCGCCACGCCTTACCGCCGCCGCCTTTTGGTATGACGTCACACTGCGTTCCTCGTCGTTGCGCTCGCCTCCGCTCGCTTCGCCAGCTGCGTCGCATGCCTGATAACATGTTGCAAGATTGAAAAGGAGAGCTCGTGTGCGCCGCAACCACAGTTGTGGCGGCAGTATGGATGGCGACAATTCTGATAAGCAGGAGGAGGCCTGGAATCGACATCGGAACGAGATGAAGAGGAAACGAATCGCCCAGGAAACAGACGAACAGCGCGCCGAACGACTGGCTAAACGCCGCAACATAGCTCGACAACCAGACTAACCTGGACTAGCAATCAAGATTAAAGGGGTGGAGACATCAAAATTTTCGTTCATGCGTTTGTTGATTCAAACGTTGCATCATGCTTCAGGGAGCACGATACACACAGCGGGATTCATATATATCCGATAAATAATATAATAATAGCATTATTATACCGAGCGATTTCGGTTTCGGTTTCTGGGCTCCGGGGGATGCTATGACGTCACAGAGGAGGAAACGCAACATGGCTTGGTCACGTGGCCCACAAAAAATAGTGACGTAAAACTATGCTGCGTCGTCTGCTCGCGCATACGCGTGCTCTGCCAGCAGAGATCAACCACTGGCGATTCGAAGTGCATGTCGCGATTATTATAATTATTGCGAAGAGCGACGACAACGGTAAGAAAATATTGCGGCTTGTGAGGGTCGGTGATTCATTCCGAAGCGCCGTAAGCTTTAGCTTTGAAGTGAACCGGAAAAGGCCTAGCGACGATATCGGCGGCGCCGAACGATCAGAGGCGGTGAAGCTGCCGTCGATGCCAGAGTGACCACTCCTCGGTCGCTGATTGGCCGCTTCGCCGTACGGCTGCCGTATAAATGGGTCCCGGGCCCGTCCTCTCTACGGCAAGGAAATCTCGCCGTTTGCGAGCAAAACCGCCGTCGCACGGGGGCCGGCGAACGGCGTTCGGCGAGTTTCCGTGCCGGTAACATGGACGGGCCGGTAACGTGGAAAGGCCAAGCGAAGGAGAGTCCGCTCCGAGCTGCCGAACTACGCGACTATGCGAGGAGAGAAGCAGACAACACGAACGCCGCATATCCTGGTCCCTTTCGAAGTCGGCCGGCTAGTGTTACACTCAAACGTGTAAAGGCCCGTCCGCAGGGCAACTCGCCGCACGCAGTTTGCCGTTCGCGGGCCGCCGTGCGGCGTTGGTGTTGTCCACTTCTCTCCTCTTGTGTCCGTGTCTGCACGCCTTGCCCCTTCTTTGCATTAAGAAAGGATTTCTATATGCCTGTAGCTTGGTCGTAGTGGAGGCTATGCTCGGTTGCTCGGCTCAGCAGGCTCCGTAATCGGCATTTCATCGCTACTCATCATACGTCACGTTTTTGTGCTGGTGTGCTATGACGTCAATATTTTCGTTCCTCCTCTGTGACGTAGTAACTGCCGCGCTAGCGATGGGTCTCGACTACGAGAAGGAGTTTTTAATGACTCTTTGGAGCTCAATTAAAATTATTTTGAAATGTTTGCAGCGTCCAATACCTCGTTCTGGGTGTCCTTGCATACGGAAGCAGCCTACAACATGATTTTTATAGCCTCAAAATTTGGTGTCTCAACCCCTTTAACCAAGGCTAACCATGCTATGCCTTAGCTTTCGCTACGTATACCCTGGCATAGCCGAGCTAAGCCACTGCCAATTTTGACTTTGCGTCTCGTCCACGTTAGGTTAGGTTAGCTTAGCTTTAGGTTAGCTTAGGTTACGTTAGTTTAGCTTAAAGGGCGTTAGACTGGCGCGGTGTGTTCTCACAGCAGTTTTCCGTCCGGATTTTTTTCCCTCACTTTGCCTGCTGCCGGCTGAACCCTGACGCAGGGACGCCATTTGCCGGTTTTTCGATTCTGTACACAAAATGAGATCAAATCAAAGCTTTCATTTTCTAGAAACACCTGGATGAACTCGTGAGCCAAAAGCTGCCATCACCAGCTTGACAAAGGCCCGGGAGCCGTGGTACACGACCGAGGTACATGGCAACAGCACATAACAAACAACTGAACTATGCCTAGCGGATTCATTACTAATTTTCTAAAGGGGCGCTTTCTACTGTTTTTCAAGGACCTTCTATTGTGCAGTGCAATAGAAAGCATACAGTTGTTTCTCTGGGAAGTGAGCAGAAATTCTTGAAACAATGATTCGACCTGCGTAGTCTCCGCTTAAAACTGTGCACGCGTACGCCAACAACACTGGCCCTCTTCGATTATCCGTCCCCGACAGGCCGGGGCGGTCCGAGACGCTGCACACGCAACGCTCATTGGCTGAAAGCACCACCTCGGGCAGTCCACAGGACTGTCGGGGAGGGACAGTTGAAAAGAATTAATCTCTGACGCAAAGAAAAATTAGCAGAAAGGCATCAAATACAATTTCAGGCAATACAAGGTATTATATAAAGCAAAATAACGCTCTCTGCGCGGACCCAAACTCTTTCTTTACTCGAGGCGCTTTTGGCGTCCGCTGCTTATAATAAACCCCTGTAGGCGACACGCGAAACCTGCAAGCTCGCCTCTCGACACACCTCTTCTGACCAAACCAATATGGCGGAGCTCCCGGGCTAGAACAGCAATTAAGGTGTCAACATATGCGGGATAGTGACGTCATTCCTGTCGCTCTCCGTTTTCCGCTGTCTCCAAGCTTTCGGAAAGCGTGCCAACAGCTTTAACGTTGCCATAGACAGTGCTGGCTACCAGGCAAACCGGCCATTTTGTCTAGGCCTATGAGATGCGATGGAAAGCCTGCTCACGGAATTTCGCATATGGCGAGAGTACAACTGGGATCAAGATTGCGAGTTTGGTCAGTATAAATCGACGATGAAGCCAGCCAAGCGCGTTGATTCTCTCATTATGCAAAAAAAGATGAGGCGTGTAGACAGGACACAAGAGAAGAGAAGTGGACAACACGAACGCCGACTATCAACTGAAGGGACCACTGAGGCGAAAAGAAGGAAGAAGACACAGCTCATCTGCGCAAGCTCTGGAATGGTATCACCACGTATCAGTCGGGTACATGTGCCGGTATACTTAAGAGATAACTGTTAAGGCACTTAAACTCTTCCTTATGTAAAGTAATCGAAGGCTGACTCACGCACGCACTTCCACCATCATAGATATGCCATGCCTCTACCATAAGACGCGTATCTTCCTTCTTGTGCCTGTACAATATCGCGCATTCATCTAACTCTGGCATGCAGTTACATCTTTTACGCCTCACCCTTTTGCATAATGAATCCTTACCAACTAGCTCAGCTTTCTGTCGTTCTTTGATTCTCTCAACGCGCGCTAATCAGTACAGTTCTCGCAGAGCGAGACCGCGGTCATGGCTTCGCGGGCCGAGCCGCCGGACTACCTGACCGTGCTTCTATCGTTCAGTGCGCGGACGCTGTACTTCGATGTTCCGCAGTCGTGGAGCCTGGGCATGCCTTGCAACAATATCGCGAAACCGAAGCAGTTTAGCGAGGTACGTGACCCGGCTCGCGCTTTTCCTCTGTGCTGTTTTCAGACGCCACAGGGCGTGGCGCTCGAAATCATTCGTGTCTTGGAGCTTGTACACACCCGCCGAGCTATCCGCACCCAGTGGAGCCGAACCTCGCCGTAACGAGTCGCGTTCGACGCAAAAACACCACCGTTATATCCGATGTTCGTTATAAGCAAATATTCGTTACAAACTCATGTCACCGAGAAACATTTTATATTTGCTTCGTTATATCCGGTGATTCGTTATATCCGCATTCATCATGTCGAGGTTCGAAGGGAACCGATGCTTCAACCGCTCCTTGTTTCCATGCTGACTGAAGCGTCGCTAAATAGCCAATTGCGGCGAAATCTTTCATTGCGCAAATAAAATATTCGTAGTGATAGTGCAGCTACAAAGAATTAGGGCTGGGTGCAAAATTCTATGTGCGAAACGTGTATACCGGTGCGTCACTAACGACGTACAGAAATTCCTTCCTTTTCATACCGAAGCCAGAAATAAAGCTGCGCAATCAAAGCTCGCCGGAAGTTATGCAGAGATTAGGCCTAACCTGAACTAGAGTGCCTGCTCGCAGCTTTACAGGCATCGTATATGCGCATGCAATTACACTACGATTTGAAGTCGTTTTCACGCAGGGTGTCGAACGAAAAAAAATACCGGTTCGGTAACGGTTCAACGCACTTTCATTTTCGTCAGAAATAAACAAAATTAGAACGGTTAATTCGCACACCGGTTCGCCACAGTGCATTTAATCCTGCCCCGTGGCGATATAGTGCATAGTACTATCCACTTGTCCGCATAGCGCATTGTGCAAGTGTTTAAACCGAAGCTCTTAGGTGCCCGTTCCTGTGGCGAGCGTCGGCGTAACCGAACGAACAAGCACAGCGAAAGCGAACAAGGAGCGCAGCGGGAGATGAAAGACGCGAGGAGGAAAGCGGAGGAAGAGGTTACAGCGGAACCACGAGGTGGAAAGCCGATGAGGGTATTAGCGAAAGGGTGAGAAGAAAAGCGTAGTATGGCGACGATGACTACGAGATGGCGCCAGTGGATCGCGGCTTCGTCTGGGAGGTCTGTCAGCAGCGGCTGCTGTGAAACGCATCCACGTGATGGCTCTCGCGATCTCCCGATTACCGAGGCATTCGTGCCACACATCTCTCAGTTTGCAACGTGCCGCACGAGATAGATTGCCCGTGCCAGCCAATATATGGCGAATTGAAAACACGTATAGAGCTGCGCTCAAATTTCGCATTGGGGAGTATCGTAATCGTCGGTGTATTTTTTTTTCTCTTTGTTGTGGTTTTACTTTTGTTCCACTGAAAAAAAAAGTTTCAGATTCTGCTTCGGAACGCGAAAAAAAAATACAGATCTATAACGGTTTTTGTTCGCATGAAAAAATTTCGAAGCAAACTAACGATAACAGACTTAGTATTTATTTTTCTCAATAAGTGAATTATGAATTGTGAAATCATTCTCAGTGTCTTGAGTCAAGGCACTGAGCATGATTTTAGTAACGTCATCGAGTGTACTCGCCGAAATTCGAGACCACTATTCCGATAAAAGCGAACTTAAACGAACAATAACACTTCGGTAAGAAAGCCTTGTACCCGTAGAAAGCAATAGAATACAATACAGATTTACTTACAGAAATACAAGGGTTCGGGTGGATATCGTAGGGTAAAATCTGTAGCGGCCGCTGCACGCCGATACAAAATTTGCCTATTTTAGGAATTCGCCAGAGAAGGTCGACATCATCGAGCTCGCCCTAACCGGACCCGAGTAACAGAGAGGACTCGTTTCTAGTTCCGAGGTCGCGAGTTCGTTACCAGTGGAGACGTCATCGGCGGCGGCCGCCGTTGCCGGTGGAAACGCCCATGCGCGGATAATTCAAAAGCCAGAGCGGACCAGAATAATAGCGTCTTTCATGCTGTTGCTTTGGGTTCTAAGGATCGATCGATCAATCCACCAATCCTGAAAATAGTAAAGCTGCGGAGGTATGCTTCACCTTGTGCTACACGGATTCCTGTACATTACAAAGTTTTTTTTCCAGTCCGGTACCAACTATGGTCTTCAGACGATTTCCAACGCTCTTCCAAGACTGCTGCACTCTTTCCACAAATTCAGTGTCAACATAGCCGAGCTTACATGCACTAAATTTAATTGGATTTTACAATAAAAATGTTTTCAGTGATCGCCTACATGCATTTACCATTGTTTATGGGATCATCTCAAGTTATCTACAGTATTAATTTCCTCTTTGTAAAGGAAAAATAAATGTTTTGAATGAAACAAAATTTATTCAATAAAAGTATATGTTTACTTTTTGGTTTATTTATTATTTTATACATATTGGCAATCGGCGAAGCGAAATGCCAAAATCTGAAAGCATTGTCCGATATCGACCTCACTGTTCAGCGACATCGCACTGTTCAGCAAAGTAACATTAAAATCGAACATTGAATGAGAAATTAGAAAATTGCTAGCGGATGCACCGCAGAGCGAGGACTGGTGGTAGCAGATATGTGCGGATGCACAACATTACACAAAACAAATTATAAGTACAACATAAATCAACTTGATGCTTGAGCATTATGCCAGCCCATGTCGTATTGCAGTTAAACCTTAATAAAAGAAGTAGGTAAAATCGGCAGTTTGCTTCGTTATATCGAAATTTCGTTGTACTGAAGTTCGACCTTTTATGCAAATAAGTACAGTCGCGGATGGATTTTTCTTACAAGGGGCGGCAAAATTTTCCGAATTATCGGGCAATCGAAAAAAAAAAGCAAATTTGAAGGAGAAAACAATTCATTTTGATGAATTTGTGAGTCGGCGACGAATGATACGGTTTCCTGCCACGTCGACGATATTTTCGCATCGGCGGTACGAACTCAGCGAAGCCAGCCACGCGTTCGCGTGCACTCCGCCCCCGCGGCTGATCGCATCACCCGCACTGGGGCGACGCTATCATGAAACGCGCCGGCAGCGGCGAGCCAACGCTTCGTCTGCCTCTCGCTCCAACGAGTCACCGAAACTCGAGATTACGCAACTTCCAATACTAAAGGCGCGGGAGGACAGCTTACATGATGCCATGCCGACTCGGAACGCCCACTCAGTGCACACGCGGCAGATTACCTCTGAAGCGGGGTAATCTGTCGCGCAATCTTACAGCCATGCGCAGCCACGGCCGAGACGCGCGCCAGAAATCGCGGCGCGCGCCAACTTACGCTCCCCCGTCCCCCGCCCCTCGCGCACGCTTGATTGCGTTACCGCGAGGTCGCTCCACTTAAAACCGTTTAAACTTCGTAAAGTAGCGCCACGCTTTGAAGAACGCCGCCTCCTCCTCGCGCGCTCTGGCCGAGGCCGACGCCGCGTCGCTACTGGCCTAATAGCATCACGTGGGTCCTCGCGCCGTGCATCAGCGCCACTGCTCGAGAAGAGTCTACGGAGTGGCGAGGAACGCATGTTGGCGCCGTTGCTACGCTCGAGCGCTGTAGGCGGCGCCACGGTCGAGGGAGGAGCGTGAAAGAGAGGAGAAACGAGGAGGAGTGAAGGCGGAGGAGGAGAGTGTCGCTACTTTACGATGTTTAAGGGGCTTTAGCTCCCCTACCCCTCTTTCCCTTTGCTCGTGTGGGAAGGCGGCACTCGTGAAGCCTTCCCTCGCCCTCGCACACACTCACTCGCACCTAAAGCACAAAGTGTGCGGGACGCGATAGGATCTTACCGCACTTGGACTTTATACGGAGCAAGATGCGGGGCGGTCGCTCTTGTAGCGCCACGTGCGCGGTTTGAGAAGTGCGTTTGCAAGCAGCCGCTTGTAATTCGATCATTCGACCGTCTGCGTCCGCGGAAGCTTCCGTTTATTGTCTCGGCATTCCTTTGCGGCGGAAGCGAAATTTCGTTATATTGAAGCCACATACACACACTCATCGTTATATTGAGGTTATAAATACAAGGTGTTCTATACACAAGAGGTCATGAAAAGTTATACTTCGTTATATTAAGAATTTCGTTATACTTAAATTCGTTATACCGAGGTTGAACTTCTATAATCCAGTGTACACGACAGCAGGTAGGATTTCACGACACTTTGAAAACAAGTCGTTTAATTACATTTTTTGCATGTTACCATTGCAGTACATTTCAAGTATACACATAATAGGCAACACCAAACAGTGTCAGGATGTCTCATTAGTTAATTAATCAATTAATGAAATAATTGAGTGTCCTTCCTTTAGGTTTGCTACGATTTGCCGCCCATTATGAAGGCCGGCTGGGAGATGGCTTGGGCCCAGACGGACAGCCGCCGCAACCCGCAGGTGATCACATTCGATGACAACTCCACCGTCGGCCCAAAGGTATACGCATGAGCGACTCTATCGTGGTTCCTCTAACGGGGCATTCACACCAGCTGACTGACAGGTCGCGCGAGCAAGTTGGTCACAAATGGTTGCTTTGGTGACTGAAGTTTGCTGAGCCAACCAGCGGTGCAGGGTTAGGACATCTGAATACCCCAATGGCTATTTTATGTGTCTATGGTTGTGCGAGCCATAGCCTCCTATAGCCTCTGTGCCTGCCGAATGACCAGCAAACCAATGGGAAGCGGCCATCGTCTGAACTATGGTGGTGGCTCCACCTACGAAGGGTTGTCGGATTGTCTCGAGCACGCTTTTTACATTTTGGTAATCATTGCTGACAAAAAAAAATTATAAAAGATAAGCATGTGCATCAGCAAAAGAGAAGCAGCACACTTGTGCTTGCTGAATTATTAATGAAGCAACAAAAAGCAGCCGCTCTTGGAACTTATGCTGGGGGAACCACGCACATGGGGGTTTCCGGCGCACTATTTGAACCGCCTGCAACTGCCGCTAGAAACGTTTATTATGTGAAGAGTGCAAGCAACTTTTCTTGTCCGCTGCTGCTACTCAGTGGCAATACCATACCATGGTCACCTAGTGCCTGGTGAGGGTTGTCACTACCCTCAATATGTTGACTCTTACCTTACGCAAGTGGCACGTGCATAGACGACGGCCGTTTTGCGGTCATCCGGCAACACAGACGTTATATAGGAGGCTATGTGCAAGCATATGTGAATGGCAGGAAATGCGATGGAGGTTGAGGTGAAGAAGAGACGCTTACTTTTACAGTTCTAATGGGAACAGGAGAGAGAAGTGGGAAGAAAGAGGATAGAAAAATGAGGGAAAGGATAAGGTGGCATCCCATAGCGGGACTGACATTTCAGTGATCTCATTTGTCAGTGTGAACATCAGTCACCAGACACGGTCGGTTGCTCTCCCTCTGTCAATTGCCGGCATGAATGTGCCCTAACTCCAGCACCATTCTATTTCACAAAGGGCCAAGAGAACTTAGTCGCAGAACAGCAGACGTATTCTGAAAGTAAATGTCTCTGATCTCCTAAAACTCAAATAGAACTACCAAGATTAATCAACAAAGGAGCACAAAACTATTCCTTCTGCCCCGGAAAGCATCAACTCGATTCTTTTGTTAGCCCAATGTCAATCAATACAAGCCTTCACGTGAACGCTTTGTTTTAAAGGGACAGTTAGTTTATGCTGATAACGTGTTCGCATAAAACTCCATCAATTTCACAGTAATGATAATGTGCCGGGAAGATGCACTGTGCCGCAAAACACGTTTGCAGATGAACAGTAATACATAAAATTTAATTGGCCGCTTGACGAAAGCTTTGCTTCACACCGATTCCAAAGCATGCGTCACATCTGGATATTTTTTTTATTTCAATAGCAATATGGACACTCCAGACAAATTTAGATAATCATCACCATCAATTTTACTATATATGTATATTGAAACTGATGGTGTTCTGCTTCAAGGCCCCGTCAATTGCACTTCGACATTGCACTTCGACTCTGGAAGAGGCAGGACTTGTGTCGAGTGAGCTCCTGAACAACAGTTTACAAAGAGGTGAATGTGGTTTAAATCATGTATCCATGACCTCAAAAAGGTGTGATGTACGTAATGCTAACACATTTCTCTCGCATTTACCACTAAATCACCACTGAATTTCTCTCTCTCTCTCCTTTGCACGCAATTTCTTGAACTACAGATGACGCATGCTTACAAGCTCTACAGCGGCAAGCGCCTCGGATGGGCTGTTGATGATGTGGAGTTTGACATGGAGCCCAAAGCTTGCCGCAAGACCCTTCCGCTCGTTTGGCTGGTAGCCCAAGGCAGGCCCGGGCGCATACCACATCTGCCCTGAAGAGTGCCACGCTAACATGGCGCGAATTTTTACCGCCCGGGGTCGAACGTGGTGCACTGTTCGATAGAGACTTGTGCGATACCTTTCAATTGACGAACGCATATAAGGTGCAGTACGCACTTCGCGCGACATAGTGGTAATAATTAAAGCAAAAGCACCCACGCGAAACCACATGCATGCCTGTAATGTACAAGAGGTGCCTATGCACTGTATGCATGATAAACTGAAATACGCTATATTCATTATTGTTCATGACAGCCACCTGCTTCAGCCCAATTCCGAGTTCCCGCTTAAGAGAGTACTGACATTTTTGTTTACTTATTTTTTGCTTGTACTGGCAAGCCCCAATGAAGGCAACTTTCCTTGCCAAGATATTGGCTATACAGCGACAATCCTTGTTCAATCACTGTCAATCGTGGCAAACCTCACAGTGCACTAAATTGCTTTTCTGCAAACTAGTTGCCTTGCGTTTCTCAGGAGGTGCACATGTCATGATGTCATAAGACAAATGATGGTCACTAGGGAACAGGACGTTGCGACTGTATAGTTTCCAAAAATACACTATTGCATGAAACTCTATGCTCGCGGTGGTTTGACACTAGCTCCTGCGAGCCTGTGAGGACATACCATGGTGCCATCTGCTGTTATCTCTCCGTGACATAGCAAGCGATATCAGGTGATACCGCCTGCGAAGTGTTTGGCATGTCAGGTATGGTTCATGTAGCCGAGGCTACCAAATATTTGCATGTTTTAAGCGTTGTGTGTGTAGTGTCTTGACTGCAAGACCTAGCACGTATACATCCCAGTCTGGTATAGTATAAGGCAGTAAAGTTTTTTAGCGAGCGAGCAACCCGGCAGAATGGCCGCATCGTCCACTCTCGCCGGAGCGTGTGCATGTAGTGCTATGGTTGAGGAACATTTAGAGGCCACTCGTGCAAAAGTTGAGTTATCACGAAATTAAGATACTAAACTACCACTGGAAGTGCTCACACTTCGCTCGATTTGTATTTACCGAGGCATGAGTGAATGCGCGCACCTCTGTAGCTGTTGCGCGGACGACGGCTTGCGTTGGCAGCCACACGTGGCTCACAGCAGTGCTTTGCTTTGGTTTTGAGCTTGTAATTATCAGCCAAGCATCTTGCTGCCGCTTCGTTTTTGCGGTACGCCTGAGAACTCGCACCGGGCTCTGTTGAATACGTCCGACAGTTGCTGCGGCATCGAGCAGCAAAGCATGCTGTGCCTTGGGCATGAATCACATTATCTACAATCCAACAATGAAGGCTTCAGTCGCCAGCGAGCTGCGGTGGCAAAGGTGCGAATGCGGGTCCCGTGGTGCCACTTCCTACGTCACAGCGATAGCAGCACCGGTCTCTCCAGTGGCAGCTCTCAAGGCCACACAGCAAGATCGGGGGAATCAGAGTGTGTGCAAAAGTCTCTATATTCTGCTCCCACGTGATCACCTTCTGCGTCGCAATGTGCAAGTCTTAAGGGAAATGGAACTGAAACTGGTTCATATGAAAGCTATTTAGCAAATGATGTAGGGTGCTCTGAGCTTTGCCAACGTTGTTTTAAAGGCTAGGATTTTCACCTAACACAAAAAAATGGAAAGTCAATAATATGGCTATATACAGCGGTAGCACGGTATAGGAGGGTTTTCTCACCCTCCCCCCTTTCTTCTTTTGCATTTCGCGAAGCTGCATATTTGGCAACAAACAACCACTGCTCGAAACAGGGGATGCGACTCAGGAAGTGATTCGCTTGACCTTTTGTGATTGGTCAGAATGATGTTTTTGACACAAAAGCACGATTCTGACCAATCAAGTGAGGCCAGGCGAGTGGTTTGCTTTTCGAACCATCACAAGGTCCTGTTCTATCCGTCCGTCCATTCTGTTACGCCCATATCATCTGGCTTCACATTCGCCTTGCTGACGTCACCAAATTGTCTTCAGGTCACCCACCTCATGTTCTGGCTTCACATTTGATATACGATGAATAAACCCTTGTCCCTATGACAATGTGAAGTTGGGAGATGGACGTGCTAATCACTCTGCCGTAGTGCAGCTTAGATGCTTGGCGATTAATTCTAGAGTTTGTGCACCACTCTCATAATCAACGTCTTCCCTATTCTTACTTTCTACACCCTTCCCCCAACGCCGAGTAAGCAGATCAGAATATTTATTCAGGCCGAACTCTATTTTTCTCTCATAATAAATACTGCACTCAGGGAGTGGGGACGGCGGAAAGCTATAGTGGCATTCGCGCATGCATTTCTGAGGCCATGGCATTTATAATACTGTAGCAATCAGAACAATGTTGGATGCATCGCAAAGTATTTCTTGAGGCAGCATCCACTGTTGTAGCAATAAATGTGATCAGAACTGCAGGAATCTTTAAAAGGAAGCTCTGCCTCACATTGAAGGAAGCTCATATTAAAATAGATTCACTAAGCGTAGAAATCTGGTTGCTTGGTATCTACTGCACTGAGTTTGGTCTGCAAATTTGTCAGCAATATCTTATTTTTTTAGGCTGCAAATTTTTTCTTTGCAAGAATTGCCGAAAACTCGCAACGGCTATTGTAAGAGTAGCATTTCGTACTTCATCAACCCCGATCGGAGAGCCTACTGCTACTGTTATGCTGCAACGAGATTGGTTGGTTGGTCGGTCTCTACATGGAATAACGCAAATCACTGCTAAAGAATCAGCCATGAATCGAGTGGTAAAAGAAGAAAAAAATTCCATTCCACTCCGTAAAGGTTGTTGACTAGCGAAGCTGTTTAGTACATGACGCGCAGGGGACACATAATTTTGAATGAAGGCACGAAGTCATTTATTGTCTTGATCGGTGGTCATTATTTCATTCGCAACTGCAATCACATCCTTTGATAATGTGAAATCGATGCCTGCACGCCACTGGGTGGTTGGTTAGACCGGGTTGGTGTGGCATCGCTAGGGATACCTCTGCGACATGGAATGCGTAAACCGCTCCCTTTTTGGTACCGACACATCCACATTTAAATCACCGACAACGACAACAGAGGTAGTGTCATCGCAGCTAATTCATGCAAAGCGAGTAGCCATGAACTTTGCGGTACTAAGAGTCATTGCATTTTTTGCTTGCTCACGGGGTTATGAGCCATTGATGACGACAGTTTTTGACATGCTGTTCTGTATGTTGTATGCCTGATTAGAAAGAATTTAAGCACTGTTCACTTCACTTTGCTGAGAGAGAGAGTGAGAGAGAGAAAATATTTATAATGAGATGGGATGGACTTCCTTGTAGGGTGGAGCCCTTAGTTCACGGCTCCATTGGCTCGCGCCACTCCGCGTGCCCACCGGATCAGCCGTCGCTGCTCTTGCGGGCCTAAGCTGGTCAGCGCAGTACTTGTAGCCTCTGCCTTATGGGGGTATGAGCCATTGATGAAGATAGTTTTTGTTCACGGGGGAACAAAAATGCACGGAACCCTAGCCATGTACAGCTTTGCTGTAAAATAATTTTGTGAGATTAATGAAGGTACTAAAGGTATATGGATAGTACACCAATAAACATAATAAAGGAACATTTATGAACTGCTATGAGAATGGTATAATGAATAAGGAATCGAGCAAGTAAAAGAAGCATTTCCTTTATTGTACACCAGGTGTTGCTACCATTGAATGCAAATATGGCTACATTGTTTGGCGGACAAGGGGACAAGAGAATGACGTCACCATATTGAAACAAATAAAAATATAAACAAATAAGCTCCAACTTGGGCCACATGTCTGCTCCATGCCAAAACAACCACGAGGAAAAAAAGAAATGACACCCAAGAAGATTGGTCGCAAGTAACCCGGCATCACAGGTTGTATGCATAAGTAGTGTGAGCTCGTGCTTAGCCACAAAGATTACACCAAAGGCCAACTTCAACAAAATTTACCCGACTAAATTGGTTATTAGTTGTACTATCAAAGCAATCTCAGAGATAAGTTACAGTGCTGGTTGTCCATTTTAAAACAATTCTTTAAGTAACACCTGGTGGCTAACCGTGATTTCTTGGATGTTGCATAAGGGCACTGTGCTAGTTCTCAACATACTGGGCTCTGCGTCATTCCTGACGTTTGGTAATGGCAACATCATTTTTCAGTTTCGGTATCACAAATATGTAGTCAAGCTAGTTCCTCATGACTCAGCCACACGTAATTTAAACATTAGATTTCACGTGGAGGCTGCCCTGAATTTACATCATCTAGGCTTTGCATGCAGCCCGAAAATTTTGCTGCAGTTGACCTTTAACCTAAGACAAGCACAAATAAAGAAATTTCAGCATATGTACACGTCAAAAGGTTCGATCGCGAAAGATAAATATAAATACGACACATTCGGTAGCCTGCAAGACAAACACAAGTGTTCTTTTTTGGCTCGCGTCGACAACACACGCTTCAGTCCAGGCATGCTCAGGACTGTTACGTCGATAATGAAATCACACCAACAAAGGTCCACGCACTTCAATGTCGCAGTCTCATTCGTTGCAAATGCGTCTGTATAGTCCCGGCACCGGAACTTCCAAAAAGTCCATGCTACGTCTATGTCCCGGGTATCGTAATATGCCTTGGCTAGCCTGTGCACGCAGTGAAACAATACTGTGCAGGAGTTTACTATATCGTCCAAAATCGATCACTCCTATGAGCAAATCGTACGTCTCGGTTACAGACATCACAATGAGGTTAAAAACGTGCGTTTAATGCACTGGCCATGAGACATGACTGCAAATCTGTTATGGTCACGTGGTCCTCTAGCAACACGCTTGCAAGGAGTACCAGACGTTGCATAAATAAGCCACACAGATATAAACAGCTCTTCTGACCAAACTATTGGATTGATAGTGCTCGAAATTCACATGGAGGTAGCATTTTGTGGTGTAGTTTAAGGGGGGACGAGGCACTTTAAATTACAGTAAATGTATTTTTACCAGCCGATTTCAGAAATGCATTTTTTTTTCCATGATAAAATTTTTTTATGATATCCAAAACAGCGTGTTCTTTGTTTAGGGCCTAATTAGCAAATTAACAGCAACTTGTATGGTAACGTACAGCTCGCAGAATCGATTTTGAATGTTCGTAGTGCGTCGTAAATTATAAATCGTCGTTTTAGTATAGGTTGTCAAACTTGTTAGGAAAACAAAGATGCCCACCTTGATAATAGAGGAAAAAAATATCGAGTTGGGCATTTCTTGGGCGCAAAAGCTGAGCACGGACAAGCCAATAATTTTGTTAAAAGAGCAGTTTCATTTACACAGCTTTCAGCATATCCGAGCGGCAGCACTGTCAAAACGTCAAGTACCGAGGCAAGAATCACAGTCTAACACGAGAAAAGTACAGCACCAACAATAACTTCACATAAAAAAAGGGGGGGGGGGACAGAATACAAGTGGATACCTTTCATCAAGTTTGCAGGCCTATAGTTGTGTACAAGCAAAAGTTCCGTAATGTATATATATATATATATTTATGTATATATATAAAAGGCAATAGACCTATAGTGATGACAGAATACGTTGAGACAGCTTGTACATGTTCTGTTATCTACTGATAAATGTGTGGGGTATAGTAACTAAGCTGGGCAGGGAAGGAGCTGTTACTTCGATTCGACAACACATATACGAATAAAGCTACTGTGCGATACAAAAAAACGGCAGTAAAGTTGCCAGAGATGTAAAAAAATAATGGCCTGTGAAAGTAAGGTTGCACATGGCCACATTTATTTTGGAACCAGGAGAAGAATAGCATAAATGCCGTACAACTCTAGAGGACCCTAGGTAGTCCTCGGCAGTAAGACCTCGCTATATCATCTGAAATTTTGGCAATGAAGGAAGATGATATGGTCACGAGGATTTAAGGGGGAAATAGCTGACATACAAACAGCACTGGCATCAGTAACTGTGTCCAGGTATTGAAACACTACTAATGTCATCAGATGCTGTTGCCTTGTAGTCACTATATGCACCAGAGACTTTGCACAGGGCTGCAGGAAACCAATTTTACTATTATTTGCCATGGAACAATGCCATTAGCCGCCCACCATTAAGCACAGTACATGAATTCAGCACTCACGAGCCTATAACAGGCATGGTTATTACCACAGCGACATGGGCACCTTTAAGCATGCTTGAGTCTATCACAATCAAACTCAAAGCACATAGTGGGTTGATACATGGTAATGTTCGAGCATGCTGCTTGTTCCGTCACTCGACCACGAGTCAGTCGCAATCAAATTTCTCAATCAGAAAAAATTCTCAAGTGAAATTGAGACTGATATGCCTTGGCTCAGTAAGTTAGCTCACACAAATGCAAAAGAACCAAAATTTAGTCAACAAGTATCTTAAAGGGACACTAAAGCGAAACAATAAATCAGTTTAGACTAATGAATCATTCTTTGAGAACCCTGCAGGCAGTCATTTAAAAAAAAATAGTTTGATTATTAGATGAGAAAATGAAGGTCCAAGTATCAGTATTTGAATTTCGCACCGAAACCCCAGTGCCGGTACGCCAGCGTGACGTCAGGGATTCCA
Source organism: Dermacentor variabilis (assembly GCF_050947875.1). Lineage (NCBI taxonomy): Eukaryota > Metazoa > Arthropoda > Arachnida > Ixodida > Ixodidae > Dermacentor > Dermacentor variabilis. The sequence continues at coordinate 119,548,385 of NC_134576.1, forward strand.
AAGTATGTTTTCGCATTTGGGCCGCGTTGGCCGAGTAAAGGTTCCGGAAACTTGCCATGTTTAATATTTGGTTCCTTTAGAACACAATGTAGTGAATCTGTAGCGCTATATATAATTAGTAAGCTCTAGAAGATGCCATCAAAATCCAAGACGTCACAGCCCCCAGGTGCGGGAACTTAAGTAGGCGTCACCACCCGCATTTCGTTCTTGTGCTTTTTCTGGCTTACCAAACGTCTTATCGTTGTAAGAGTGGTGTTTTTGGTGTTGTAGAATGGTAATTTACTGGTGCAGAAGAAATCATTTTTCACTTTAGTGTCCCTTTAAGAAAGACATATCTGAAGTAAAATATGGGTTGTGCTAAGATACTTGCACAATATAGCACATGTTTTGCAAATCCATGCTTGCAGTTGCTAGTGCTGATCACATCAATAAGGTGCAGCCCACCCTATACCTAGAACCAGATAGATAAAGCAGGTGTTTTGAGAAAGGAACTGTCTCCGCTGCTAATATTGCTACAACAGAGAATTGGTAAACTACTGTTTTCTGTTGCAGATGTATAAAGTGACGTCTGATATGTGGGAAACAACCAGGATCAATGTCCCGATGAGCGTTGAGAAGCGCTTTACTGCAACTGAGCTCAGATATTTTCAATTCATTTTAATCTGGTGCCCGCCTATGCGACAAGGTTACAAAAGTCCTGCATCATAGTTCACAGAGAAAGAAAAAATGATTGCTGTACTGTCCACCATGCAGTAAATTGAGCAATAAGGTAACATTTTCAAGTTCTATTGCCTTTTTTTTCGTTTGAGCTGAGCAAAGAGGAAATAGTCAACCATGCTTTTGAAATGCACAGGCTTGGTCTAGTGATACGCATGTCAGTGCTACTATTGACAAGTGAAGTGTGAATGGGACATCTCAAACGTTAACGATAAAAGCCAACAATCATGGTTGAGGTAAGCAAAAGAAATGCATGGTTTTTCGAAACTTGCTGCAAGGTACACCGCTAATTAGAAAGTGAAAACCAGGGGCACCATTAATTGACCTTTACCAAGCATAACCTTGCCGTCTTGTCAGCGTTTGAAACTGTCCCATTCATGTGCCATTCATCCATGACAGTAGTTCAAAGTAACCCAACCTATTGCTGCGTGCATCCCAGTGAGCTAAAGGTTTGTCTATGCAGAAAATGTAGTGAATTATTTTATACATGCAATACAGCTCATGTTAAACTCTGATGCTAAAGTACAACTTTTTCATGCTGCAAGGTTTACATGGTGAGTTTGGGCACAGATGTTAAAGGTGAATTGGGAAGGGGATTATACAGTTGGTAAACCAAGGATAAGTCTTATATGATGAAACACTGGTCAGTGCATATCTTGTACTATCAGCGAAGCACTCATCTTGTACGTGATGTGGTCATGAAAGCAATTCTTGATATGTTATAAAACCAGAGAAGCCTGACCAATGGCTTCTAGTAACGATTAGCCTTCCAGCACATCAACAACTGGCCTGATATTCTTTTGTTCTTTGCACAAATTTGTTCTGGACCACGAAAAACTAACAAAATGACGAGGCACCGACCTGCGATACGTCACGCATATATCGACGCGACTACTGTCACGTGCGACGCGCATCATGTGGCAAAGTCTAGGACTGCAAGGCCTGCTCATTGAAGTGAACATCAGGCCCCAGTCAACCAAATGACAAACATTGACCGTCGCATGACCACCATCACATCTGACACATGCATTGACATGCGACATCAAGCAAATTCTATCGCTGCAAGGCGTGTTTAATGGATTAGGCACCAATCTGTTGCACACCATACTACTGTCGCAATACACCTGTAACGTGCCATGAGATTTGCCATAAATGTCACATGTGACAAGGTCTAGGACTGCAAGGCCTGCCCAATGAAGTGAAGGTGGGCACCAATCTGTGACAAGATACATGTCTATCACATGACTACTGCAGCACCTGTCACATGTGACAAACATATTGACGTGCGACACATGGTAGGATCTAGGACTGTAAGGCTTGGTTAATAAAGCAAAAATTAAGTACTGCATTAAGATTTCCACCATAAGTAGCAAGCTTTGTGAAGCTTATTAAAAGAGCACAACATTAAGTACTCGACAGTGAACTGAATGCAGCTGGCTCATTTGCATAAAGCTGATAGATAGGCTGCTGAAGTTCTGCTTTAATCTGCTGGAACACAGCATATGAAAAAGCGACTCAAAACTCCACAGCAAAAATTAGATTGTACATAGTATAACACAATGTAAATGTTTCAAAGAATGAGAGAACAAAGTGACGAATTTTCACAAGCACAACCATGTCATAAAAATAACCTTCACACTATTATACAAACTTCCAAGTAAAGATCTACAAAAAGCACTGCAGTTCTTGAAAAAGGGAACACAAAAAGATCTACAAAAGTATTGCAATTTTTGGAACAGAAACCAAGTTCAGATGAAAGTGGGCAAACCCTCTAACAAAATCTGGTTAATTAAAATTGTAACACTGTATAAACTAGTACTAGAAGAGTCAGACGGATCCTTTCACCGAACCTGTGGGTGCTCAAGCGGACACAGCAAGACGAGCAAACGGCCACCACTAAAGAAAATATGTGAAAGGGGAAGATTTGCCTAATGCAATGATGACTGGATCAGCACAAGAGCAGACACCTTATCACGGTGACCTCAAGAACTTCTTTGGGCGCTTCAAAGATTTCATGTACAGAGTGAAGCATTCGAGTGAGGATTGATAAGAAAGCATCCTCTTGAGGCAAAGCAATACAAAGGAACTCTGCAAAAATGCTCCGCAAAGCGATAATATGAGGTTAGCAATAAGTCCCAGGTGCAACACAACGAAGTCTTTACATGAGAAAAAACTGAGACTGCACTCTGAAAACAGTTCACACCCTTTGGGGCGTAGTGTTGTTCCACAAACAATAATCATGATCTATCTTGAATGCCTTTCCTTTCTTTAATGCCACGAGCCAAGTATTCTAGGTCACAAATGGCATGCGCATTATCAACATGACATCGCATTCTTGACAAGTAGCAAGCGCAGAGCTTTGAAGAAAGGAAACGCAAGCAAGACAGATGATGATGGTTGTTTTCAGACGACGATAGACCCCAAAGGGTGTAAACAGTTAAAGTGTGTGGCATCATCTTGTTGGAGTTGCAAGTCCACTAATAAACCTATCACTCTAAACAAGTCTGTGATATGATAGCTGTTCAGGTGCAGTATTATTCCAGCAGCCAGCTGCGTTATCTAGCTATAGATAACTTCACGAGCCTAGGCCAGGGCATACTTCCACAGTCCTTTCTTTTTTGAGAGAGGGGCCAAGACTGCAAGTGGGAGAATAGAATCTAACATTTTGTAAAAGCAGCACTAATGGACGGGCCTACAAAAAGTAGGGCAAAGCAAAGACGCAGTGCTATCTATATTTTGTGGTCATGTTTGTTAACACTGCCTTTCCAACATACAACTCGCCCTATTAGTCAGCTTGCTGACTGAGTGCCGACCTTCCGTCAATCCCAACGGCACAGTCTGCAGGGGTTACGTCAGCTTAGTACTAGGAGTGAAGTTTACTTTTTACTAGGCGTGTGCGAGTATTCAATATTTCTAACACGAATCGGACAGATCTCGTTATTCGATGCAAGAGTTAACTATTCAAGTTGTTGAATATTCATTTCATTCGAATACTAAGGCGCAGAAAGAGTAGGAAAAACTAATCAAGAGGAGAGTCCGCCGAATGATTCTGCTACAGGAGAACCATGGTTGCTGGCCAGACGTACAGGTTTGTGATATGAACGCATGGAGGAAATCATTCACGTACAACGGTTTCCAGTAGTTATGACTGTCTCACCTTAGGCAGCCTACGAATTCTGTCTCCAACTCTGTCTTCCAATTTAGGCAAATCTACTTATTAGTATTTGGGCAATGTCACCATGCTTGGATCTCTTTAAAAAATTAGCGGTGGCTTAGCTTGGCTATGCCAGGATATACGTAGTGTGAGCTAAGGTTCATGGTTGGGCACGTCGCTCAGCCTCCTGGCGACACCGCTTTACTAGACGTTCCTCCCTTTGCTCCGGTGTCTCCGCAGCACGTTTAGCCCTCTGTTCATTCTTCCTACGCTCAACCGCTAATTGCCAGGCAACTACTTCGGGATCCGATGAGTTAACCTTCTCCACTCTTCTGCGCCGCTGAGCGGCAATTTCGCTCTCCTTCTCCATGACTATACCACACTGGCAAACGCCCTGCTACATATATACCCCCACTGATACCTCTGCGCAAGCGCACAAAATGAGAGGTGCTATCAAGCAGCTCTGGCGCAGCGTCAGACTTGGCTACTGCGCAACGGCGGCACACAGCTGGACGCGCGCCGGAGCTAGTGCGTCTGCCGCGGCTATGATGTCACTCCTCTGGAATGCGCAGACCAGCGAGGCGCGCGTTGCGGCGGTGGCTGTGTGCCGTGTGACGTTACTGCTCCTCGCGCATGCGCAGCACGGCTCTCCAGGAGCCATGCAAAATTGCTCAACCTCGGCCAGTGTATCTCACACTACAAAACAATGCATAGCATTGTATGGCATTGTATGAATGCGCTTAACACTACAGTTCTATGTGCATCCGACAACATGCCTTTTGTTTGCTGAATTACTGTCATTGTTATAGTGTGCCAGATACAGTCACGTTTGCTTTGTTCTCATTTGCAAGGTATTCAAATGAGCTGCAATGCATTCGATAACGGCATTAAATGTACAAAGCATAAATAAGCCTTTTGTTGCCAAACAGACTGCATGGGGGTTTTTATATCTTACTTTGTTTAGAAATGATAATATATTCTACATTCAATTCGACATTCGAAGCCCTTTAGCACAACATTTACAGCAACAGCACAAGACTGTGACCAGCACTTAACAATTTACATAGATGAAGGGCATTCGGGTGAGCGTGCGTCATGTGTTGATTGCGCACAGTGCGAAGTTCCTGTGAGAAATTCAGATTTTTCATGGCATTCCCACTCTGCACACTTAAGCTTGTGAATGTTCGTACACAGCGTACTTCTTGTGCCCGTCTGACTCTTTCGAATAAGACATTTTTTATTTTTTCACATTAGCTTCAATACCATCTGGATGATGTGTGAAGCTCAAACCAAAAGGTGTGAAGTATACACAAGGGCCTTTGGGAACACCATTACAAGACTGCTTATAGCATCTCCTGGTTGTTACATCTTAGAGCTGGGCCAATAGAAGCCTAGGTTATAACAATATGAAAGCAATGCACCCATTCACCTCCATCTGGTTGATATATGCGGTCTTCATGCAAACCGAGGCAATCTACACATTTGCAAAGTCCACGCCAAAAGCCCTTGACAATATACAAGAGTGCTTCTAATGCTTCTGGCCGTCTCACTTTGATTGAGTTGATGGAAGCCAAAGTCATACCAATATAAGACCAATGCAATTACTCACTTCCATTCAGTTGATGTACGAGGCCTTCACACAAATCAAGGCAACCTACAGAGTTCGCAAAGTCTGCACAAAGGCCATTGATTATACAAGACGAGACTTGCTTATGTGTCCCGACTTTCGTTTAAGACTGAGCCAATGAAATCCAAGGCTGAATTAATGTAAACACAATGCATGCATTGATCTTCATCTGGTCGATGTACGATGAGTTTGTGCAAACCATAAAGCATGCGAAAGCCCTAGAAAATACACAACAAGACTGCTTCTGTTGTCTTCTGGCTCTTTCGCTCTAGGATTGAGCCGATGGAAGTCAATGCACCACTGGTGCGACTCACGTTCCTGCTGTCTCATGACCTCTGGGCAACTGTTGGTGCACCGACCTCCGAAACGCACATTACAGATGTCTCCCGCACAACTGCACCTGACACTCACTACCAATTCAGAAGTCCTCGGCGTCCCTGTAGCTGGGCTCAGTGGAGACGAAGTAGTCGTCGAAGAAGCCGAAAAGGTACTCGAACGTGGGCCGCTTCTCGGGGTCGGCCTCCCAGCAGTTGAGCATGATGTTGTAGACAGAGTCCGGACATTCAGAGTTGGTCGGCTTGGGCATCCGGTAACCCCGGTCCACGTACTCTATCACCTGCCGGTTGGGCATTGCTGGAACACAAAAGAAGTTGCAAGGCTTCAGAAGAATGTTGTTTGCTTCGCAATTCCACGGTCCGTGTTCTTGATCGGTTACCTACCACTGTCAACGAGTTGATTAGAGCTATGCCTGTGGGAATGGATGAGACACCTTCCACCAGCCTTAATTTTTATGCCCTGTCTGTCACAAGCATGACCTCCACTTCAGGGAGATGTCGTGGTGGTTGTTTGCACCACGCAAAATGGAATGCAACACCGAAAATCATCAACTCAGATTATGCCTTAACGTAATACACACAGAACTAGAATAAGATCTCTAAAGCAGTGCAAAGTAGTAGTCCTTTTTTTCTTTACAGGGCACTTCTATTTTCTTTCAGTGTTGCAAGCGCCTGGTGCAGTAAAATGTTCGTAAAATATGTAATGACAAAAAGAAAAGCATTGCACTATGGTCACCATCACAAGAAGAAACAAAAGGGGGGGGGTACATACCCGGGTAAGGGATCTGCCCATGGGTGATGAGTTCGTAAAGCAAGATGCCGTAGGACCACACGTCGGACTTTATGGAAAACTTGCCGTACAGGGCTGCCTCGGGGGCCGTCCACTTGATGGGGAACTTGGCACCTGCGTATGTAGGCGGGGATGCAGGTCCTTCATCAAGGGCCAGATGACTGGTCAACGCAGTAATCACGACTGTTGTAAAGTTCACTAGCTTTTATGGATTCCTTCAGGCCTCGTCCCCCCCGTATGCGCATCTCCATGCATTTAACCCAGGTAAGCTTCATAAATCTATACTTACATTAAATGGTCAATGCAGTAATCGCAAGTGTTTCAAACTGCAGCGGCTGTTATAGATACCGTCAGCTCTTGCTGTGTTCACACGCCCTCCTTTTAGTTGCACTACAAAACTAGCTGACCTAGCCAAACCTCCACAAACCTCTGTGACATGACAGGCACCAATGGCACTGGACGTATACAGTCCGAGTAAGTCAACAGCCCATAACAACTACTGCTGCAAGTAAGCTGCACGCAATTATGCAACGCTTAGCTTATCTCAACGAAAACTGCAATAGCACAAGTGGCAAAGTCACAGGCCAACACCCACCTTGCCTTGCGGTGTACTCGGAGTCTTCGATGATCCTGGCCAGTCCAAAGTCCGCAACCTTGACCACGTTGTTCTCACCGACGAGAATGTTACGTGCGGCCAGGTCACGGTGGATCAACTGTTTGCTCTCCAGGTAGGCCATGCCGCTGGCAATCTGTGCACAACACGGGAGTGCTTCCTGCTCAGTCTTCGCTTCACTGAAGAATGGCATATAACAACTTCCCGAGGGCTTGCATATGGCTCTATTTAGCATTTCCAAATATGCTCCCGCTATAATTGACTGACTGGTTCGTTTGTTATGAATTGAAAACGTTGGCAACAAACACAACGTGCTGGTTGGTGGCTTTTCCACAATGTCAAATTGTTAAATGAATGAATGTCAGATGATCAGTGGAATGAAACGTTGCAGTTGCTTAGCAGTTCGTAGCCAAATGTGGGGCAGTCATAACATAACCTCTTTCAAACATAACATTGAAAGCATCATAGCTATGAAGGCCCATTTCTCTTCAGCATCTCAAAATGGACTTTTTCCAGATAATTTAGCTTCACAAGATGTGCTAACTTGTCATACTTTGCAACAAGTTCAACGTGCTGCTATCATGGTATTCATCATACAACATCGCTGATAAACCATCAAGTTCACTATCAGCAAAACAAATTTCCACAGTCCCATCGTGTGTATTATACAGAGGGAGTCTACTGTATCCCAATCCTCATCATCACATAATAGGGCCATAGGGTATCAGTTGCAGCAAGTTATCGCTTAGCCCATGATGCACTTGCCGAAACTTCATGAACTCACTGAATGACAGAGGAACGTACAGTCGACTCCCGATAATTCGAAGCTGCTTAATTGGAATTTTCGGTTAATTAGAAGTGAAGTGCTGGTCCCGTCAGTTTTGCATGTAATCCTATAGAAGAAATCGCTCGATAATTCGAAGTCCTCATCCAGTAATATTGTTTAATTGGAAGTTAATTTTCAGCCGGGATCCTCGAGGTGACCGTCATTCTTTGGTAGAATGTGCAATTTTTCAAGTGTTGCAACAGTTCCGTGCTCCGCGTTGGTGTCATCGCCACCGCAGCCGCCCGCAACGCCATCCTTCTTGGAGCGGCGCGATTATTCATTGCTACGGCTGCCGTGGCCTCCGTGATCAACTCCGGCGGGAGGCGAAGCGGCTGAGTTGATCAGGAGGCCACGCGGGTGCCATAGGTGCACGCAGCGCTGCATACTGGCAGTGGCGAGATTGTGCGAGATTAGTCTTGCAGCGTGCGCAGCGCGTGTTGGTCGAGCGCCTTTGTGCGGCAAGCTCGTAGGCTAGGTTGTTCCACGAGTGATTCGGAATTGACTGTACCTAGTCACGCAGTTTATAGCCATGGCAAACGGTGGCTCTTATCGCACGCTCGACCTGGCAACGAAAGCGGAGGTTTTGAAGGAAGTTGAGAAGGGAGGTGCCGCCAAACAAGACATAGCGCGGAAGTACGGGATCAAGCCGAACATGCTCTCTAACTACATCAAGAACAAGCGCACAATAATGGATGCATTTGAGAACGACAAGTTCAAGACTTCTCGGAAGCGAATGCGCACCGGCGCTTACCCAGAGTTGGAGAAGGCTCTGCTGGTTTGGATTAGGGAGGCCAGGAGCAACAAATTTCCTCTCAGCGGAGACATTGTTGCGATGAAAGCCCGAACGCTTGCAGAAATGTTGGGGATCGATGACTTCGTTTCGTCAGATGGATGGCTGACGCGCTTTAAAGATCGCCATGACCTGGTTTTCAAGAGCGTGTGTGGTGAAAAGGCGTCCGTTAACCAAGAAACATGCGCCACGTGGAAGGACGGAAAGCTGCGTGAATATCTCGCCGAATACAGACCGGAAGACATCTTCAATGCAGATGAGACTGCACTCTTCTATCGGCTTCTACCAGAGAAGACCCTGACATTCAAGGACGACGACTGTGCTGGGGGCAAACACAGCAAGGAGAGAGTGTCTGTGCTGATCGCGGCAAACATGACTGGCACGGAACGATGTCGGTTACTTGTGATCGGGAAAGCCGCGAAGCCTAGATGTTTTAAAGGCGTGAAGACGCTGCCTGTGGACTATGAGGCGAACAAAAAAGCGTTGATGACGGCCGAAATCTTCAAGAGCTGGATAAGCAAATTGGACCGCAAGTTTGCTGCTTCGAACCGCAAGGTGTTGTTCCTTGTCGATCACTGCAGTGCTCACGTGAATGTGCCAGTCTTGAGTGCAATACGCCTCGCATTTTTGCCTGCAAACACGACGGCTGTTTTTCAGCCAATGGACCAAGGCATCATCAAGAATGTTAAAGTCCTGTACAGGCGGCACCTCCTCGAGCGCATGATTTTGTGTATGGATAGCTCCACAAAGTACGAGGTGAGCCTGCTTAGTGCCATCCACATGTTGGCGCGAGCATGGGATCGTGTGAAGCAAGAAACAATCGCAAACTGCTTCAGGGCTTGCGGTTTTGTGGCAGCTTCTTCGGAGGATGCCTCTAAAATTTCAGCGTAAGAAACGTCAACAAGCGAGCTTGACGGCACCGATTTTGGTGATGCTCTCGGGGACGTCAATTTTGAAGATTACGTCGCCGTAGACAAGGCGGTCGAAACGTGCGGTACGCTGACCGATAGCGAAATTGTAGAGATTATTCGGCCCCAGGAAGCGACCCAGGAAAGCGACGATGACGTTGAAGGCGAGCCACAACCTAAGGTTGCCGATGTAGCTGCGGGCCTTGCTCTTGCGGAGCGCTTCTTTGCCGCTGAAGGTAACGCGGAAGAAGCGTTCCGCCACATCTACAGCCTGCAGAACTTGCTTTCAGCAGCGCGATTCGGCAAGAAGAAGCAAAGCAAGATGACCGACTATTTTTCTTAGAGAAAATACTCGATTTCGCCACAAATAAAGTGCTGTTTTTTATGTTTTGTGCTTAATTGGAAGTTCGTTCAATTCGAAGTTTTTTGCGGTCCCCGTGAACTTCGTATTAACGGGAGTAGACTGTATAATCAAATCACATGTGCAATAACACCATTGTACTATTTAGAATCTACATGAATGCCAGTGACAACGTTCTAACAACACATGGGGAGAACACGTTGGCATGACGCCGTACGCACGGTAGCTGCTGCTGCAAAGCAAGAACAGAGCCCCGTCAGCTACCAGGCGCCTCACAACGCTGGCATGACAAGTTCCGCCAGCGCCTCACAGGCATCTCGCGTTGGTGGCGCACGAGATGAAAGAGACAGAAAACTGTTGGCATTAGTCAGTGCAAAGCATTAGACAGCTTTAGCATGATGTTTGCTGTCCATCTGGCTCACACCAGCGTAGGCACACAGATGCTTAACAGAACGCTACTGCGTGTACACAATGCTCACGCGAGCAACAGAAGCGCAGAACGGGCTGCACTGCTGAGTAATGGTGCATACACTTGGCTTTTTTGTATTTGCAGCCTAATGTACTGCGCGTCTTGGGTAATTGCGCCGCCGACACCAGGACAGCACAACGGCGTGAATGCGTCGCGGGTGTTCGCGCAATTGCCATCGCAGCAAAAGCTGACCTGTGCGGCCATGTCTATGAGTGCGGGCAGCTTGAGCCCACGGCCGTCGCGTCCGCGCAGGTGCTCGAGCAGCGAGCCGTGGGCCATGTACTCAGTGACGATGTAGATGGGCTCCTCCTTGGAGCAGACGGCGTACAGAGAGACCAGCTTCTCGTGGCGGAACTTCTTCATGATGGCCGCCTCCTGGAGGAACGCCGCCGGGTCCATCGTGCCCGGCTTTAGAGTCTTGATCGCCACCTCCGTGCTGCCCTTCCACAAACCTGCGAGCGATTTTCAAGAGCAACTACTTGGACCAGTTTCCATACGCAGCGACACTGCATCGGAAGAACTCTTTGGCCTTATCAAGGCATTTGCAGAATTATGCACATGTGAAACTAACAAGGCACACGCAGAAACGTAAAAACAACGACGACAACACAGCCTGCACTTCCAACTCCCTTTTTTCTCATCCCCCCCGTCAGCTGCGTGACTGACTGGACAGCCTGGCTCAGGTCCGGGGACATCGACCGACAGCTTGAACTGATGGACTGGGCAGGGAAGGCCAAGCAGGCCCAGGGCCTTACTTGAGCCCGATCCCTCAGCCACCTCCCCCTTTCCCCTTTCGATAAAGTTTACCACCACCACCATTCAGCGTGCACACAATAATAGCATCCAGTAGGGGCACTCCAATATTTGAAACTCTGTTGAACATCTGAACATATTTAGAATATTTTTCAAATGCTTTGCACTGTCAAATGTGCTGGATCAAACGTAGAATTGAGGCGAAATTGCAGCATTGATGCCAGTCATTGTGGACTTTAGCAGAAGCACAAGAAGATATATTTTTTTTTTCAGTTAAAATGCAATCATATGCAATTAAACATTGTTTGGTGACGACATTTGGCAGTAGGCATTGCTTAACCCTGTTTAAGGTTGCTGCACTTGAGCATTCTGTTGACAATAAATCTGAATGTGCTTTGTTGCAACATTATTTGCATGTACTAGTATCCCCGTGTTCCACAGCTATTCCAACTATAGAAAAATACTTCCTTTTTTCTAAAAGATTTGTACGTGGCTTCAAATGATGTGCACCTTCAATGTAGTGCTGATGGTACGCACAGATGCAAACTTGTACACAGGACTCTTCAATGTGCTATGAATAAACCACACTTCTTACTATTCCATATGCAATCACAGAAGTAACTTGCCAACATTTTCTATGCCAGGATATGAACATTAGTATAGATTTCAAATAGTGTTGTTTGCACTCCCCTAGTACTTTGTTATCCAATGTAGGAAGCTATGCTGTAAGTTGTCTAAATTGTACTTACATATGGAGATACTGAACTGCTTATAAGAGTGACTGTCCATTTTTCTGTTCGCCCATCTTATTTATCTATTTTATTTATACATCATGATGCTAGAGACAAAATTGAAATCAACGGTCACCTGACAAGGCCTCCAAGCACAACAATACTCATTCACCACATAACGACATTGGAGAGAGAGAAAAAAAGAAACATTATACATAAGGGTTGACAAACAGGTTGTTCATGAATACTTAATCAGGATTGAGCTTTCTTTAGTAACAGGGCAAAAGTAACGAAAAAAAAGTTATGTGGCAAAAAAAAAAGTGAAAAAGGCGGGCGACACTTACCGTACCAGACCTCGCCAAAGTTGCCACTTCCCAACTTTCGGATGAGCTGCACTGAGCTGCGTGGGATCTCCCACTCGTCGCGTGTCTCTGGCGACAGGTCCCAGACCACGGGCTTGGGCTTGGGGCACGCGATTGTGAGCTTGTGGCACAAGCCATTTGCACCTTCTGCACATGCGAACAACAAGATGGCAAACACGAAGTATTCAGAGTGCTTCAGAAGAGGGTGTTAGAGAGGTCTTTCCAAGAAATTACCTGTGTCACTTTTCTTTCTTGCCACAAAATTGAGAAGTGTTGACATGCCCGCATTGAAAACTGATGATGTGTTTTGGACACCCTCGTACCATGAGCGCAAATTTAAACTTGAACAGAAGAATGTCGATGGCGACACCTTTTGCATGTAATTACACGAAAGGGCGATGTGTAGTTGCCCTGTGGCCAGTGTTTCTTAGCATAATGTACTCCCAAAAGCAGACTTTGGAGCCTGAATTAAGCCGCTGTTACAAGTGCAGGTGAACATAAAAATACAGCAGTGCCCATCAGTTGTTCACAACTTGTTCACGTTTTGAGTTATGCTGGTAGTGCCTTGTTTCGCTAGATTTGTCAGTGTGACGTTTGTAGTTAACATCAGAAGTGCGAATACGTGTACAGGATGTAACTGGCAATTCCTTGCATGTTCAAGAAATTCTGGCATGACACTTTAGTAATGGAGTTGACAGCTATCGGATAAAGAAATAAAAAGTGGGATGCAGTACCCCTTTAAGCACTTCCCTGTCTATCTCTCTCCCTTCTTTCTCTTCCCCTTCTCCCAGCGAAGGGTAGCCAACTGGACTCTTGACTGGTTAACATCCCTGCTTTCCTTAAATCCCTCTGCCTCTCTCTGTCTTGAAATGTGGCGGCAGAGGCACCAATGTGGCACTCACCCATGTAGTAGGAGATGAGCTCTTGGAGGGTGGAGAAGGTCTTCTTGGTGGTGACAAAGAAGCCACCATTGTCCATCGTCTTCACCTTGTAGTGCTTTACGTGGTCCCCCTTGGTTGGCTCGAAGTCGCGGATCGACAGCGAGAACGCCCCTACGCGCAAACAAATCCAGAGCCTTTAACAATCTCTATCACACAGGCGAGATTAGCAGCACTAAGTGCAGAATGCCTTGCTTTCTTCAATGCCAATATTTCCAAGGCTATGCCCCGCGCCCAGATTGCACTTCCCCCATGTTACAGTGATGGAAACCGCAAACCACTTGGTTAATTTCCAACGTACTCTTAAAACATTTTCGTTTGTTTAATCATCATCATCATTAGCCTATTTTATGTCCGCTACAGGACAAAGGCCTCTCCCTGTGATCTCCAACTACCCCTGTCCTGCATCAATTCATTCCAACTTGCGCCTGCAAATTTTTAATGGACAGTTTTGAGTCCAAGAACTATTGACCGCGTAATGATAATTTTGCAAGAGCCTATAGTGCGAAGCGCTAACAATGGGACGACAACAGACAAGGATGAGTGATGACTTCCAACTAAGGTTTAATTGCGAAAATGCTGCGATTTACAGTACAGGTTCCCAGAAAGTTGTATAGCAAGAAGGCAGGACGCTAGACAGCATTTCTACAACAGACCCTAGCTCATTTGTATTTCATGAGGTGGGTGTGGTTGTAGGGATGAAACCATGAGCAACAGAAAAGCACTGGCACACGCATTTTGAACTTCATTGCAAATGAACTGAGATTGGTTGGGCAAGTGTGCAACACAGAGAAGCAGACTTACAGAAAATCAGAAAAAGGACCTACACTCGCGGACAACATTTTTATGGCAGCTAATGGAAAGCTGCAGAGGCAAGGAGCGTACAAATAGGAGCGCTCCTGAAAATAGTGTCCCACATTCTCATTAGTGCCAGTTTCAGCCGGGGTAGAGAAACGACAAACATTGTATTTGCAAGAGCAGCATAAGACAAAATCTATGGCACTCAGTGCTAAACTTGAGCTGCCCCCCCCCCCTTTTGTTCTCCCACGTATGGGCAAATGAATAACTGCGGCACGTGGACATATGCTGATACAGTATCTGTTCCTAGAAAACAAAAGCATTGCTGCATGCTGCTGGAATACTTGGGGCAGTAAGAGGTGCAGATTTTCCGCCCCTGCAGTATTCTCTTCATCGTCACAGAAAGTTGTCCGTGAATATAGTACAGCTCGAGACTTTGCCAAAAGAAGCCTGAAACGCAAGGGGCGCCATGATGGTCGATGTACAGGTATGATAGAGTGCACATTTTGCCTCCAGGATGCACGGATTGGTGGCAAGGTTGCAAGGGTCGGCTATGTATTGTGCTACACTTGGCATTTTTGTCTTTGGGCGAGCTTGAAATGTGACACCAAGGCACCAGTCGATCGAAGTCAACTCTAATACTTTCACTGCTACTTTGTGGCTAACTGGATACTTCCGGAGCTTGATAGCTAGAATAATTTCGTCTCTTTGAACTGCTCGGCTACTATTGTAACCAATAACAGATGCCATAGACACACCGTAAAATTCCAGTACTCTCATTGGATCTTGCACAAACAGCCGTGTCTTTGCACTACAAAAACAGCATGCAGCCAGCTACACTTTGTGTTTCTGACTTTGGAAATGATGAAATGCAACATGAAGTCATCAACCCTTTCATATTGCCTTGATGAGCCCATAATGAGGGTTCCTTTGATGACCACTTTTTGCAGTTTGGCTACTTCCTTCTTAACCGATGCTTAAGTTGTCTAGTTTCTAGCTACTTTGAGAATTCGGTGGTTATTTTTTAAATTTAGGATTGATCTGCTAAGACTAACGCGTGCAAATATATTCGTTTTTATCTTCACAGTTCCAATGTATAAAATATAATGCATGAACCCCATTCAAGCGATTTTGCTTGCGTCAGTGACAAGTGACGCAACGGCGATGGCTGTTGCATCCTTTTATCGCTTTCAAGTCGAACCTCATGCGAGAGATGGGGACTCAAGGCCAAGTTTGAACTGCTGTCCCCAATCTCAAGTTACGTTCATGGGTGGAGGAGAAAAATAAGCTTTATTGTGCAATCTCTGGTCCATATACTTTTGGTCATGGGTATAGATCCTGTGCTGGCTTGGCCCTATTGGCTAGTCTCTCATAGGATTTCCAGGCGACGAATTCTAGATTTCCAGAATCAAGCAATCAAGCACACAAAATCGCCTGCATGGGGTTAGGCCTTAAGTCAATGGCAGTACAGGGAAAGGTGCAAACCTGTTGTCTGCTCGCTGTTTCGAATGAGGAACGTGCCCCTCGGATTGGATGCGAGCATGAGCATCTTCTCGGCGTCCTTCCGCGATACCTTGCCAAAGAACCAGCTGTAACATAAGAATTCGCAAGCATGAAGCAAGAAATGGCATGCTGGCAAATAGAAGTTAGCAGCCAAAAGACCAAATGATAAACTATTGTGCAGGATTGGGGCTACAAAACAGCTACCGCATTTACACGATTGTAAGTCGACTTCTTTTTTTAAAATTTGAAAGTCTGAATTTGGGGGGTCGACTTATGATCGAAACCAAAACATGGCCGCGCCAAAAAAAGCAATACCAACTGGAGCTACAACGTAGTTACAATTTTATGTTTGCTCTATGGCCCTACCCGTATCTTTTCGCTATCCTGCGTGTTTGTTTGCTTTTCGGAAGGGTTTTTCAACATTTTTGAGAGTCTTACAGTGCATGCAACACTCACGGGGGAGTGTCGATAGTTGATGGAAGCGCCGCTGTACTCATTTGCGGCGGCACCCTGAGAACGGCGGTCCTTGCGGGGAGTATCGGTAGTTCATAGAAGAGCAGACACCGCTCGCAAGTTTCAATTTCTCTGTTTAAAGGCATTGGTATTGTTTTGACGCGTTCCACTTGACTGCCAGCTACGTGCTACTTCTATGCTTCCCCAGTCGTCATGAGTGCTCCAGGCCCACTAATTGTTCGGCACTCGTTCACAGCAGCGTTCAAGAGGGCTGCCATCCTTTACGCCGAAGAAACAAATCACTGCACAGCGGGCCGCAATTTTGATGTTTCTAAACGGGTGGTGCGAGAGTGGCGACTGCAGCGAAGCGAAATTTTCATCTGTGTGACGGCAAGTGAGAAATTTCCCATGTGCCGAAGTATGGACGCTTTCCGGAGCTGTAGGCTAAGCTTGCGGCGTACGTCGCTGAAATGCGTAATCGGTCCCTGCCAGTGAAGTGCGACGTAGTCATGAAATAAGCCCGGACCTCCGCATTAATTTTAAGGTTCTGCTCTGCCGTGAGGGCCGTGAGTACAACAAGTGGCTGGCGGCAGAAGACTGTGAAATTACGCCAACCGGACCTGTCAAAAGAGCCTCCCTGATGGCTGCGTGTGGTTGGGTGCATTTGGCGTGGGCTGCTGTTCTGCAAGATGTCCTGGTGCGGTAGTTTGCCTAATTTGAAATTTCGCTGGACCACGACGCGCTGTGGGACCGCAGCAACGATGACGATGGCAGCACTAGTGAAGACGAGTAGTCCAGTGACCATGTCAGCTACTAATAAATTTTCGCTATCGAATGCGCCCTCGGGTATGCTCTCTTATTTTTTTTTTTTTTCCGGTCAAGCGATATGGGGGGGGGGGGGGGGGGCGACTTACATTCGAGTCGACTTACAATCGTGTTAATACGGTACTTGATGCGCAAGACTCTGTAGGCAGTAATAAGTGCATAGATCTGCGTTTCTTTCTTTTTGTTTGGTCAAAATAAGGAGCACAGTCAGCAAATATCTTCACGGCTTGAAAAATTAAGCATTGAAATCTAGGACACAAAAGGAACAAGAAGGATAATAGACGGTCAAGAATAGGACAGAAGAACAAGGACAAGAAAAATTTAATTGCTCAAGAGTTCAGCGTATGCCCTCCAAACTGAGTTAACATGATGGAGAAATAAATGTAAAGTCATAAAATGCCCAAGTAATGCCAAGCTGTACATGACCTGACGGTTTGTCATGGACCATAAAAGGAGTCCCGACTGATGACAAGGTGGGTTTGTTACAAAACTACTTAAGAGGTAGAGATAAGCATTAAGCATAATACAACAGTATTTCTTTGTTTCTGGTGAAATAGTGTAATTACATAGCTTTCTGGTTAGAAGAAGGGCATTAATGAGATGACACTGTTCATTGCTCTGGATTTTTTTTTCCTTGCCGGAGCCCAGCTAGCTCACAGAGAGTTAAATGACGGCTTAGATTTGACAGCTTAGCAAGATGAGAAAAAGAAATGGACTCACTTCAAACTAGCCAGGTCCTTGAGTAAGATTCTACACTTGAACTCTTTTGTCAACACACATTTGCTCCGAATGTTTGAGAAGGGCACACAACTCGACAGTTTAGCACCAGAGGACCCGAGGCTGGCATGTGCTACCATGGAGCCTTACCACAGCAACTTACGTTTTCACATCTTCTTTCAAGTGTTACTGTCTGAATTTCAATGCACAGAGAAAGGGAATTACAAAAGTGACAAGAAGAAATAGCATTCGAAGAGAGAGAAAATCAAGACTCACTCTTCACTCTCTACGGTCTTCTCAAATGCCACGTAGTTCTGTGGAATGTAGCCAGTCTGTGGGCCGTTGAGCTGTTTGGCATGCCACCAGTCCGGATCACTGGAAGAACGTATCAAAGACATGTTCATCATGCACTACAAATGTGACATTCATGACTCAAAATCGTGTACAAGTTCTTTGTCTATGAGCAGAATGTAAAGACAACAGTGACTGTTTGCCTGCTCTTGGATGCGAGTCCAAAGCCACACTAACGAAGAGTATATCATGCACAGTGGACATGGCGTTCATCACTTGGCGTCCAAAGCCGCCTTTGTTTCTGAGTAGCATGTTAATTACATGTTTACCATGCTTTGTGAACGTGACATTCATTGCTTAACTGTGTTCACCTCTGGGCCCACATTCTGAAACGTTCGCCTTCCGCGAAACTATCACCTTGGCTAGGCCTCTGCCAACGGCGCTGATTGGCAGTTTTAGCAAAACCGGAAAATAAACAGCGCCATCTAGTAGTTCCGGCCTATGTCACTTTAACGTCATGGTGTCGATGGGTGCTCTCGACATACATTGCATTAACGAACACGTATTTTGGCATTCGGTTGGTGGTGGAGTGTAGTAGAGATAAGGTAGGTGGTAGTTTATAGTAGCCTTATCGGTGGCGCCTTACACGCATTGTTTCGCAGCGATATTTGTTGATTCATTTAAAATAAAACATTTCACACTTCTTTATTCAATGTATTTTACCTAAAGCAGCCGTAACCAACCATATCAGTGCGCAGAACCTGTACTGCGGCCACTACACTCAAAAACAACACGCCCGAGCCACTCTGCACTCGCACGGTGCGCTCTCTTATACGATGTGAAGCGTTCGACAGCGCGTATTGGTAGTGCAGGCTGACGTCACAGGTAAGCAGTCATTTTATTTATTGAAAGCGACTATCGCAGCGGTGAAACTATCGCGGAAGGCGAACGTTTGAGAATACGGCCCATGTTTATGAGCACCGTGGGAGGACTAGCGAGTGTTCGAGTGCACCGGATTGATGCTCCCCTGTTGTTGGGAACCTGAAGTCGCATCAATGACATGTTTATCATGCACCGTTAACATGACATTCATGACTCAAAACTATGTCCAAAGCCCCTATGTAAGCAATAACTATGCGAGTACTACTGTAGCGTGTGTTACAGTTCACTTGACTACTGCTCACCTGTCGTTGAGAATCTGAAGCCGGTCTCCCTTCCTAAAGCTGAGATCACCATCGTCCCTCGCATTGTAGGTGTAAAGGGCCACTACCACCTTGCCTGCAATGGAAACAGGCAGGAGAAAATGACACATTGAAGAAAAAATACAGAATGCACTAGAAATCTAGGAGTGTTTTGACTGCATAGACGAATTCATATATATTAAGTACATTAAGCTCCTGTTTAGCACAGATACAGACTGAAAGCAAGTAGAAGAAGAGCCATCCTGCACTTCCAACATGACTGTCACATGAACCAGGCCTTATGTCAACCCTTGTCTACCAGATAATTTCGTTTCACGGTTTGCCCATGCAACACAACACCATTCGCTCACCCTGAGCTGAGCCGGCGATGTTGGGCACCCTCGGGGGCAGCCCCTCGTGGTGCAGGTGGGGCCCGTTTGTCGGCAACACTGCCACGGCCCCCACCGGTGCCTTGGTGTAGCGGCCGTCGTGCGGCCGCAAGCCGCCGTTGTTGTCGGCGGTGCTGCCCGAGACCTGGTGCATCGCTGTGGTGTCGACGCCAGTCTTGTCCAGGCCATCGTCACCGTGCCGCGAGGTGCCATCGTGTGACACCCGGGCATCTGGCGACGTGAGGCAGTTGAGGTTGCCCATGCTGGTGGCACACTACGGGCTGCACCGTCACTCAGCTGGCGTGTCTGAAGGGTAGATCAGTGAATGAACAAACGAATGAACAAGCAAACGTATATGATGTGCATGAAATGTATATGTACCAGTTGTGGAAAGTTTCAAATTAAAAACTCAGTCACTTTTTGATTCAGACCAAATTCTGTTTGGCTATGATTAACTGCAGCCTGTCGTAGATTTGACCTTGCTGCGTCTCTTGCCTCCTTTTGCTCTTTTTTTCTGTAATGTCTGTACAATGAGTGGCAGCTATGCCTACAAAAAGTGTGAAATGTTGCCACATTAATTAGTACCCGTGGCTATTATGTAACCTGAAATTATCACGTAACAGGTCTAAAGAACATTTTCAAGTTACTTCAGAACATGAAGTTTTTATAAAAATGAACACTGCTGCTGTTACACCCAGCACAATCAAGGTGCCCATTAGGAGGTTGATCACCTCGTCTTGTCCTGACCTGTGGGCAATGCCATTCATTGTCCAAACGAAAAACTAGAAGATGCTTCCTATGCTCCATTTACACTAATGCCTCGCATACTTTCCTGCAATATTGCACTTCTATTATAGACCTATTACTAACCAGCCTTTGGCTACTGCTCAAAATTGAGGCTGGGCATCGATCAAAATTTTAAACGCTATTATTGAAATCTTTCGTTCAATTGCTTGAACTTGTAGATTTATGTATGCAGCCTAAAAAAAATCTGAACTGATAATCTTTGTACATAATCCTTTTAAGAGAAAAGCCATGCCACGCGAGCAGACAGTATATAGTAACACACCAGCGACACCTTGCTTGAGTGTACATACATTAAGTGTATAAAATTCACTCAGATGAAACCGTAAGGCCAGACGCAGTTAGGCTATTTACTTGACCAACTCTCCCACTGGTTTGAAGTGCAGCATGCATAAGTGGCGTTTGTTCCCTACCCTGGGAGACATGCATGCAGGCACGGACTCAGTCGGGACATGTAGTCAGTAGCTCCATTCCTTTGAACAAATGAACTCGGGATGCCGGTGCCAAGGCTTGCCCGATTTTGTTCACATGATCTACCTAACTAATTATGATAAAGAAAATGATTTGTGATTAAACATGACTGTATTAATCGAAAGATTAATAGATCGATCTCCCAGTCCTAGTCTAGACAGCTTTTGTAATAGCGTTGTATGCTCTACGTGAAATAAAATGGAACTGAATGAATAAGGATGATGTTATACAAGTGGCAGAAAGCACACTGGCAAAGTGCATGATAAAACCTTAACAATACTGTCTCTGTACACTGAGAAATTCGCTAACCTAAACCGACTTAATGTAAAGTGCATATTGCAGCAGGAAGGCTGAGCCTACCTTCTGAAAAACGTTCAAGAAAAAAATGTTCTTTAATCTTAATTTTTCTAAATTGTTTCTTCTAAACCCTGATGAAGACCAATCCACCAGTCAAAACTGTTGATATTACTCTGAAAGGCAGCCGAACAAGCATATCTACAATCTTACATGCGAAGTTACTGCACTGCAAGATCACTGCGCTCTATGTGTTACGCTTTGAAATGTAGTGCTGCTCTTACCATGTATGAAAAGGTGCACGTAGGCACACTTGCGTACATTCTGAATGTTTTTTTTTCTTCTCTCTATTGCGCCCACACTGTAAAGGCCCACGAAGAGACAAATAAATAAATAAATGTATAAATAAATAAATAAAAAATCGAACAAGCATATCTACAATCTTACATACGAAGTTAAAGAAGTAGAGACACATTTTTGAAGTTGTAGAAAACCTGCCACATGTTCCTTGCACAAGAAAAGATGACACTTAGCAAGTATATAAAGGTTGGGAGACACATATTCCAACTTGGTACTAAAGGTGTTCTCGTTATGCCGGACTTGGCGCAAATGACCACCTAAAAGTACCAAAATCGGAAGCTTTTCATATGAACAATTAATAAAATAAATTATTTAGAGCACCCCCCAGATGCTTGTTAGTATTCTTTTTAGAATTCACTGAGCGTTTGGACGTCATACACCACAAAAAAAAAATGACGAGCCAAAAATGCCTTGTCAGTACTCCGACAAACTGCCTGTATTTAAAAACAACTCTAATAGGTCATGTGCTGGAAAATTGGCCAATTCTATGCATAAATAATTACAAAATGAGGTGCTGGAAGACAGGCGAGCCTGGGTGGTGGCGATGCCAGTAGCTGGCCTTGTAAAAGGTTCTCTCATGTTTCCCAATATGGCTGGGCAATCTTCAAGTACACATCTCACATGATACTGTGATACGTGATTCTGTCCCCATAACTGAAAAAAGCTTTCAAAGTTGTGGCACAAAGCACAGAAGATTCGGAGACAGAAATAACAGAGACGGAGAACTAACTGGAAAATCCAAAATTTCACGCCTCTTCTAGTCTCAATTTGTTGCTAATGTTGCTGCGCGTGCGACGTATCTTTCAAATGCTACTCCTGAATAACATTGCCAATAATTTATGGCATTTAACGAGTCCTAAAATCGCATAGTGAGTTATAACCAGGGCTCCGGATACATTTAGAATACCTGGAGTTCCTTAATGTGCTAGAATGGTACATGAGCACTTTTGCACTCCAACCCCATCGGAATATGGTCGAGGCATCCATGAGTCGAACCTGCGACCTTGAGTTCAGCAGCAAAACACCATAGCCACTTAACTGCTATGACAGATGATAACATGATTCGGTTGAAGCAGGTGACAAATGTCAGTGCCCCCCCCCCCCTATAGTTGCATACAACAACAACATTCATTACCATCAATATAACTTTATGTCCCAAGTAGTGGCAGTACACATTGTGGCAGGATAATAAGGAAGCATAGTGTGGTGCAGCCAGCAGTCATTTTCTGCTATTCCAACCCTACATTCCATCCAAACACAAAAGACAAAATAACCTATTCAAACGGTGCAGCCTGGACACTGAAATCTTGTTCTATACCGGGCGCAAGCGCTTTGCTAGCAATCTTTGTCCAGGGAACAAAAAGTGACGACACAACCATACCTAGTGGCGAACAGAACTCGAGGACAACCACACCTGGCGCAGGTGACGAGTTTCACAACACATGCTCACATTCTCGGCACATCCTAAACACACAAACGTGTGTGAATCACAATTGGCACCAAGGGCAAGTAACCCATTCCAGGTAAATGATCACAGCCACTGACGTCGACTTCCCCACCTAGTGGAAAAAAAGAGCGCAAAGCACTTTTGATGCTGCCCACCAACGCATGTCGATCGTGACACCTGAGACTGAAGTACCAAACATCAATAATTGATAGGAGGCTATTGCCGCATGCCGACAAAGATAAGCTTATCTCCTCTGCATTATTGAGGTGCTCCCCATTCAAGTTTGCCGTTAGTCATCAGCTCGGCAAGGCCACGCAGTTCGTTTCAATAGATGGGCGTAATAACAATGGAAATGGGAACCAAATGGGGGAAGCTCATGGAACCTCAATAAGTTGGAGGTGGGGTGCAAAAAACGATGCCAAGAGTACAGACGTTAACAAGAACCAGAGGGCAGCACCCACATGACAACTAATAAAGAGTAAAGATAAGAGGGTGCCCCAATAAAATGGCACATGACAAATCAGGATGACAATGTTAATATACAGATGGAATTAAAGGGACTGAAAACTGGCAAAAATGTGTTACTAGATGTTGATGGAAATAAATTGACCACGATTCATAGCGATAGAATCTAGCATGCTATACGCTATTTAAGTATGAATTATAATTTTAAATTGGCAAAGAAAGTCTCAAAAACCAGTAAGTGGCACAAACTCACGGTGCAGCCTTGGTACTTTGGATACAGTATATGAGATTACTGTATGCAAGTCAGCTGTTATTAGGTACTGCATACTTATAGTTTAAAATTGCAATTCGTATGTTATTAGGCTTTGGTACTTTGTTCTATGTGTATTGCGATGTAAAAGAGAAGTCCATCCTAACGAGCAGCGCTCAGGTCCCTCAATGCATGGCAGCGCGCACATGACTACTGTTGTACTTGCGTGATATTCTGAGCACACATGTGAGCTAAAATCCTTTGTTCCAGCTTGCTCAGGTCTTCAAGAGACGACATGCTTTGGAAATCAAAAGCACATGCATGGCTACGGCAAGACGCTGAACTGTGTATATTACTCGTAGAAGCGTAGTTTCACTTTAGAGAACTTGGCTTGGCTAAAGAACTCTCGGCTTGTTCATGACCAAAGCTGCCGGGACAAGAAAACATGAAAGCACGTAGCTATTATTGTAGAAATAATTTAACACCTCGAAAAGACAGGGATCACAGGAACATAGGTTTGATAAACAAAATAATACTTTCTTGCAGCTACGACCGCACTTGTCTGCCTCCCACCAATGCTGGCGTATAATCGCTATCGCGCTCATCTATCGCCGTTTCCAGCATGCCTATAGTGAATGACTACATCTTCACTGCAGGTCTGAAAATTCTGATAAAAAATGTTCCTAGGCATTTTCTGTGCTACCACTGCATGATTTGACACTCTGATTGGTAAACTTTCCACTGGACAATAATAATAAAAAAAAAATCGTACCACATAAATGCAAGAATTATATGCGCTGCATTTACAGTTTCCTCCTCCTGAGCATGTGCCACTTGATTATAAAGAGTACAGATAAGAAGACGCATCAATTGCATGGCAGATGGCGAATTATGGTCCTAATTATGATGGACAGCCAGAATCCTTTCATTCAATGGGTTTCTGAGAGACCGGTTTCACACTCCTTGCTTCACACGCAAGATATTTATGAAACATAGTTTCATTCTCACGAGCATGTGATAGGAGGGAAGATAAGCCATATGAGCTTTGCAGGAGATATCACCTGTTCTGCTGGCCCAAGCAAGCAAAGGTGACAGATGTAATTTTAGTCAGAGACGTCACACAGGCTGATTAGTTTTGACCATGCCACGAGAACACACGGATGATAACACTTGCACAATTTGTTTGGCACTCCAGCACTCTTAACACTCACTCACTTACGCAAGCCCAAGAGTAAAGTGCGCAATGCAAGAGGTGACATCAAAGAGCAGTGGCCTTTATGAAGACAAGTTCTGTCAAAATGTTGGCTCGAGGCTAGGTCAGGCTACTATAGAACGTACAGAATTGAACAGGCGAAGCAAGTAAGACTTCTGACCTCGCGCAGCAGCTCGCACGTTGTTAGATGGAGAAGGCATTTGACTAGCCCGACATGATGCCAGACCAACTGACTAATTTGACCTCAAGTGTAGGCTAGATACACACAATTGATGAAAACCGGACATCACAGTGCATGCCATTCTGACTACAAATAAGTGGTTAAAGGAATTCGAACTCCAATAATTCTTCCTTTGTTTGTACTTACTGAAATCATGTCCCTAAATTGTAACCCCTGGGTTGGTAAATAGAAAAATAAAGTTCGATACAGACACCTCAAACCAAACATGAGCATGGAGGTATAAAGCAGAACACCTCTTATAGGCCATAGCTTTGAAAGCGTGAGTTCACGCTGTTGCACACATTAGGCAGACATCACAGCAAATGTCATCACACACATAAAAATGGAAAAAAAAAAAATAACACGTCGCAATACTTGGACTGTCTTCGTGTTGCGCATGCGTGAAAATTACTCATTCTTTTGACGCCTTACTTTCAGTAAACAGTTTGGTAGCGGTGCTTGTGCATGTTGTCTTCTCTGCGTGACGTCTGTTTTTGCACCGTTAACAGAAAGCGTAGGCAAGCCCTGGCCATTTCAAGAGGCAGTGAAAGTGTCAACTTGATTAAAAAAAAAAAAGTAAATGCAGCGGAGGAGGCTTTCCTCACCTGGCCGTCTGGAAGTGGTGACAGCTGGCGTGGGAGGCTGGCCAGTCCCCATCCATGCCCGCGCTCCACGAAACACAGGCCCCCTTGAACACTGCGATGACGTGCGCCGCCAACGAACGCTCGCCCTGCGACGGGGGCAAAGGAGGCGGCGGCGAGGCCCACAGGCTCACACGAGGAAGTATAATCGCAACGAGAGGAAGTTGGCCGCTTCCTGTCACCACCCCCTCCGCGTGGAGACGCCACGAAAGCAAGCTGAGAATGCGCGTGTGTGTCAAGATGTCAACGCAGTCATGCAAGAACCATTTCCTTTGCAGGCAGGCTGGATGGCTAAGACGTTGGTGCAAAGATTGCGGATCTCGTGTGGGTCACGGAAAGTACAACGACACGAACGCCGATGCGGGGAAATCGGTTGGTTTGTGAAAGATACCAAAGGCGGAACCTTCGCAGGGATATTCCCCATATTTGTGTTTTCCTATACTTCCAGTTTCTCCAGGCTGTCTCCGACTAATTTGATACAGTGTCTTTTTATAATTCATAGTATTGTGGTTTTGACTGGTGGGGAAGACTAAGTGATTTATAAAAATATGCTAACTTTATTATGCCGGCCAATTATTTGCAATATTGCGAGCAAGTCTCAAGCTAGATTGGAGCCCCCCCCCTCCCCCTACATTTTCTGGGCTGGAATTCATAAACATCTTTTAATGGGACACTAAAGGCAAATACTAAGTCGACGTGGAGTGTTAATATACCACTCCAGAAACCTCGCAGCGCTTGTTTCGTGCCAAGAAAAGACTTAGTTTACGAGAAAATTGTATATGAAGGCTCCAAATACTTTTATCGCAATTCAAATCACCTGCCACCCAATCAGGGAGTGGTGACGTTGCATACGCCATCACTGCCCTTTGCTGCCATGAGTGAGTAAAACGGCGCCCGACAGATGGCAGTATGCCATTTTGCAAAGAAACGCAAGTGAGTGGCCACGGAGAGACTAAACCAGGACAGAGCAGCGGGGAATCCGCTGCTGCTTCTTTCAGTCAAGGGGCGTGGACTGTTCGGGCATCCCGCGACACCACGTGGACGTGCAGTGCTCTGCTACTTGCAGTTTGTGCGAGTTTCGCAAGCCAAGAAAACCAGCATGCCAATACGCAATAACAAAACTACTGAAACTTGAAAGTGCGGGCGGCACAGCGTCTAGCGAAAACGAAACCCTTCGATCGCTCGCGTTGTTGTCAAGGGTAATGCCAATGAACACTTTTTTTTTTCTAGAAATGAAATAGAACTGGACAAGTAGCATTTTCTTTCTTCTTATAATGCTGATGCTAAACAACGATGTTTTTATGACGAGTGGTTGAGTACTAGAGACAAAATTTTAATGAGGACTGCTTCTTTCATCGAGCAAGTACTTGAATGTTCCGGGGGAGTCTTAATCATGTGTTCCAATTAACTCAATTTGTCAATTACTAAGGCTTGGTTCACAATAATGATGCCTTAGAGATTGTTGAGGACGAATCTATCATTTTAACTTGACCCAACATTTGCCTTTACCTTAAAGTGTCCTGCATGATTGGCCATAGTCATGGCTGTCATGCCAATCGGTATCCCATGGGTAGTGATGACTGGCCATTGCTATGACAGACATCCTGTTATTGTGCCAATCAATACCCCAAATAGCAGGTACCCAAACTTCAACCAATGAGGATATGCTCTTTAGGGGGTCTTGATGCTGAATAGAACCACATATGTATCGTTCGTCCTAACCACTAGGAAAGGTGCAGCACTTATGCAAGTTATCAAGTGGGTTGGAGTCATCCATTTCATGTGTCTGGGGGGAAAATTTTATTTGTTTTGGGTACCCCCCTGACCTTACCATTAATGTTAAAGATGAATTTCCTTCCCTGTGGGTAAGTGCACTCTAAAAATTTTGCTGTCCATTCCCCGACTCTTCTAGAACTGCGTTCCATTTGTGTGTATTCCATTTGTTCCATTCAGTGCAAGGCACTGAATGGAACAAATGCGAATACAGTACCTGCTTGCATCATTGACATTAGTAGCAGTACACAAATAGCTTCTTTCATGGGAGCCAACACACTGAGACAACCTAAACACTGCATGTTAATTTCCATCCCATATCCACTACTTTCATATTCTTTTCTGGTAACTGCATTATGCCACTGTACGAGAAAAGTCTGTTGCATAAACCCTTAATTTATTTTTGCTTCAATTGTATTACATAATGCACAAGTATATTTATGTATACATCATATACAGAAGGAGGTCACAAAATCAGTGACCATAAAGCTATATCTCCAGTTAACACTAGCAAATAGAAAAAAATAAATATTACCTACAGCAGAGGGCAATGTGTTGTATAGATGCGAAACTGTGAGCATAAATATGTGGATGAACAGAACAATGTAACCACATAAACACAAAAACTACATAAGCATACTAAATCAAGCTTATGAATATTGCAAGGAAGCATGGAACTTGAACTTAAATGAACTAATGGCAGAATATCCTTTAAGTTAAGCTCTGGGGTTTTACGTGCCAAAACCATGATTTGATTATGAGGCACGCCGTAGTGGGGCACTCGGGGAACTTAGACCGCCTGGGGTTCTTTAACGTGCACCTAAATATAAGTACACGGGTGTGTTTGCATTTCGCCCCCATCGAAATGCGGCCGCCATGGTTGGGATTCGATCCCGCGACCTCGCGCTTAGCAGCCCCAACATCATAGCCCACTAACCGAATCTAATATTACCAGCTCATCGGCAACTTCTGTATGTACTACAGCAGTACTTTTAATTTTGAGGCCTCCTATAAGTCTGTCAATCATGTGCTTGACACAGTTGTCCTTTAGGAATATAATATCAATAAACTTTCAATTCACTTGTGCAATGGACACGCTAGCTCTTATCATATGGGGCAGGCACACCACAGTTTCTGCGAAGCCTGAGTCGCAGCGAGCTCATTGCCGTACATTTCGTGCTGTCATTTCCCCATGCCATGCAGGACAAGGTACAAGCATATCTTGAAAAATGTGACTGCTAAACAATGGCTACAGGAGCCACTACTCAACAAAAATGCCTTGAAAATAAATTACGACAATTAAGCACCATTAACTGGACCAAGCATGCCTTGTAAAACATGACAGCTGGGCAACAATCACAAAAGCAACATTTTAACAAGCATCTCTTGAAAATCTTGACAGCTGAACACTAGTAAGAGCTGCACTACTCTAACGAGCATGCCTTGAAATTTGTGGCAGCTGGACAACGTTCACAACAGCCACACTTTAGCAAGCATGCCTACAAGTGACACTAAGAGCCGTCTTAATTAACTGTTTTTGAGGAGGCAAATACTTGATTGGCACTCTACTAAGCAGCAAAGACTGCTTAATCTGACAGCTTCGCAACTGTTTTCCAGTGGAACTGAAGAGATTGCGAAGCGAAAGGGTCATGACAGCTTCTTTTTAACGCCTTCACAAACGTCACAACTGAGCTGTCACGGCTGCGAACGCTTTCTAATGACCACAGAAAAAAAAAGAAATGGCTCATGCGAAAAAGCCCTGCTGCACCCAAGACGGGGGTTTCCCCGACAAACAACACGCGAAGGAGCAACACCGACCGTTACCGCAAGTTTTAATGATGTACACGAGGAGAACTGTGCCGTCGGCAACCCCGTCGAGAACCGCCTGAACACAAACAAACCCAAACAAGCGATGACTAAAAGCTGCCGGCCGTCAGTAGTAGACAAGGGGAGAAGGCGTTAAAGCGAAAGACGCGGGGGTCGGTGATGGGGGGAGCAAAATAATGATCGCCCCGCTCAGGAGCCGCAAAGTTCGCGCTAAACCGTGACCTGGCGTTTTTCCAAGAAACAGACCGCCGCTGTTTCATCTTCTCCCGTTGTATAGTCGCCCGGCCAGTTTATATACACGTATGCCTGCCGTCCCGTCAGGTATGCGCCCACCCCGTAACACAATAGAGCGTCCTTCTGCGCAACGTCGTATCATCGGGGCCGCGTAGCTGAACGTCTGAGCTCGATTTGACGATGCGACCAGCTTGTTACGCTTTGATCACTGGGTACGACGCGACGGTACCAACACGGGCTGCCAGGGTCTTCTTGCAAGCGAGCCACTGTGTCGTCAGATCAAACTCGCAAAACGACGTCCGACAACTAGAAAAAGCGATGAAAGGAGACGTTTCAATGCACATTAGAAGCTACGCAACAAGCCATCAGAGAGAAAGTTTGGCCAGCGCACTTTCAGAAGCCGCCCGTTTATAAACTGGTTACACGCGTGACTGGTTATTCACACCAAAAAGGTCTCGTTCACACAAGCCGCGGCTTTTGGCTTCATTCGGGTCGACGCGTTTACTAAAAATAGTCCCCCGCAGCGAGAAAGAAAATAAAAGAAGGCAGAACAGAAACTTGTCGTACTCTTCGAAAGTTGCCCCGGCCTGCAAAGGAGACGCGGCGGCCCGAAGTGGGGTTCGCGAAAACGGAGGTTTGTCTTAACACCCCCAGGAGAGCTAAGTCCCGACCGACCGCGTAAACGACCGTGCAGCGAAGGACGGTCCCGGGGCGCGCATAAGAATGGGACGACGCATCTCCGTGACCCAGTCGTGGCGATGTCACTTTTATAACGGGCGTCCTTCCTAGCCGAGTTGATGGTGCGCTGGTGGCCCCGTCACAAACAAGGCACGGTTTGCGCGCGTGTGCGAATGAGGCCTACAGACAATACACTCACCTCGCCACGATGATCAGCTCATGACTGAGCTCCCCCAAAAAATCGTCTTCCAAACCGTAGTGGTGTTCAGCCGAGCCGGCGGAGATCAGAGGAACGGAGGTAGGGGGGAGACGGCGAGGCTTTGCGGCGATTCCGGCTCTTCGCTTTCTTTTCCTGTTGTTTAGTTTCCCTCGCTCCTCGCCGCAGCGACGGGACCTACATGCTAAGCGAGTACGTTACGGCGAGAGCTTGCGGGGAGACATCTTGACAGGGCATCGACACAGAAGGCCACCTTTGCGGTTGGCAGACCTTGCAGAAAGCGGCGGCGGCAGGCAATGAAATGTTGATGGTGGTTGGCCTTTTTAAAGTAGAGGACGCTGCTAAACGCAAGTAAAACATTTTTAAAATTTTTTTACAACATAAATATTATGTAAATGTTTTTTGCTTCTGTTTTGTTTAAAATAAAAGTAAAAATAATAATCATGACGTATTAGTTGTTATGCAGTTTGATGTCTCTCATTCAACGCGTCCCACAAGCTGGCGCCACATTACTATTAGTACTCTAGCGTCATCTGTGCGTTAAAAGTCATAAGCAACATTTTTATAGGGAATCGCCATTTACATAGTTGTATAATTTTTGGGTTCTATAACATGCTTCTGAAAACGATTTAGAAGGTTTACTTTACGCCGACTGTATTTAGATTAAGGATTGCCCCGCTTTTGCAACAACGCTAATCAACACGTGACCTCCAACAAATATGGCCGCCACGATGCACTCAAAAAAGCGGGTTTGTTACTATTACGATGGTAAGTTTAGTTAATTTTTGTGAATAGTTAAACTTACTGGTGTCGCGAAGAGCCGTAGCAGCGTTTTTTACGTACGTGCGATTTTATTAATTGCGTCAAATGACTACTGTCGCGCGAGCCGGCTGAAGTTTGCGTCAACAAGCATCGGCGGCTTTGACAAAACGTTTCGCTTTGTTCACGATGGCGAATTTAAAGGTATCGCGCGGTCATTACAAGAAAACTCGCTCTTTAGCTTCTCAAATAGAATGTTACGTCCGTTGTGTTTCGTGTCTTAGCTCGTGACAAAGCCGGCGGTTGCAATAACGTCAAGCCGGTGGAAAAAAAATGCGGTTTTGCGCTGAAAGTTCGAAAATGTGTGTTCGCCAGTTCGGCAGTAAAGTTCGCCTAAGTTCGTTTAGGGTGTGTAAACATTCTTAGTCGGTGTTAGGTTTACAAATTATTGCATGCGTTGTTTATAGTTTGCAGCTCGCGAACTTTTGCTACTTGGAATGCCGCATTTACTAGTGTTGCTTGCGTTTCGCTTCAAAAGCTGGGCTGGGCGGTTCGGTTCGCACTCGCCAAATTTTCGAAACTGTTTTCGAAACCATGTTACAGCGCGATCGATTGGTGTTCGTAAGTGCCGTTTTTCTTTCTTTTTTCGTCCTCCCGATACAGAACTGTAAAGAAAGCATTCAACAGCGATGTTCACGGCGCGAAATTTTGTAACAATTCGCGTAAGATTTAAAGCTTGTTATGGGGCGGTATTCTCGAGTAATTCGCACCGGTACAATATTCGGACTGCCCCCTGCACGAATTTTTTTGACCGCGCATTATGAATGTAGTTAACGCGCGGTTATGACGCGAAGTCAAGTTTTTAAACCGAAGTTAAAGGAAGCTCGCCGTAGATGCTTTCTAACGGAAATATTTCGAACCGAAACTTCATTTGTATTCTGTCATCAATGGCTCGCCGACCCGTTTAATTGCGAAACTGCAAAGCGAAGCTTTTTTTCCATGAAAGCGAACAAGAAAAGGTTGCACTACGGCGCAAGCGGTCTTTCTATTAGAAACTTCTTGGTTCGTGCTTGCGCAGTTGTAATGCTAGCCGTGAAAGGTATCGCCGCTAAGGTTTGTGCAATGTGTAATCTTAAAAATTGCGAAATTTCTATTTTGATAAAGGAATCATTTAACGCTGAGGGGCTCGATCTTGCTTTCTTTTTTATTCTCTCTTTTTTTCGCCGCTCGCTGTTACCGATAGCTCGCGAAAGCTGTAAGGTGATGCAATTCTGCGAAACGTCAATCTTTCTTTTCGAGTAGTGAAAGAAGTTTGGCTAGCACTCATTTTCGCCAGTTAGAAGGCAAGATAGGAATCAATGTGATATATATATATATATATATATATATATATATATATATATATACTATTGGCTTTCATTACAATTAATTTTTGTCACTTAAAAATAAATTCGTTGACCTGTCAGAGGCATGCTAACACATTATTGAAGTTTGAAAACTCATGCATTCGTCGCAAGTAAGGGGGTGACGCTTGGCAATTACTAATCTTAGGAAGCACGTGTAAGATATTTTAGTTTCATACTAAAGTTCTCGAAATGCTGGACCTGGTCTCGCAGATGTTATTGAGACATCATGGCACGGAGCGAAATTTCCTGATGTGCAGCTGTAAGCCTAAGTAGGATGACGTTACTCGGGTAAAAAAAAAATAAGTGTTAATACTGTGCACATTCTCGTGGTGCTTGCGTGTCGCCGTCGCGGCAATCACAGAAATTTAGTGAGCCAGCGCGTAGCGATGGCATAAAACCAGTCGTGGCCAGGATTTTGGGACACGTACATGTCGCACCATCCTTCACCAGAGGCCGTGTCCCCCACCTCAACTGAACAGGGAAGAGAAAAAAAAAAAAAATTTCGCAAACGAAATTGGTTATCAACAGTGACTCGCGTTTATAGATACTAGAGACCCACTTCGACAATCTCGTGAAATTCCAGTAGCATGCTACAAAACATGCATGTCCCTGGGACATAAATATTTCGCAACAGATCCTGTGAGCCTTTCTGATAGGTGCTCTCATAGACCAGTGGGTCTTCAGTATGTATCGCTGTGAGCCATATTTGATAAGGAATTTTGTGTGTGATTTTCCTTTTTTTCACCGATTCAGCGACGGCAGGGCACGGGACCGCCGTGCAAAGATGGTGTGACATCTATGTGTCCCCAGATCATGGTAATGTCGTAGAAACAAGTGCTATAGCTAAGTCAAATATGATGCGTGCCTGTATCGTTTCTAGGGCTCAGAGTGCTTGTAACCTTGCCCAACGCTGCAGGCCAGTGGCCATGGCATTGTGCAGCTGAGCTTGAGGTTGTGGGCTCAATTCCTGCCGCGGTGGCCACGTATTAATGTGGGCAAAATTAAAAAAAACGAAACACCCGTGTGCTTAGATTACGTTTAAAGAGGAAAAGCCCCAGGTGATCCAAATTTCCCAGAGTCCCCCACTATGGCCCGCACGCCCCTTATAGTTATGTAGGCAAACGGCAAAATTTATTATTATTTTTTTTTAGTGCTTAAACCTTCATTTAATGTGAGAAAAGGGACAGGTAAAAAGTGTCCGTGTCAGTATTCCTTTCATACATAGCATACAATGTTGGGGAATGTATGCAAATGGTGCAGTCATAAAAAGTCTCACTCTGTGCGTTTGCAGGGGAGTGTTCTGATCTATCACAGTTTCTTCAGAATAATAACTTCACATATTACAGCTACAACTCATGGGCACAAGGTTACATCAGATCGCGTATAGTAATACACAGTCAGACATTTGTTTTCGTGATCTGACATTATTTCCGCATCTTAGTGCTTCCTATGTGATGTACTATGTTCTGATCGCAAGTGGTGCGCCGTGGCTGTTTGGTCACATAATTGTGTGAATTGGCGGTAAATAGGCTCGTATATGCGACAATTTCTGCGTAACAAGTACGTCATGCTTTACGCCATAAAGGTAGACACTTAATGTTGCTTTGAATTACACAGCGCAGATTTCTCTCTTTCTTTCATGTGGGGCATGTTGCTTTGTGGTTGCAGATGCAAGCAGTGTGAGAGGTCTCTCTAGCCTTTGTAGCGTTGCCTGCCATGTGTGAAACGTAGTGTAGTACGTGCAGTAACGGGGAGGGATATATTGTGGCAATTGTGGCAGCAACTCGATACACACGAGGTGGCACACTTTGTGGTGTGTACGAATGAGTTTTAATGCAGAAGCACATCTTGCTAGAAATGTGCACTGACGTTGTGTTCTCATTTCATGACTGCAGGGGACATTGGAAACTACTATTATGGCCAAGGGCACCCCATGAAACCCCATCGCATGCGGATGACACATAATCTGATTCTTAATTATGGGCTCTACCGGAAAATGGAAATCTATGTAAGCTGCTCTACCATTGAGTGTATTTTTTCTTTCTTCTTTCTTTAATGAAGCTGGGTATTGTGCTAGATGTGTTCCATCATCTGGCTTATGAATCGCTGTGGTGACAAGTCCTTCACTTGAACTAAGAAGTTGACAGCCTCGGAAGTACAATGGCAAATGTACCACTGTTCAATTTAAAGGGCATGTGTTTGGATGTGTCAGCCTATTACGTTTGCTCAATTCCGTGATGTCATGGTGGAGGCAGGCTTCTTCGAACATTGGTATCCCTCACAAAATGTGTTTTGGAACATTGAGCCACCGAGGGCATGCAAGCACAGGGAACTTTTGTGGGTTGAGCTCATGCAAAACTCTTGGGCTGTCACCAAGAATGGTTGATGTTTATGAACTTGCATTGTCGCTGTAGCTTGAGAGAGCTAGATGAAAGAGGGTTAATTGGAACACCGCGGCAATATGCATTACAAGCAGTCTTGGGAGGATGTGGGCTTCCGTCAAGAGGCGATGTTTTAGGCTAGACTAGGTTGCCTAAAAACAATAACACAAACCGTCGAAGAAACCTGTCTTTTTTTTTTTTTTTTTCTGTGTGGGTGTGTATATGCATTTTCGTTTTTAGACAATGCCCTTAGGTGTTTTCACGCCTTTTCTTGACATAGCCCGTATGAAGGGCAATGTTTCAATGAAATTAAACATTTGGTAGTTTGCGCTTCTTTGTCTGGTGTATCCTAATCTTTTTACTGGTTTGTCAGTAGCACGCACTTCATTACAAATTGAACTGCTTGCTATTGCATGCAATTCTTATACCAAAGAAAGAAAACATTGCTTTTGGCGCAGGTTGTACACCTATGAACCTTTGGAGCTAGTGCGTTGTCACTGAATCCAGGTGTGTGCAAGAATCATGCGTGCAAGGATGGATGCGTAATTCACTTTGTGCAAATAGATGTGCATGTATCAGCGTGCCTTTGTGCTAATTCTGTATTTAGAGCGGAATAGTCATTGCCTCTGTGTTGAAAGCATTGTGATGAAACCGTTCCGTTTTGGACATTGCTAATCTTTTGCCTTCTTATCTCACTCGTACAGCGGCCACACAAGGCAACACAGGAGGAGATGACCAAGTACCACAGTGATGACTACATTCGCTTCCTGCGTAGCATCCGGCCCGACAACATGTCCGAGTACAACAAACAGATGCAGAGATGTAAGTGCCTTGTCTTACACTTTGTCATTGTTTACCCATCGCTGCTTCACTGTAGTCCAAAAACATTTTTTTTTTTACCTTCCATGCTTCCCTTGCGGAAGCATTATTATGTGCTGTGTTGGCGGAGCATCCATGTTCCGATGGGGGCAGAATGCAAAAACCAGAAGTGCTTAAAGTTAAATCGGAGCCTTCCATAATGCATCTTTTCTAGCTGGTGTGTTGCTTTAGGATGTTGAACTATGCAATTTATTTTCAATTTTCAAGGAAGCATTATGAGGGAAGGGGCTATCATACAGTTGAAGCTCGCAATAATGAAGTTGGCGGAGAAAGCAAAAAAAAGAATAAATTCACTTTTGCATAGAATTAGATTGTTGTAGAATGAGACAGCACAGATGGGGAATGCATTGCAAAGTGAAACTTTACTGTCCAAATTCTTAACCTGCTTTGGCAAGCCTTGCTCAAGGCTGCGTAATCGCATAGCCAACAGAATGAAACGGACGTTTGGGCGAGTTGGTAAGCCATATTTAAAATAGAACAGCGCCGTTTTGACGGGGACAAGCAGGGCGAAACGACACGGATGAGCGCTGACTTGCAACTCGGCGCTCGTCCGTGTCGTTTCTCCCTGCTTGTCCCCGTCAAAACCGCACTGTTCTGTTTCAAACAACAGAATAAAGTGTGCGCCATGCAACGGGTTAGCTATGGTGGCACTGCGATGGAGTGGTATTCTCAGTTACTTGCTTTTGAACATATACTTGCTATCACGAGGTTTCGCTGAGCAATCGCTGATGCACTGGTAGCGCCATACACTGACTGTTGTCAGGCCGGCAGAGCAGCCACGCTGATGCATCTGTTGCATTCCCGTTGCCAAGGCGACCTCTGCCGCCCTGCCTTGACTCCACCCCGCCCCTTCTCGTGCTCCCCCCCCCTCCATAAAAAAATTAATATTTTGCTTTGTGCTATATCATGGAACTTGTTGGCCGTTTTTAGACACCTTGCAAGTTTATCAGGAGCCACCAATCATGCGACCCATTTTTGCCACGTCTGCAAGATCTTGTCTGCAAGATCTGCAAGGTTTTTGCCACGTCTGCTTCCATGGGTAGCCTTATATCTGTATTCCATGCCTTCCGTCATCTTCGGTGTGCCGTGACAATTCGAAACTTTTCTACTTTAGCACACATCAGCTTGCATGATATGTAGTAGCTTCGCTGCCGGTGCAAAAGAAAAAAGCAAGATGTGTTTGGGTGATAAGAATTCTTGCACCGTCCCGAGAGGCAAGAGCAGGTACAAAAAGACATCACTGATCAGAAATAGTTGAACCTCAATATAAGATAGTGTCATGTCACTTCAAAATAACTTTGTTATATTGGATGTTCGCTATAGGCATATATATTCTTTACACACTGATATCAGTGGAAAACATTTTTGATTTACTTGGATATATTTTACCCGCCGTGGTTGCTTAGTGGCTGTGGTGTTGGGCTGCTAAACACCGAGGTCGCGGGATGGAATTTTGGCCACGGCGGCCGCATTTCGACGGGGGCAAAATGTGAGAAAACCCATGTACTTGGATTTAGGTACACGTTAAAGAACCCCAGGTGGTCCAAATTTCCGGAGTCCCCCACTACGGCTCATAATCATATCATGGTTTTGGCACGTAAAACCACATAAAAGTAAAAAAAAAAAGCTTTGATATGTTTTCACGTCAGGCTGCATTGCAGTATTGTAACTTTTATAGCCACCTCGCTTAATTGGTTTTTCGCATTTTCTTTCATTTTAACTTGTTTTTCAGTCACTAACTCGTTTTATTTTTATTTACTAAAACTCAATTTTTCAGTCCCCATTTCATTTGTAGATTGTGTCACAACTTTGTATTTCTCTTGCTCTTGCTTGCAGTCAATGTTGGTGAGGACTGTCCTGTTTTCGACGGCCTGTATGAATTCTGCCAGCTCTCCACAGGTGGCTCCGTAGGTAAGTTGGGGCTCGCAAGATCGTTATGCAATTTTGGCTGTTTTATTTCAAAGCTGATTGTCCTGTTCTGATTATTACTTCCTTCTTTCTGTCTTCCTTTCTTTCTTTTCTTCTTCGTATTCTCTCTCCTATTATTATATTTAAAATCTTGTTTAAGGGGAGACACGGCTCTTTGGGACCGAAAATCGGTCAAAAAGCCCGATTTTCAATCTTTTCATTTTTGGATTCATGGCATAATTCTGCACCTTTGAGCAAATTTCCATTTAAATCTTATGCGTAATTGCGCCGTAATGTCGATTTAAAATAGTGTAGTTTCTAAAAGCGCCCTTTAAATTGTGGACAAACAGCGCTAGTTACGACCGCGCGCCGCGCAAAAACGAAAAGCCGCACCTATGCCATCTTGGTCTTGTTTGAAAGCTCGCGCGTCTGGCTTCCCTTCCTCTCTCGGCCAGCCACCATGTGCCAGCCGCAGTAAAATAAAACAAGCGCAAAGTTTTCTTGAACGCGCGTTCTTATTGGTCGGAAAAAGCACGTGACCCGAATGGCACCATCTGATAGGCTTACGCCGGTTGCCCTGGCATGAGCACTGCACATGCCGCCATTTTGAGCGAGTCCTCGGTACTGCACGGAACTATGCCAGGGGGACCGAAGAAGCACCATTCGGTGTATATGTTCGGCCGGAGACGAAGGAAAACGAAGAAGAAAGTAGGGGAATCGTCTTCTTTTCCGTCTGAAGCCAGCGACCGACGAGGAGCAAGTGCCGACGAGCAGCCGCATGATAGCCGCGGAGAAGCAAACAATGCATCGCTGGACGACGCATCGCTGAACCGTGCACCCATCACTTCTGCGGATCGTCAGCCGCCCGATTGTCGTGGAAAAGCAGGAAATGCTTCGCTGGACGATGCTTCGCTGGACAGTGCAGCCAACACGCCTGCGGACGCCAGACTCGCCGACCGACGCACGGACGGGCAACCGCCCTGCCGCGGAGAACCAAACAATGCCTCGCTGGAAGTTGCATCGGTGGACAGCGCACCCGACGCGTCTGAAGTGTCCGCCCGAGTGAGAATTGACTCTAAAACTGTCACCGACAGCGACGTAAGGGAGGCAAGCGCTCGTGAAAAGGCTACGCTCGAGCGGCTTGCGTCGACGGCAGCAACGACGCGAAAGATGGAGCCATTCACGGACCTCGACGGCGCGGCAGCGTCGGTAACAGACGAACGTAAGGCAGCGTTTACTGCCGTCGACATGCGTGCGATAAACTCCCTCCTTGGCTTTTTGCGCTGCCAGACTTGTCAAGGACGCGCGGAGATGGTGACAGGAGATCGCGAGTACGGCCTCGCAGTGAAACTGATGCTGATCTGCGAGAGGTGCGGTGAGGTAGCGACTGAGTGGAGTTCGCGACGGGTACAGGGTGAAAAGAAATGCAACCCGTTTGAAATTAATATCCTTGCCGGGCGTGCGATGCTCGCAACAGGTAACGGCCAGACAGCCATGAATGACATTTTCGCAGCGATGGGCCTGTCTGGCCGAGGTCTCCACAACAAGACGTTTCAGCAGCATTTGAAAAAAACTCTGAACCCCGGTGCGACGCGTGCAGCTGAGGCTGTTATGGTGCAGTGCGCAGAAAAAGCGGTTGCACTTTACGAAAACTTGTGTTTTGGACACAAAGGCAACATTGCTGTGTGCTTTGATGGCACCTGGATGACGCGGGGCCATTCTTCGCATATAGGAGTAGGCGCAGTGGCGGAGCTATTTACCGGCTACATCCTGGACTACGTCGTGCTTTCAAACTTTTGTTTGGGCTGTGAAATTGGACCCACACCTGACTCTGAAGAGTATGCTGGGTGGAGGAAATCCCATCAGTGCCAGAAGAACACCGATTGTAAATCTGGCCAAATGGAAGTTGAGGCTGGATTAATCTTGTTCCAGCGTTCTTTAGAACGCAACAAAGTAAAGTACACAACCATGCTGTGCGACGGTGACAGCCGCACTTTTAATGCTATCAAGGATGCAAAGGTGTACGGCTTTGTAGATGTTCAGAAAGAAGACTGCATCAATCATGTACAAAAACGTATGGGTGCAGCGCTTCGAAACCTGCTCCAGAAGCACAAAAGTGAAGGCATGCGGGGACTTGGTGGCAAGGGGAGGCTCACAGCAGACCTCATCAACAGGCTGAGTGCCTATTATGGTCGAGCACTCAAGTCTCATTGTGGTGATGTTGACGCCATGCAGAGAGCGGTAATGGCAACGTACCACCATGTCACGTCAACTGACAGCTGCTCTAACCACAGCCTGTGCCCAAGTGGCAAGGATTCTTGGTGCCGTCATAATGCGGCAACAGCAAAAGGTGAGCCACAACCAAGGCACAAGTATAACTTGCCAGCGGACGTGGCAAAGGCTCTTTTGCCTGTGTATGAGCGCTTGGCAGATGTAAAGCTGCTGAATAGGTGCAAGCGAGGGAGAACCCAAAACTCCAATGAATCGTTCCACTCAGTCATCTGGAGTATGATTTCCAAAGAGCAGCATTTCTCCCTTTTTGCTGTGGAGGCAGCCGTTGCAGAAGCAGTGCTACGCTTCAATACTGGAAATGAATATGCAGCAACAGCCATTCTTCAAGAAATGAATATGAATGTGACAGACTCCGGCTCAAAAAGAGCCAAAGAAAAAGACTTGCGTCGCACCACTGCTTCCAGGAAAAAACGGGCATTGTCACTAGGCCTCCAGACGATGGCAAAAAAGAAGCACCAATCTGGGATGCACCCAGATTATTCCCCAGGTGCATTTTCGTAATTTGAGGTGCTTTCGTTCTCATAAAGGTGCTTGAAACCGTTTTTCTTCATTTTCTCAAAACTACAATTTTGACACACTAGCAGTTTTGGAGTGAACATATTTCTGTTTGTATTTGTGCTAGCACAGTAATTTTTTTTTCCCTGAAAACAGAAACTCTTACTCTCTGTAGTAAGGCTAATTTCACTGCGCATATTGGTCAGTAACATTTTTTTTAAAGTTACTTTGTATAAAGCAGGTGAGGGAACTTTTACTGCAATGGGTTTGGCCACCCCTAGCTTTACACCTAATTGGCCTAGGAGACTCATTCTTGTTTTACTACATTCCTTAGATGTTAAACATTAATTTGGTATGCTAAATTTTATCACTGCATCAATTGTTTGGGAAATTATCAAACTCCAAATGAAAAACATAATATTGTAAATATTTTGAAAACTGTTTGTTGTATGGAAAAAATAAATGCAGATTTAGAATCAGTGCATAAAACTTAATGAAACATGAAAGTTTCATTGCAATCAATCCACAAATAAAAAAAATTTTTCTAAGAGGGGTGTGCCCCCTTAAGCGTGAAAGGACTACAGTCGCCGACCAATAATTCAGATTCGCTGGGGCCCACTGAAAATGTTGAATAATTGAAAGATCAAGATATTAGATTTGCCAGGAAATAAGTGATCTTATCGTACAAGCTGCCAGAAAAGGTGTGCCATATTCTTGGATGGCCCCTTTCTGGGATACCTTCCATTGCACGACTAGTGCAGGATGCGTGAGCGTCTACGAGCACCAGCATTCTTGGCACGGTGTCCGGAACACTGTCCCCCATAGGGGTGTTCGGTCCAAGTCACTCAAAATATTGTGAAAGTAAAAGTACCACTTTTGTAAACGCATTGCTGTGTGCACATATGCTAGCCTTTGACCTTATACAGTCCGTACCTAGACCTTTGTCACGCTTTTACTACAGATAGACGGAAGTAAATGCGTGCACAAAATATCCATCCCCTGCCAACACAAGAAACATCTACAGTGCTGTGATAGCCAAATGTTCGCGAGTCTCTTCACAACTGTTACAGACCGGCGCTTCTCTTGCCGCTCTTGTCGGCACAGACGTCGAAAGTGAAGTTGGTGCCACACTTCAAGAAGTTGTCCTGGACCCTTTCACTATATAACAAAAATGAACAAATCATGAACGCGCGGAACTTGCATGACAAATTGCAAATACTGCCGTTGCAACTTAGAGGCTTGGCTTGACTTCTTCCAAGACTTAGGCACAGTAGGCGACTGCTGAATTGAGTAGGCTTCACTAGTTCCGATTTTGAGAAGGTGCCGGCGACAGGGCTGATGACCATGCAGGGGGCATATCAAAACCAAAATATCACCATTTCTGCTCAACTTGGTGGGCAAATTTGCACAAGTCATGCAGTTGGAGCCCCAATTATTGCGCGGCCCACCCGTAAGGTGTCTGAAATTTCAGTTGTCTTTGTACATTAAGTCTGTAGGGCGAGTGGTGTTGCTGCGGAGCCGTCCGAATAATTGGGTATGTCCGAATAATTGGTGAGCGACTGTATTCACT
Source organism: Dermacentor variabilis (assembly GCF_050947875.1). Lineage (NCBI taxonomy): Eukaryota > Metazoa > Arthropoda > Arachnida > Ixodida > Ixodidae > Dermacentor > Dermacentor variabilis. The sequence goes on from NC_134576.1 coordinate 119,590,500, forward strand.
GCTGTCGTTAGTAGTGTCTCCTGCTTCTTCGCTATCCCTGCGGTTGGACAATATGAAACACTGTAAGATGAAAGATGCAACACAGTTGCCTTTACATAAAGGGAGCTCATATTGATTTAGTGTCTTTATAAGGCCTTTTCTTTTCCTTGTCTTTTTCTTGGCAGCTGGGGCAGTGAAACTGAACAAACAAGCGACAGACATCGCGATCAACTGGGCCGGTGGCCTCCACCACGCCAAAAAGTCGGAAGCGTCTGGCTTCTGCTACGTCAACGACATTGTCTTGGCCATCCTCGAACTGCTCAAGTGAGTAGCCCGGTTCAGTAGCCCCTTGTCAAACTGCCTCTTGTCGTTTGTCTGTCCGGTAAGCCAACACCTTGGGACCCTGTTGCAATCCAACTGAAACATGCATTCACTTTTTGCTCTCCGGGAAAACGCTTATGGCACCAAGGGACACGGACACACATAACTGGTGGATGTCAAAAAATATATATATGCAAGCGAAGCAGTTATTTCTGTCCTCTGAATTTTCTTTGCTATCATAAGAGTGTGCTGTCTCCCATTTCGGGCTCACGCCGTGATCAGGTAATCCTTTTCTTGCCATGCCATTGCATTAAATCCGTATGTTTCTTTATAATTCTTACGGAATCTATACGGATTCCGTAATATTTCCATAAGAATTGTTCAGAGTTATTGAAATGCATACAGATTGTTTCAATAGGGATGGTACACTTTCCACACTTATCAGTTTGATACATTTCGAATACAGTCGAACCCGGCTATATCGAACTCGCAAAAAAACGCCTATCAGTTCGATATAGAGCATAATTCGATAAAAGCCTGCTAAATAATTGGATGTCATAAAAGCACATACCATTTATAAAATCACTTTATTGATTAAACTAGCTTAGTTTCGCACGATATAGTCCTGCATTTTCTTCTGCTTTGGCAATTTTGCTGCCTGCGACGCACGCACTTTTCCACATTAAGGAGTCGGAGCAGCTGAGGCCGCAACTTTCCGCATTCGCGCAGAAGCACCGGACTAGTGCGAGCGCACCAATCACTTCGGAGGATGTGGGCCAAAGACCGTCGTTGCTTTCCTCATTGTGCCCACTTTCACTTGTGCTCGCTACGATGTTGGCAATGTAGTCTTTGTTTTCGGGCTCTCCCGTGGTCGCGACACATCATTTGCGCTCACAAACTCATCCACCGTTGATTCGTCAACAGCTTCCGGAAATTCTGACAGTTCGCTCCAAACTTCGGCAACACGGCAACGGCTTCGTCGCATTCATCAGAATTTACGGTCATCACCGAGCGCGCGGAAGTCAGCACGGCTGAAGCAATTTCAGATTAACCACTCGTACACGGCCGTGCGTACGGGTCGGGCGCCACGGGCACCGGGTTGCGAGTTTGGACGCTTTAGCCCTAATCTCCCCCTTATTCTTCAAGATCGTGCCGAGAGTGCTCCTCGGAATCTTGCGCTCTGCGGGGACATCCGACTTCTCACCGCGTTCGACACGATTTATGATTGCGAGCTTCACGACGAAAGGCAAGTTCTGCCGCTTCATCACGGCAACACTGCGGGAGAAGGCCTACAAGGCGCACACAAAAACAGCAAGACAAGTCGCACTTTCGCCATCTTGCACGACGAGGGCTCAAGAGCTTCTGATTGGCTGTCTGAGCAAGCGCTGTGGGCGGGCCAGGATCATTTTTTTGCAGGGGGGGTGCCGACGGCTCGTCCGAAGCAGCGCGGTCGGGCGCGGTCACGGTAGGGAGAGCGGTTGGATGGAGCCGCGCAGCCGGGTTTTCTCCGCCGCCGCGAGGGAAAGCCAACTTCCGGGGGCGCTTTCCGCCGCTTGACGTTCGATATATCGGGTGTCGCTGCTATTTTTGTTCGATGTAAGCGTAATATTTGCGATATATACTCATTGTAAATATATTGTGTCCAGAAATTGTTCAATATATAGAATAATTCGATGTAAACGGGTTCGATATAGTCGGGTTCGACTGTAGTTCAACTATCTCTTGCTCAGTTTGGTACTTTGACTGTGTTATGATTTTTGTATCGCCGAACTGTGGCTCACAGGCACACATTACGCAGTGTATGGCATGCATGAAGGGGCTCTCTAAGCCATTTATTGACGTGTCTTCCAGCTTGGCCTATGCATATATGCTTCTCACTCAGCTGGGCATGTCAAGCTCAGGTCACCACTTTGTTGCTATCTTAGCTGCCTGTGAAGCGTGGTCTACGGTTTCATATCGTAGCACAAACGCACCTACCTTAGTGATCGGTTTGATGGCCTGTACAAAGGCTGGTGCTCGTGAAAAATCACAAGTCTCCTCTAACAAACTCGAGTGTGATGTCTCTTTGACAGCACAGCTCACCACACTGAACAAGCACAGTCGTCGCAAGAGTGGAAAGAGTAGATATTGTAACACAAACACTATCATTTTGTAGCTATGCAGGAGTGTCAAAAACCTGAAATATACCCTAAGCTTGAGAGGCGAAGGAAGAGAGGCATCGTACGAGGTGGAGTCTACACAAAATCATGTCGTATAATCCAGGTTTTTAATAGATTATTTCTATGGGGTTTTTGCCAGGACCAGACCAATTCATTGCAAAATGCGGGTCGTTGCATGACCTGGGGACGTATAATTGAGGATTCATTGTATGGAGAATGTTGGGAAGAGCACTCTCATTTGGTATTGCTGCAGAGTTCAAGGTAGAGGGCCAGAAAATTACTACTTCGAAAAAGCAAAACACTGTGTTCTGAAATTGAAAAGCTTTATTAGAGGGCATGCCTCCTGAACACTTTAGCAGCTGTTATAAGACTCCTCAACATCAGAATAAAAAATAAAAACGGCTTAGCACATGCAGCACCGCAAAGTCGTGATACCAATTGAAGGCATGCCATGCTCCTTGCCATTTTTGAAATAGTGGATCACATCAGAGATGCGCCACACCTTTTAACGACAGTGCACAAAGCCAAATTGGCCAACTTGGGAGGCAGCCACATCAACTTGCTGTGGTTGGAGATGTTCACCTTGGTCTCTGTTTAACGTTTCTTCAAATCTGCAGGTACCACCAGAGGGTGCTGTACATAGATGTTGACATCCACCACGGTGATGGCGTCGAAGAGGCCTTCTACACAACGGATAGAGTGATGACGTGTTCGTTCCACAAGTATGGGGAGTACTTTCCCGGCACAGGTGATCTCAGGGTAGGTAGCCCTGCAACAGGCTGCTCGAGTTGTGCGTTTTCTTTAAAAACTTGGAAAGGGCATAGGTGAGGTCAGTTCGTTCATGGCCAAAACTGCTTTTACACTCTGTTGTTGGCAAGAAACGTGTGGAATTTAATGTGCTATATCCATTAATACATTTTATGCATGTTCCTGGTATCAATGCTTCACTGTAGCTGCATAAATAGTGAAAGTAGTTACAACTGCAGCATTCCCCCGTTAGCTGAAAGTAAAGCAATGCACTGGTAATTACCACGTTTTGCTCATGATTAGCCCTGTTAAACAATTGTTGCAGCTCTGACCACCTCCTTGTCTTTTGCCCAGGACATTGGAGCTGGCAAGGGCAAGTACTATGCCGTCAATTTTCCCCTCAGGGATGGCATCGATGACGAGTCGTACGAGAGCATCTTCCAGCCGGTAAGTTCAGGATGGCCAAACTCGGGCATAATGTTCCAGAGGGCCGTATCATTAAATAACGGACAATAAATTTGCTAACTTATTGTCGCAGCACCTGCACCAAATGGGACATCATGCCTTTATTCGATGTCCATAAAGAAAAATTTCTAAAAATGTGGCAAATTCCCTCAATTAAAAAAAAAATTGGCTGGGGCTTAGTTAAAGTTAAGCCTGGATATCTCGAAGCGAAAAGGTTCGATGATGCTTATGGTTTAGATTATGGTTATGCTTTATGATTTAGCCTATGGATATGCTTACGGTTTAACTTATGGATATGCTTATGGTTTAGGTTATGGATATGCTTACGGTTTAGCTTATGGTTATGCTTTGTGATTTAGCCTATAGTTATGCTTACGGTTTAACTTATGGATGTGATTTGGTTAGTTTATGGTTATGCTATACGTGTGCCTTGTGTAGTTATGCAAATTGCTTATCAATGATATATACCATAAGTTATGCAGGATTATTAAACTTCTTTATTCATCATTGTTGGGCACATTGTCTTGCGATTTCTGTACAGCCATAAACACAGCTCTCTGTATCGGTAGTATCACTCTCTTCTCTTTCCATGTTAAATGCGCACGCCTATTCTCTGGCAAGCAGTTATATACGAGTAGTCGGCCTTCGCGATAAACACGCGCTTGCGGCGAACGTCAAACGATGACACATAGCGCGCGGCAGTGACCACCTGCGCCGACTCCGAACATGCTTACAGAGCCAATTCCGACATACACCGGCTCGCGTGAAGCGCGGTGTTGACTAGCGTAGTGAAGCTTTTCGCTTCAAAAGTCGTAAGAGATCACTAGAGGTTGCTGTCAGAAACGGAGTGCATTGAGCACTCTGTGGGATTAGAGCAGTGCTGGCAGATTTTTGCGGACAAAGCTTTTATGTTGCGGCCACAACACTCCACATATAGTGAAAAGTCGCTAAGTGACGGTGATAATTATTTGCCAAGTCAATTCTTTATTTATTTATTTATTTATTATTTTTTAAATTTATCGTTGCGGTGCCGTTGCAGCTCATCTCCAAGGTGATGGAGATGTACCAGCCCAGCGCGGTGGTGCTGCAGTGTGGCGCCGACTCCCTGTCGGGCGACCGACTCGGCTGCTTCAACCTAACCCTGAAAGGCCACGGCAAGTGCGCCGAATTCGTGCGGCGTTACAACCTGCCCCTTCTCCAACTTGGGGGAGGCGGATACACCATCCGCAACGTGGCACGCTGCTGGACCTACGAGACAGCCGTCGCGCTGGGCGTCGACATTGCGAATGGTGGGTGTCCGCTGTGCATTGTGGTGGTCCATACTGTAGTCCCCTGAAACCTCTTAAAAAGGAGATAAAGATAAGTTAAGCTGTATAACCATATTTACTTGAGTGTAACGCAACTGCGATTATAACACGAGGTTTGACTTTTCAGTCAGGTGAAATATAAAACATAAAACTGTGAATGTAAAGGTAGTTGAACCTAAGAAGAAATGGTAGCTTTATTCAAGGAATTGCCATTCGGGAGTGAGTTCTCCTACTTATCATCGCCTGAGGAGGAGACTGAACTTATTTTGGGGTGGCATTCTTGGGCGATCAGTTTCGGAGATAAATTTCACTTCTGCAAAATTTCATCCGACTCTGCACCGAAAGTGTACCTGGCAAATGTTTCTGGCACTATGCCAAGCTCGCTATTAGTGCCAAGTGCGCTGTCGGACGTATACTTCGAGGGGTTCGCTGCCGAATTAAGGAAAAATAGAGCTTTGAAGGAGTACCAGTTTGTGTAAACTGACTCTGTGTTTCTCTCTTGTGTTCCTTTAAATGGGACAGCACTTCTTTATGCACTGCTGCCAATTTTTCTGAATATACCTAGCTACCTAGCTACCTGTACCAAGCGTAGCAAGAACAAGAATTCTAGACTTCTATTGATTTTGAACCGAGCACACTTAAGTTCGCATGTTTTATTAATTTTCTTACTAACTTCAAGTTGCGGGTATAATGACTGTTTATTTAATGACTAGAATTGTTCAATCACATAAATGATTGTACTTGTTTAAATGTTGTATTAATAATTGTGTCACTGCTGGTATTATATTGTAACAGTTTTTGTTATCATTATTATTTTTTACTGTCTGGTAGTTTTACGTTGCATGTAACATATTATAGGTAGTCCCCCTACAGTGTTTTCACTGTGGGACCTCCTTCTGCATGACATCATGCCCACCTTCGTACATGCATTTTTACCAGAATAATCTTCACAAACTTGAAAATTATTGCATCGGTGTTGAATTTAGCAATTGCACTGAAATCTCCTCATTTAACGGGCTTTTGTCAGCTTTCGACTTAAAGATGTGCACTTTGTGGCGTTTGCACTTAAATGCACTGCTTGTTAAGCTGTTTCCTGCAACAACGCAATAGGACATGTTGCACAGCTCTAAGCACGCATGCCAGATAGCCTCCTCGAGGTGATGGCTGGGTGCCCTCTAAACAACACTGTACCATAGCATGGCCACTTTGGATGACGTACCAAGGTCTCCCACAGAGGTTTTGTGACGAGAGAAAAGAAGGAGGTCTTAGAGGACTTCACCAGTACCGTGTGTTGTTGTGTATTCTCACCACCTCTTCCTGCTTGATTTGTGAAGTTCCAGTGTTCATGTTATCACTGATAGGTTGTTCAAATGTGCTCCCTGCTTTTGTGCTGTCCTCTTGCAGAGCTTCCGTACAATGACTACTTTGAGTACTTCGGGCCTGACTTCAAGCTGCACATCAGTCCTTCCAACATGGCCAATCAGAACACACCAGAGTACCTTGAAAAGATCAGGTATGGTGGAGCACTTTCAAAGTATCTTGTTAAATCAATGGTGGTGCAGGTGGACTTCACTCACTTTGGAAGTATCCATCATCTAACTCTGCGCTGGTTCCCAAGGCAGTGAAGTCTAACAGAGCATCTCAAATCACTACAGTGAAATCTCTGTATAACAAACTTCAGGGGACCGCGGCGAATTGTTCGTTATTCTAAAGGGTCGTTAAATTGAAAGCCCCAAAATTATCCATTCTGCCCATCAGGTTATCAGTTGATGCCGTATGAGCTATCCACGGAAACGTCACTGTTGACTCTTGGCCTGTGCGGTTGCTATTTTCCATTTATTCCACTGCTACGCACCACCGAAGCACCGTACAGTAAGAGTGGTGCTCGCAAAATAGACGCTGATGCCGAGTAAACCAACCGACAGAGGGAGCTCCATATTGCCTTTCAAAGCACAATGTCTCTTTTTGTTTGTTTGTTTTTCACATACCTTGCTATGCGCGCCGCAACTTTCTCACTTGAGGCGGACAGTTGAACTATTCCAAAGTGCAAGCATGTGTAAACAACACCATAGTTCAACGATTCACGAGACCGTGTAGCAACCCCCGAGAACGGAGGTTACATTTCTCAGCACGCTTAGCTAGTACAGTTGCAGAAAAAGGGAAGAGACATGCCTCCGTTGCTAGGCAACGCTTGTCTCGGTAGAGCATACTCTCACAAAACCTGATGCGTCATCGCCTCCACAATAAAAAAAAAAGAAAGAAAAGAAAAGAAAAACCTTTTCCATTTTTGTTCTCCGGTGCCATCTCAGGTTTTCCAAACCCATGCGCTGTGGCGCATGATTTTGTCATGTGAACTTTCCCCGGGCCTCCCAATTTGAGAACTCTTTACCGTTGACACCAACCGTAGTCAACGCGTGTGGAGCCGATGAGCGCGTGTGGAGCTGGGCTGAGTCGCGTGATAACTGCATTCCTCACTTTTGTCTGTCGCCCAAATTGGTCTTAATCAGCTGACCCACGGAAATAGCCTGCCATAGAGAGCGAAAAACCCTCGTTTTTTTGAAAGGAAACTGAAAAGAAGGCCTTTTTAAGCAACAGAAACTTGCCATAAGCACAGTATGGCCCACTAGTAAACTGAAAACCCCTGTTGGTATTTAGAACAACTTCGCTACTTCTGCAGTTTCAGAGGTCGGAAAAAAAGCACTTGATTCTATTTGACAGGCATTCTATCAATAAAAAATATTTTCCAGACCTTCCAGACTAATTTGGGGTTCCCTGTAATAAGAGTTCATCATTGTGGGCATCACGATTCCTAACTACCTAAGTTAATGACAGCTAGCAAGATTCTGGTTAAGTAATGTTAGTAGCCTCCTGAGCACGTGCAGCCCCGAGGTTTCTGCGCAAAATTTGGGAGCATAAAATACTGTGTTAAATTTTCTGATATTTGATATTTGATTCAAAATTTACTATTCAGTATTCGCATGCTCTTACTATCAGTGCTTCTTTGCCTTTCTGGTGAAACCGCAATCTTTTGTTTTGTTTTTGTCTTTCACTAGAACTGCTACAAACTGTGTCCTTACCCTCTGTTGCAGGACACGACTTTTCGAGAACCTCCGCATGCTTCCGCATGCACCTGGTGTCCAGATGCAACGTGAGTTGGCAGATTCATGATTTTGCTTAGCTGCCGTCGTTTTAATGAGTGCTAACTCCTTATTTGTACAGCAACCGGCTCTGCACGTGCACTTTTTTACAATAATTAAAATTTATATATGTTTGTTTGCAAAACTGTTGGTAGCCAGGCCATTGCAGGGGGGGTAAACAACCCTAAAACAAACTCTGTGCAGTGTAACCTCGTTAAACCACAGTTGGCCAGAGCTCGAAAAAAGTATGTGCTAAACGGTAGCCGTGAGATAGCGTGAGATTACCCAACGTGTCAGAAACGAAACTCAGCGAGAGTGCAATGAAAGCGAAAAAAATATGCAGTATTTATTCACTTCGCATGACAAAAGTCTTATTTTCTTTTGATGCCGCGGTGGCCTAGCAGCAACGACAGCAGCCTCAAACTTGCTTAAGGGGGGACACGGCTCTTTGCGGCGAAAAAATTCCGAAAAAATCGATTTTTTGAAAACGAAATTTTCTATATCTACAGCTAATATTCCTTTAGTTCACCAAGTTTCGAATCTCAGGGAAGAGTATTTCGTCCGCAATATCAATTTATAACATCACTGTGAGCTGAATTCCGCGCAAAAACAGCCCTTTTATTCGCGGCGCGTAGCTCTCTTTCTATGCGCGCGATCGCAGCCATCTTGGTCTCGTTGGAAAGAGGAGCCTTCCTTCTTTAATTTCCCGCCAAAAGTGACTCCGTCTGTACGCCAGTGACGTTGAAATCCGGGGAGAAAAAAAGCCTGAACGCGCGATTCGATTCGTTGACTAGCGCACGTGACCAAAAGCGCGTGCTGTGGTTGGCTGCGCGAGGTTCCCATCGTCTGCTCCACTCCGCAGGCGACGCGACGGCGCGTCTCGTAGGTTTGTTGGCACATGCCGAACGATGTCCGATCCACCGGGGAAGTTCGCCACGAGGCACAAGTTCGGCAAAAAGAAGAAGCGATCCGCTTATAACTTTCAAAAGCGCTCCATTCCTTCTGAAAGCATCGAGAGTAGCTCGCCGCCAACCGCAAATGATGCCGAAGCCGCGGACGATGCCGAAGTAGGCCTAGCCAGCTCACAAATGAGTGAAATCGTTACGGACAGCGGCCGCGTTCCGCGTGACACTGCAATGTTGCAGCGTGCGGATTTTTTGCAGAGGGAGATGAATGCTCAAAAAAACTTCAAGTTCTTGCATCAACGCCAGCAACAAAGCGGGTGTTGGATTTGCTCACTCGCGCCGACGGCGTTGCAGCCGCGCCAGTCGACGCCGAGACAGGCTTCGCTTTCCTCAGTAGAACTCGGTGAACGCACTGATGTCGTTTGTCAAGTGCAAAGTGTGCGGCGGCAGTGTCGCAGGAGGCAAAAGCGAACAGTAATCTGGCCTCGCCATAAAGATCGTTATCACGTGCGCGTGTTGCGGCGATATCGTGTCGGCGTGGAGCTCGACCCGCGTGAACGACAACCTTGCCGCGCGCGCGATGCAAGCCACCGGGAATCGGCGAAAGGCGCTAAACGATGTTTTTGCCGCATTTGGGTGGCCGTGGTCAGAGCGACTACATTCCTGGTGGCTTTTAGCCACTTTCACAGCAAAATAATGCAAAATTATTTCTGTACTTTTGATTAAAAGTGAATGTATTCCTTTTTTCTCGTTTTCTCAAAACACCGACTTTTGACTTGTTGCTGATTTGCCGCGGCGATGTCTATGCCTTCAAAGCAGATAGAGTCATAATTTTTGTTGTGGCTCGTAGCTGAGTGTACAAAGCACACAGGGGTAGGAACAGATTTTGGAATTTATGCTTTAAAATTTTTCAGTTCTGCTTTAGATCAGACAATAGGGCACCCACAATTGGAACAGTGAAGATTGAATGGCTATATTATTACTAATATTTAATATATCTAGAAAGTATTGCTACCATTGTGTTTCTTATGTTTTCTAGTACCTAGGCGTGTGCCAATATGAATTTTTGTACTGCAGTTTTTTTTCTATTGTTTCCGCAAATGATGGACAATGAATTTCATTTACCTTCAGAACTAAATGGCCTATTGGAAAAATAATTACATATTTGAAATCAGCACAAAAACCTTAACAAGACTGGAAAGTTTCATTAATATTGATGGAAAAAGATGATGAACATTAATTTAATAGCAGTGTCCCCCCTTAAGCTCCGATCCAGCTTTCCCTCCAGCCCCCTCTTCTCTGCAAAACAACCGCATGAGGCTGACATAACGCGCAGCTTCTGCCATTGTAGGGCCTGATTGCCCGTGCTGTCGCTTTCCATGTTGACCTCATCACTGTCGTTAGGCAACACTTTGACAACAACAGAGGCAACGATGCCATAAAGTCGAAACTCGAAAAGTTGAAACTCGTAGCCAACATCTTTTTGCAGTCGCAGCATCACTGCTGACCAACTTCTCCTTCACATTCCAAATGCCACGCACCATAGTAAACGGTAGATCCCTCTTGCGTGCCAGCGCCGACTTCTTGCCACATTCTATAGCACAAACAATGACCAATGTTTCTTCTATGCTGAGCACCCAGTTTTTGTCCAAGCTTGGGCATGACGCGAATCCTAGCTTGCACGCACAACAGTCTCGGGCATGACGCCAAAATGGTGTTGATGTGGCTTCTCCCTTCCAAGCGCCTTTTGTGTTTGTGCTTGGAGGCCGTTCTGATATCGGAGGCTTGTTGCTCTGCCGTGCCGACGTACGCCTGTGATTGCACAATGAAAAGTAGAAACACTACGTGTTAACTGATACGTACGCAGTAGGCTGGTATGCTTTATGCGGATACAAAATGCATTATGTTCAATGGCCGCTGAGTGGGAGACTTGACTTTACTACGTTTAAAACAAAACTACTGTTTAAGCGATACCGGTTTAATGAGGTTTTACTGTATACAAGATGACGGTATAAGCAGTAGATGTAGTAATAGTTGTTGTAGTCTAGTATTCGTAAATTTAGTAGACAATTTTCGGCACGAGGGCTGCTTAGGCAATAGTTTGCAAAGATGAGTCGTGTAAATAACTTGCCAAGTAATAAAAAGGTTAGGGCAGAGCTCACCTACGATGACTGTCTAGGTAATGCGAATAGCATTATCTTGAGATGAAAATATAATTATTGTGCACTGAATGGGTTAGACTCGCTCGTCAATCAAACACGCAGTCTCCAAACATCCGCATGTGCCCAGGACGGAGTGAGCGCAAGTTGTGACTTTGTAGCATTGTGGGAGCAACATGACCAGAACAGGATCACATTTGAGTGGGCCCTCACAGTGTCACAAGCTTCGGTATTTTTTTTTGTAGCGCAAGTCATCACTCATGCTAAAATCAAGTCTTATTTCAGCTGAACAACAGAAGCGATTCCAGTACGAGGGTCCTTTATTCAAATTTTCTTCAAAACTTCGATGTCAATGCAAAGCTTTGCAGAACACAGGTGCTCCCATTAGTTCTGGGTGCTTCGCGAAAACAATTAGACACAAGAAAAGAAGGGTTACCAATGCTAAGAATGCTATTTGCATTTTAAGTCGTCTACAGTAACCACTTAGCCATCACTATGACTCTTCAATAACGGCACACCCTAAAATACAGCACATACGATTTCTAATGTGCAGCCATCCCCGAGGACGCCATGGACCAGGAGAGCGAGGACGAGGACAAGGTCAACTCAGACGAGCGCATCAGCATCCGGGCATCGGAGAAGCGCGTCGCTTGCGACGAGGAGTTCTCAGACTCTGAGGACGAGGGCGACGGTCGCCGTGACAACCGCTCGCACCGACCCAAGAAGCACCGCAAAGGGCCGGCGCCTGGGTCGGCCAGCGCTGCGACTCCTGGTGCCAACGCAGCCGCAACACCTGGGGGCGGAGCCGCGGTCGCCCCTTCGCCCACGGGCGGTGACGACGAAGCCCGGACGTCACCTGCCGTGGACGTCAAGGTGGCCGTGCCTGCTGGTGGGGACGGACCACAGGCACTGAAGAAAGACGTTGATGGTGAGTATTACAATTATCATCATCTATATTATGTTCAGTGCAGGACGAGGACCTCCCAGTGATATTTCATTACCCCGTCTTGTGCTAGCTGATTCCAAGTAGTGCCTGCAGGTTTTCTAAGCTCATCGCTACACCTAAACCTGCAGGCTCCTGTCGATTAGATTTTCCAGCTGACCCGACCCCCACCGAAGGTCCTGGCCAGTGCCCGTGCATTTTTATGGGCTGAAACTTTCGTTATTTCAATCGTAAAATTTCGCCAGATAATGAACTTGACCAGTCAGCACGCACAAGCACACCTGACCCCTATAATTACCCCAATAGTGGCCCCTTAACCAGGTTAGCCAACCTAATTGTCGTGCCGCACCGTTTCGGCACCAATATACGCCAATCGATGTTAAGTGGCCGCGCCTGTCTCGGTGTAGTTTAAGGGACAGTGAATATGTTGAACACACGTCATTTCTCATCGGAAATGCCTATTTTCGACCTGCACTAGGAAGATTTTCAAGCAATAACAATAGCTCACAGTGTCTGATTACAGTATTTGCACTATTCTAACGAGTGCCTTTTTCTTCTTTCGAGAAGATTGGGCCAAAATTTGCCTGCGTGGTGCAATTGGATACTCAGCCAAAACAACCTTAGTGGTATTCGTGTGCTTTACCGCCTAGCAGGGATGCATTGCGGCGAAGCTTACTAAACAAAACTGTGTGGCAAAGCTGACTTTAGAAAACCAGCTGTCATTGTGCCACACACAACCCTTGCCAATTTTGCTTGGCTGAAAATTGGGTACATGTTAGATTTCTACTTTGTTTAGGGGCTTTAACATCATTTATACATTGGACACATAGAAAGCGGACATCCGTTTGATTCAAGGGCTTGTTAGAACTGAGCAAATACTTTCAAATAAATCAGCGTTGTGTTCTGCCATTTTTTTTTCTGCATCTTGTTTAATTCGACCCGCCAGATAACTCGATCAATTTCGTCGCTCCCGTCAGAGTCAAATTAACGGAAGCGGACTGTAGACCATCGGTTACATGCTCTATGCATACATTCCCTGCCCAAGTCTTATACTCAACTATTGGGGACCCGGCCCCTGCTTGATAATCTACACTGCTGTCTTAACGTTGTGCCTTATTGTTTTCGTTCCATTGCTTCATTGCACGGTCTTTGGCTTCTCAAGCTTCCATGTTGAGTTTCCACACCATATTTTAGTACTAGTAGAATAAATAGGTTGTGCAGCTAGCTTGACAGAATGACAGCCTAGCTTAAATTCAGATTGTTGATGATGCCTGGTTCTCTCTTCATTTATTGCTTTGCAGATAAGGACGACAAAAAGATGGACACCTCAACGTCAGATAAAGATGCAAAGCCTTGAACTGGAGGTGAGTGTGTGGTGCGACTGCATGTAGCTTAGTTCAACGCTTTGTTGTTCCCCTTGTTGATTTTTTTTTTAGACCCTCTACTGCATGTTTTACAGTGCCAGATATTAAAGAGTTCATCCACACTTTGCTATATCACCCTTCCCTTTGTGTTGCTGGAGGTTACCAATGCGTATAACCCACAACAAAAATGCAAAAAAATTTAGCAGTAAAGTAGATGTGTGTGTTATATACAAATTCAGCCTTGTAAGTGTGGCTTCACGGTGGTGCGGCACACGCCATTTTTTAATTTTCCTTTATCTTTTTTTTTAATTTATCTTTATAATCTATTTATTTTATCTTAATTTTCTTTTATCTTTTTTTTTTAACTGATACTCCTGGCTATCTTTGGGCCCATGCAGCAGTGGTTACCACAAACAAAACATAAAATCAAGTACAAAGGTACAAAGCTGGGTTCTCTGTAATTTAGTTTTGTTATCTCCTGGGGAACTCCACCTTCTCCCCTCTTCTCTTCGTAGTCGCCCATTCTCCTCTTTACGGATTGCCATTTTGCTTTTAGTAATTAGCAAATAGCGCAAATAGTGCTGGCAAACCGTAACCCAGATCACGATGAGCTGTGCTCAACAGCCGTTCTCGCATAGCAGAAGTTGATGATAAAGTTACGAATGGTGCTTGCAGATTGCATATATCACGGGACCGTACGTATTTCACCAGTGCACACAGTGTTCCCTCAGTCTGCACAAAGCGCTTCACAATACGGCTCGGTCACGTTTGCTCCGTTGCCTGTGCGAGAGCTGCTCTTATCGCGCCGTGATACTTTGTCATGTGAACGTTAGCTGCAAAGTTATCTGATTCACGTCACATGTCAAGTATCTGATTCGTCTGGGATCGCACTGTTGTGACTCCACCTTTATCGGTATCGCCGAAGAGGTGGGGGGAGACCTTTTGCAAGAACTTTAGCGTTGTTTTATGCAGGGTATATGTGAGTGTTTTTTGTTTTTTTTCTCCAGGGCTTTTCTAATTGGTGGTGTGGGTCTTATGCATCTTAACTTGAGCCTCATGCTTGACTTGATGTAAGTTGCACCTGATGTGAGCACACCCAATGCACTCATTGTGTTTCCTTCGACGCATTCATGACAGGCATCATTTATGTCGTCAAGCATGGGCGTCAAGCTAAAGTGCATTTATGAATGCGGGGGTAAGTCTAGTATACCAAGTATAGTAAAGAATATGAAGTTTGGCATAGCTAGATGTAGCAAAGTATAGTCATTATTTGCTGGCTGTTTCGTTTTTTAAACTCAGAAGAAATGTTTTAAGTTGCCTGTGGCAGATAGCAAAATTCTAGTCTTCAAACTTGAAGTAGTAGCTTAGCACGAATAAAACCATGGACACAAGAAAGACGGACGAGGACAAGCGCTTGTCCTTGTCCATCTTTCTTGTGTCCATGGTTTTATTCGTGCTAAGCTACTACTTCAAATATGGGCGACCAACTAGCCCAACAGTCAACTCTTCTAGAATTCAAACTTGAACATCATTTGCACGATAAATCAAAATGCATAATCTACTAATTAAAAAAATATGTGCTAATTAAGTTGTAAGAACTGTAAAACTAACCTATTGTAGCATGTAGGCGCTGCATTAGTACAGGTAAACCTTGATATGATTAACTTCTATACTACTACTAGTAAATACCTTGAAAGTTTAGGATAAATTGTTATATAAAGCCCGTGATTAACTTGTTTAAATTAATCCTTGGCAGAGCATTTGGAGCAGGAACAGTTGTTGTGCCTTCTCAGTGTTTCCAAACTTCGGCAAACTTGAGAAAGCTTGAGTGAATACTCCAAGATCAGCTGAAGATTGTATACAGCAATCCTTGCCGGCCTTTAGACGTTCGTTACTTATTAGTTTATGGCTATTGATGTGTGTATCGATTAGTTTGCACTGATCTGCTAAAGGCTGTTTTCACTTCTTTTGCAGGGAGTACGCCTTCCGCTCACATTTCATGCAAGGAGGAGGGGACGCAAACGGACATTTTTTTTTTATCACACGCTCCATTATAGCCTGCTGAGAGGATGGAAACAGCCACTCCCAGCGATGGTGCAAACCGTGGCGAAGAAGCCATCGCGTGTGTGGGAACATAGTAGTTGTATTTATCAGACTCTTCAAAAGAAGAAACAAAAGTAGTTTTTATCGTCACGTCACGCTTGTGCACCCTACAGCCCCGAACATGTGTACCCCCCACCCTTTGCCTACACCTCCCCTCCTTCCTTCGTCTGTCTTTGTCATCTCTCTCTCATCAAAACGCATTTCTTCTCTTGCTCGTGTTCCAGTCCAACCATGGTGCATTCCCATGTGTACAAAGTGTTCAACTCGTCATCTAAGTGCCCCCTGCACCCGTCTGTTCTCTGTTATAGGCATTTTCTTTCTTTTTCCCCCTGAGAGTGTGTTGCGAGTTTTAAATGGAGGTCTTAAACATAAAAACCCCGACTTGCAGCTGCAGTGGCCGGCAACACATTGAGTCTAACGCGATTGAGGGTTCTTGGTCTGCCCTGTATGAGTGATTGTGCTCCTGTCTATCATTGTTCATTAAAACTTTCGGGATGGATCTTGTTTTCTTTTTTTTTTGTGTGCTTTTTAGTAAATTAGTAAAGCCTAATAGTAAGTAAACCCTATTTATGCATTAGCACACAAATAGGCTTTATTTTGCACAGAGTGAAAAGTAGAGTTCCGCAAAGTGGTGGGTAGTTTAGCATGGGATGCTGTAGTACAGGCGAAACTCGTTACGACAAATTTTCACCCGGCTCTAAATAGGTGAACTCGAATATGACGAATTATCGCATATAGCAACAAAGTAAATGTGATATCTGGTTGGCCATGCTCTATTGAAGCCAAGAAGGCGGGTCCCGACAAAGTATTGCTTATAGTGAAGCGAAGCAAGCTTTGCTTGTGTGTGGCTCAAAACATGCATTATAGTAGTAAAAATACACTTGCCGAAAACAGTTCTTATCCGTATTTCTTCATACGGAAAAGGTATACAGCATAATGTGGCGTTATGTGAACCCTGTGAGAACCGTCGGCAATGGGCATCCACAGGAATGCTAAACGTTGCAGAAAGCTACTTGCGCAATTGTACCTTCTGGGTCAAGATGGGCACTGCACTGTCGCGCCCATGCAAGGCGCTGGTGTACCTCAGGGAGGCATGCTCAGCAGTACACTCTCTATCATCGAGATGAATTAAGATGAATCCACTCTTGAGCATCATTACTTTCAACCATATTCTATGTATGTCGACGACGTATAGATGGGTTACAAATCCTGTAACCTTTCAGCGTGTGAGCGAACAGTTCAAGTAACCTGAACGAAGTACGTAGGTGTGGTACAGAAAATAGCTAAGTTAAATACTAGCTCGTGTTCTATTCACACAAAAGAGTGCTGGTAGTAGATCCTGATTAGAACTACCAGTTAATGAACGCACATTTTTAGGCATCATTCTAGAAACTTTCATTCCCAGCATTGAGTATCTCAAAGCTAAACGTACTGAAAATTTAATGTAATTCAGTGTAATGCCTCTGGCAAAGCTGTTATCACCATGGCAGTAGTGAATTTTAGAATGTGACACATCACTTGTTCGCATCGCAAAGCGTGCTACGGAAGTGTGCATCCAAATGCATATGCTTCAACTTCAGTTAAAATACTTTTGCCCGGAATTTTACACCGATGCTTCAGTCACATGCTGGAGTATCATATGCAGCAGTCACTCCATCCTTCTCGGAATCTGATGACCTGCACCCTTAAACAAGTATCTCTGCAGCTGAGGCCTGTGGACTATTATCGGCTGTGAAGCAAATGAGAAAATTCAAAGTTCGAAAAGCAATTTAAACTTGTCCACAATTCACTAGTGCAGCTGAACCACGACAAGGATTGAAATGACAAAAGTCGTGACAACTTGCATGAGAAACTGCGTCTTAACAAGGAGAGCAGTAGAGCAATGAAACAAAAAAAAAATTGTAGACTAATAAAATATGAAACAGCTATTTAACAACACAATTGAGCTAATGTACCGTTAAGAACTGCAGAACAGCAATATATGTATTTATATATACACACTGAATGCATGCACCCTCCAGACGCTAGCGACAGATTGATTGATTGAAAACTTTATTATTCCACCGAGCTGGGGTGCCCCCCTCTTAGCCTACACGTAGGTAGGGGGGGGGGGGGGACGAAGCAGTCCCCGCGCGTTGAGGACGGTGAGTCCTCATGGCCTCAACGGCAAGACTGATTGCTCGACGCTGTTCTTCATCAGCCTCGATCTGGAGAAAGGCCTCTAAGGCTTCTCTACTGTCAATCTTTTCCTTGGCCCCTGGGGAGCCAGCACACTCCCATATTACATGGTCTAGCGTACCTTTCTCCTTACAAATATTGCAGAGGGCGTCGTTATAGTCCCTCGTCTGTGTTAAGTAGATCCAATGTGGTGATGTATGTTTCCCTGGAGGCGCCGCCAAATGCGAGCATCCTCCACAGAGAGAGACCGATGCGGAGGTGAAAAGATTCTTCTTTTGGCCTTGCAATGATCTACGATCTCCCTGTACGTTATGATGTTATCTTTGATCCCTGGAACTGGCTGCTCAAGAGTTGCCCGGTGGTAGAGTGCTCGGTCGAGCTCGTGAGTGGCTTCGTTACCTCGGACTTCCTTCATCTTTGCTACAAGGTATTAAAATGTATAAAATTGCCACGTTTCAAGCCTTGTGCGCAGCTAGAACAAATCTGTCGGAACTGAGCAGAACCGTGAGCGATAGGCATAAAGTAATCATAGTGACCGCACCGAGGAACATTACTGAGTCAAAATAAGCATGACAAGCCGCTGCTTCAAAATATTTGCCAAGTTAAAGTGAGAGGAACAAAACACGCCAATCTTGATTCAATTCATGAACGTAAAGTTTGGATATCTTGGATTACATATTTAGCCCCGCTTTTAGAACAAGCACCTTATACACTGCTCGCGCCTTTTGGACATAGGTTAATCAGCTTCCAAAGCGCTTTTCCATGTTCTCTGAACCTGTGGTTAAAGCTTAGTGTCGTCCACGTAGTCGCCGTCTACGATATCTCCCAAATCGCGGTTTGCTAAGCCATACCGGCGTCATACACATCTATTGTAAACACGGATTCAATGAAGGCGGTTGAGGCAAGCAATGGACGCGTCACCACGTGATCAAACATGGCAGTGCCAACGAGATCGGACAATAAAAGACGGAAAGGAAGTGTAACGTCACCACAGCATCACGTATCGCTTAACAGCGTAACAAGCCACCCCTACCAGGAGAAGAACACTATCTCTTTCTCTGACAACGCGACCAGCTCACACAATCTTAGTTTCTGTTCATTTCAAACGCCTCTACGATTTTCATTTTCACTAGATCAGAATGCCTGGCCATCGGTCTAGTCTTTATTAAACAAAGATTTGCAGCCACAGCGCATGCAGTGTGCAGCAAGGTGACCCGTTCAAAATGACAATACAAAATATATCGCCGTCTAATAGGCACTATCTCAGAAAAAATTTTTTTTTTTTTTTCATTGAAGAGGTATTCCACTACAAAAATTCAAGTGCAAGCACTACAGTTGGGCGTGCCGGGCTGCGGCCGCCGATGTTCCGGGCTGCTTTGCGTTGTTATCGCCTTCAAAGTCCGACGAAAAAGGCAGCATTCTCAGACTCGCTGCTGCTCGATCCATCGATAAAAATCAGCCGCAGATGCAGCGGAATCGCGAGATCTGCGACCTCTTGAAGCGCGCGTGCCGCTTCCAGGGGCGGCTATTTTTGCTTTGTACTTCAACGATCGCGAAACTAGGAGCCACAATGCTAGGAACCACAGCGAAACCGCGAAACCACAGAAGAATGGATGGATGGATGGAAGGTAGGTGGGTCCCCATTGAAACGGGGTGATGGCAGTTGCCACCATGCTCAGCTTTTTATTTTTGTTTAACTGTGTTGTAAGTTATCAAAATTCACCAATTTCTTTAAAACCTGCGCGTTCAAAAGTTACCG
The DNA here is from genome assembly GCF_050947875.1 of Dermacentor variabilis. Lineage (NCBI taxonomy): Eukaryota > Metazoa > Arthropoda > Arachnida > Ixodida > Ixodidae > Dermacentor > Dermacentor variabilis. Next base: position 119,610,026 of record NC_134576.1, read on the forward strand.
CCTGGTGGGGAAAAATAGAACTGCTTAGAAAACAAAAATCTAGTTTTCCTCCTTCACGTCCAATGGCGCGGTGTGTCTGTGAGCGGGCGCGGAAGATCTATTGGTCATGAATTTATAAATATTGTAGATCGAAATGTATCACTTGTGTTTGCCATGGTTTCAGTGTTATTTTCTGACAAATGCATTAATAAACTAAAATAACTTTTGCAACATGAAAGAAACGAAAGAGCTTTTTCTTCCCCCTCGCCTCAGTTCGATAGTAAGTCCGGCATTGATGCTGTCCGGCGACTGCTGACAGATGCCCAGCTCAGCTGACCAGAGCTGACTTAGCCGCTAATGCTTGCTGTGAGTGTTGTGCGGGTGTTCCTTCGCTTTGGCGACAGTTGTTGCTTTCACTGTAAGACTGACCGTGAGAAACTTCGGAACCGTCCCAATTGGCGGGGTGTTGAGAAACGACTGAAGCAGACGATCTCGGATCAAACGACGAGACGTCCATGTTCGGGCATCACAACGCTTGTGCGGCTCTGCGGTGCGCGCCAGGTTCTTTCGACTCACAAAAGATGACAGGTAAGCGATATTCTTTTCTGCACGCGTTTCATTTCCGTTATGCGAGCATTTCCGCGTAGTCGCGGCAATTACAAACGAACTCCATTCAGTTTCTTTTTGCGACTCTTGCTTGATGGAAGCTTAGTTTATCGTACAGTTCGTTTGATGTGTTCAAAGAAAGAAATGAAGCTAGGGTTTGTGTTTGGTTTCCTGTCGCTGGTAAAGTCCCTCGATAATTTGACAGTGCCGCCACACTTTGAACTCTGCTGCCGCCGCGCGACCTCCTCGACTCCTCCTCAGCCCTTGCGCGGGAAACGGATTCGCGCCTGTTTTTCTGCACGACGATTGGTCTCCCTGCCATTGCCGTAGGAAACGCGCGGATCCCGCGTTTTGCTTGTGTTTTTCTTTTTCGTTGGCGCCATTTTTCTCGGCCCTGCGCAGCGAACGTTGCACGCTGTGTTTCCTGCGGCGTAGTGCTAACGGTATGCCGTGCTGTAGCGCATGCGACTGCAGCAAGAAGCCTGGAGCCGGTTATGCAGTCTTTTTTATGATACCACAAGGAAAGCGTGACGGCTTGCGCAAGAAGCAGTGGCTGCACAACATTGGCCGAAAGAACTTTGTTCCGAAAGAGTACAGCGTTGTTTGCGAGATAAGGCTCCTTTCTTATCGCCCGTATCGAAGCATCCCCCAACGCTGCAGTTTTCAAAATTCTTCTGGCCAGCTCATCAGCGGTTTTGCTGCAACAGTTTGTATACGTTGCATGAAAAAATGGGTTTGTTCTCAGTATACTGAATATTCTGCCTGTATTCAATCACCTCGCGCGTCGTCAGCTGTTACTCAGTCTGAAAAGCAGCACTAGAGGTTCTGCGTTCAACTGTGAACAATTGTGTGCGGAGATACCGCTTCTCGATCGCACTTTTTTGTGATTGTTAGGATACGTTGCCTGTTTTACTGAAAGTCGAAATAGCGGCTTGAGGAGAAGCTCCCTTTCCAGCTTACTTCGATGCGTGCGCCAGTGACTTAGATGCAATGAATGTAGGCCCTGAAAAAGTTAATGGCAAGCAAGTATACCCGCGGTTCTGCGGTTGAGCGCACTAGCTAGTTCACGTTGCGTTTTTTTTTTTTTCAGTCCTTGAATTTGCTTTGAATTGGGCTGCCACGCTCGCATGAGCGGGTGACTATTATTATTTGGTATTCTCGCGGTTACAGTCAAGGTGCAAGGTGTGTTCACATGATCTCACACGCTTGCTCGCACTGAAACTGTGTAACCGTCCCATTTAGTTTGGGGACCACAGCGCAAAAGATACTTTCACATTGAGGAGACAAACGCATGGAAGGACGATACGCTCGCGACTAATTCATTATAACAAGGTACGCTGAATATAATACCTGCGGCGCACTTGCGCTCGCATGCAAGAAAAAAAATTACCGACGATTACGTTACTTCCTAATGCGAAATTTGAGCGCAGAAAATTAGCTGTTTCACCTTTTCGATAGATTGAGGCAAAGAAATCGAGCAACACATGTATGCGCTATCACAGAATTTTTTTTTTCTTTTTCACACGTATTCCTTTAACAAAGACTCCACTAACAGTTCTTGACAGTCATGAAGGAAGCTTTGTGGTCGGAGAAATAGACTGATATATGTTCGACTTGGTACACCAATGCTTGATTCTCAAAGACGATATCTATACAAGTGCCTCGCGAGGTTGTCACAGCCGTGGGACGCGTTACGAGCGAGAGGAACGGGATGTTCTCCCGCATAAGTGTTAGGAAATTGCTGTTTGTCTTTATGTCAAGCCGCCACCGATCTGGCTCTCTGATTGCCACCGCACAGGGCGAACGGCAGCAGCAATTTCGGCTCGGGCGGTGCACATATACAGATCCGCCGCCACCGATCTGGCTCTCTGATTGCCACCGCACAGGGGTTGCATTGGAGGAGGAGCAAAGAAAGGAATTAAGTTCGAGCCGGCGCTTTGACAACCGGAGACTCGCAGGAAGAGGGGGGAGGGGGGCGGCGTGTACACCCAGCGGCAAACGATGGGGGCAGAAGCGCGCGCAGCAAGCGGACAACACGATAAAGGGAGGAGGGAAGAGATAGCAGCGACTGACTGATGCCGCTGACGCCGATAGTGAGTCAACCCCAGCTGCGGAGTTGGTTTCAGGGACAACGCCGTCGATGCCGACACAAACAATATGATACCCTCGCTTCCGCAGCGCTAAGAACCAGGTCTAGCCGTGGGAAGGTGGTCACGTATTCGTCGACGTGCCGGGGCCTACGTGAAATAACCGGCGCGTCGGCAACTGAAGAGCACCCTATCCGCCACACAAGAACAGGGGGGGGGGACCCTTTCCTCCTCTTTCTGCATGGCGGCGACGGTGTTCTATGCAGTCATGTTATCTTGACTCTCTAGCGGCGTCAGCGGCATCCAGCGGTATCAGTCGGTCGCTGCTAGCGCTGGGGGGATGAAAGGGGGGCGGAGCTGGTTACGAGGCCGACGACAACGCCGACGACGACGCGAAACCCAGGAACGGACGCCAAAGAGCTGCGCTCTAAAAAAACCATACACAGAGGCATGCGCCACAAGCAATACTAGATCAGGTGCACAAAGTAAAGCATCTGATCGTGTGGCACAAAAAAAAATGCGTGGTGTATAGAACTCGCCTCAAAGCTCCTTTTACATCAGTATGCCCCACTCGTACGGCTTTAAGAAGGAATCAAGCTCCTCATGAACGTTACCCTCAGCATTCTCGACGCTGTTATCACCACTTTTCAAAATTCACTGCACCGACTGAGGAGCGAAACTGGCCCAAAATCATGCGCCTCCAGCGAATGCTGCGGCCTGTCCGCGGGAGCCAAGGAGAAAAAGCGTGCCGTGCGCAGCGCGCGCAGCCGGTGTGCGAGGAGAATAGAGGAGAAAAAAAGCCCCGCGGAGAGGAGAGCGTCGTTACTTTCACATTATGAAGAGGTTTTAAGGCGTAAGCCTTTAGCGGCTCATGAGTGTCCGGGCGCAGGCCGTGGTGGACGCAGGAAAGCGGTGATCACCGGCGAGGGGAGCAAGGAGAGGAGGCGCCATGCCGGTAGCGCTGTGCGAGATGGGCGCGTGGTTGAGCGCGGACATGCACGTGGGGGTGCGCGCACATCGGCGACAAACCTTGCAGCCATATGGTTGTGATTGCATACCATGCTCGCGGCCACGGCGGCGTCCGTTCGCAGAACAGTCCAGACGGCAGCAACAGAGGCAGTCATAGGCTTTCGCCTATCGTAGTTTAGCTCAGCAAAGTGCCCATAGATTTTAGTCGCTTGTGGTGGCGCTTTATTTACTATTTTTTTTTTACCTATACACCGGCCACACGAGTGTAGCTAGTGCAGGAAGTCGCCCTTCTTTTTACTTAGTGCAGAAAGGAGTAGCTCCGCCAACCTATACAAAGCCATTTTTTTCATCCAAAGTCATCCAAACCACGGCGCACACTCTTAATCGCAACGAAGGCAATCTGCCGCCCATGTATGCCAGGTGCCTTAATCATGTTTTGAGACGCACATAAAAAGGGGCGCCAGCTCTGCCGCTACTTTCATTGTGAACAAGGCTCCCGTGGGGGAGCCGAAACGTAAATGACTCTTTTAAACCATTTTTGGTCGGTGTCCAGACCTCTTCCTGTTAAGAAAGCCATTTTTTTATAGCTGCAGTGTAGCATGAAATCTACACTTTCTACACTGCGGTTTCGATGAGTGTATAGGCAGCAGACGACAAATAACAGGCTGCCGTTGCAAACGCGCGGCGCCATTTTGTCGGCGCTGATATAGCGGCGATGGTGAATATTCGCTACGAGGTCGGTAGGTAGCGAAGTGCTGGCGTGAACACGTGTCACAGATTACGGTGAGCTAATCTTCCCAAAAAGGTCAAATTATCTTACTCACGGATGGTGCGGGCTGTTTCAGACTCCGCGCTGTATTATACGCATTGAGAAGTTGTCTTCGTGCACTGCCCGTTCGCGACGTATTTCGCTATAGTTTGTCTAGATTTGTTGGTGAAGGGAAGCTCGTACGTTGACATTCCATTTCAGTCAAGGGCATATGCGCAACCATTAAGAGCGAAGTCAGGCGAAGTGCAGAGTCCGGCGCTTTTAGTCTGCTGTTGCAGAAGACGACGCGCTGTCTGCTCTAATTGGCTACAGCCCAGCGAGCCAAGTGTAGCACACAACATCATAGCTTCTGCCCGACCCTACACTCGTCTACACTAGCCTGCACGAAGTGTAGGTAAAAAATAGCCCTAGTGTTCCTGTATATATGCTATATACAGGGACACTAGCCGCTGGCAGCGGTCAGCGCGAACACGTGGCGGCCGGTGAAGTGAAGACGCAGAGGGCCGTCAGGGGAGAGGAGGGTGGAACGCGAAAGGAGGGTAACGGGACGCCGCCGCCGCTTTTGATTTGTTTGCGATTTACTTTTTACACCGTGCACCGCCAGGGGAGACATTAGAGAATTTTAGTGCGTCCAGTATTATAGTGTACTAGGATAGGTACACTGTGCCAGTATTCCGGCAAGCGCGGGCGGTTTGCCGGATGAGCGGGGGGGGGGGGGCATAAACGTGAGCGGCCAGATTGGTGGCGCCAGCTGGTGGTGCAAAACTGAACCACACAAACACCGAGTCAATTACTATATTCTGATTAGCTGCTGGAGTAAATTTTCGGCAGCGGCGCAATCGTGTTCACAATTACGGCGCTACGGTAAATTTGTACCAGCAGCGAAGCAGAATATAGCAGATTACTGCAATTTTAGCACTGTGTTTGTCTGGTTGAGCTTCACGCCACCAGGCGGCTGCACTGCTCCAGTCGCTCTGTTTACGCCCCCGCCCATCCGGCAATCCGCCCTAACCACCCCCGTTTGCCGGAATAGCGGACAAGATAAATGTCCCTAAATTGGCGTTTGTTGTAGGCCTAACCACGGCCGGGCTAGGCAAAGGGGGAGACGCGGCCGTGGCCTGGCGTAATTGTGACATGATTTGACACGGCTAGCGTGAGGTTTTGACCCTTGTCGCGGTGATCCCCCGTGGACGCTGCTATGCTTGATCACGTAGTGACGCGTCCATTGTTTGCCCCAACTGCCTTCGTTGCCTCCGCGTTTACATTAGGTGTGTATGGCGCCGGTGCGGCTTAGCAAATCTCTGTTTCGGGAGATACCGTAGACGATGACTGGGTGGACGACATTAAGCTTTTGCCACAGGTTCAGAGAACATGCAAAAGCGCTTTGGAAGCGCATTGAGCTATGTCCAAACGGCGCGAGCAGCGTATATGGTACTTGTTTTAAGAGCGAGACAAAATATGTATCCCAAGTTGTTCAAACTTTCCGCTCATGAATTGAATCAGGATTAGTGTGTTTTGCCCTTCGTCCTTTATTGGGCAAGTATTTTGAAGCGGCGGCTTGTCGCGTTTCCGACTCAGTAAATTTACTTGGTGCGGTCCACTATCTGATTATATCTGCCTAATCGATCGCGGGTGTGCACAGTTCCGATATATTTGTTCTTGGTGCGCGGAAGGCTTGAAACGTAGCCGTTTTGTACATTGTAACACCTTGTAGCAAATATCGCTAGTAACTCGCTTACTGTTGTTCACCGTCGCGAAACATTCAGCTTCGACCATTCGGGCGCTATCGGTGTAGTCCGTCTTTTATTTTGCGTATACGGTGCGCATATATTCAAGTGTGCGCCCATTCGCTTATTGACACGTTGGCGATAGAGTGGGCGTACGTTTCCGGGCCAGTTGGGGTAGATGTGTGTAGATAAAGTGCGTGAAACTTGCTATGACAGGAAGCGGCGCTACTCGTTCTGTTACTGTTTAACAAGCGGTACTCACTCTTGCCGAAGTCCCGGGGCTGAAGCCCTTTCTTTGAAGGCTAGCGATACAACGCTGGCGGATGAGCAAATTTCTGTATCCTCGAAGAAAGCCGTACAGCTCGAAGTTCCGGTGACACGTGCGGACAGGTGCGCAGTAGCGGTCCGCGAATTCGGCTACGCGGATTCATTCCTTTCCTTAATATGCCAGTCGCTATTTTTCGCAGCCGACTACTGCACACGTCTCCAATCCACATGATTCAATCCGGCACGATTGGAGCACGCTGCGTTATCGAAAACTCAGTGCCACTTCCGACAGGAGATCGCGCAGAAGCAAGGTGCTCGTGGTAATGGTTTCGTATTCGTGCGCTGTCGCTGAGGCGACGTGCGGCGCGCCGCCGAAAGCGCCATCTCGTTTCTCTAGAACGAACTGCTCCGCGAAAAGGGTCCAATACGGAGTTCCCACCTCCTGGTGTTGAAGCGCTGCCCTCCGCCTCCTCCCCCCTGTGTGAAGGTAGCTGAAGTTTCCTACCAAACCAGATTGCGGAAACTCCCTGTACCTCCATTGGGAATTTGAAATGGCCCCCGGTGGCATGCCGACGGCGTCGCTTCGATCGCTATCGGATGCCGGGCGTCCTACTCAATACAAATCAGAAACGTAACAAAGCGACGCACTTGTGGCGTCACTGGTGACGTGTCCAATAGGTGGGAGAGAGATGGGTATGCTCGGAAGCCGCCCTTGCCCAAAATATCATATGCCAAAAACGCCTATGTAACTTACATTCAGGCGCCCATTTAAGGACTCAAATGTTCAATACAATCCGGAACCTTTTATGACAGTGTCCTGAGCAGCCACAGTCTCCCTTTGGGACGTTAGTCACTCAATAAATAAATAAATAAATAAGAAGCCCGGACACAAATTCGGTACGTCCAATCGTGGCATCCGAACAGCCGGAAGTTTTTTGCGGGCACTAGCAGTTGCTGGTCGAACACTGACAACACAATTAATGGAGAAGGCAGTGGTCGCGCTTTTTTTTTTTTTTACGAAGCCCGACACTTTATTGCACTAGTTTAAATTTGTCTCAATCGGAATACCCCCCCCCCCCCATTTTTCACCGTGTGCGATGCAAACCTTGAGAGATTTGTTTTTTTAAAATATAATTTACAACACGCTGCATTGAAATAACATGTGGATTGAAGTGTAGTCGACCAAGTATTCGTCCTGTCATGACTTCGAAACACGGGCTCTCCAATTGCGCCAGGCGACGACATTGTGGGAGTAATTCGTGGGAAACACTCAGTTCTATTCCGCAACCGTGCAGAAAGTAATCAGTTTCTTTTTTTGACGGTGCTATGAATGAACAACTACCCGTAAAAACCCGAGGACCCCGGACAAGGCGATAACGGAAATCACGAGGCATCCCGTATGCTCACTCGGGGAGTGTCCTCAGGTGATGTTTGTCGCGGGCAACGATAAGGAAACAATGCGAAAGTCCGCGCTTGCTTATAAACGTCGCATCACTCGAAAGCACAAGCGCTTTCAATGATGGCCTCAGTCGTTGCCGCAGTCCTGCTGTGCGGAGCATTCCTAGCTCCAACCTGCGCGCAAGATGCCGAACTTCGGCACGCTCGGGCCAACAACGGATTCGGCGTTGCGCTCTTCAAGGAACTCTGTTCGAAGACTGTGGACCAGAACGTTTTCTTTTCGCCCGCGAGTGTCAGCATCGCCTTGGGAATGCTGTACGCCGGAGCTGGGGGCGGTACACTCGAGGAGTTGTCTTCCGTACTGGGACTTGCGAACGCCGGGCTAGTCGACCGGGATGCCGTGCTAACGGCGTACAAGTCGCTCCTCGAGACGAAGCCCGCGAACGCCACGCTGGACATAGCCAACACGGTACTCATCCAGAAGGACTTCGAGATCCTGGACCAGTACAGAAATGACGTGGTCAAGTACTTCCAAGCAGAGGTGAGGTCGGTGGACTTCGTTCGGGATGGTTCTAGAGCGACGGCCGAAATTAACGAATGGGTGAAAGCGAAGACCGAGGGAAAGATCCCGAAGCTCCTGGACGAGGCTCTGCCGATGAACACCGCCGCGTTTCTCATCAACGCCGTCTACTTCAAAGGGACGTGGGTGACCAAGTTCCAAGCGCGGGACACCAAGCCGCTACCTTTCTACAACCACGGTCGAGACGAGGTGAAAGTGGCCACCATGTCGATTCGTCGGCGATTCGGCTACGCCGTGGTGGACGAACTGGAGGCGAGGGCCTTGGAAGTCCCTTACGCGGGAGACAGGTTCAGCATGATCATCGTGCTTCCGAAGAGCAGGACCGGGCTGCCGACGGTCGAAGCCCGCCTGACAGCCGGCCTGGTGGATAAGATCGCGACTCGCCTGACGCGGGGAGACGTCCAGCTGTGGCTGCCCAAGTTCGAGCTGCGTACCGACTACGACCTCGTGAAGCCGCTCCGACGGCTGGGGCTCGAAAGCGCCTTTGGCGGCCGTGCGGACTTCTCGGGCATCAGCGGCAGGAACGACCTGGCGGTGTCCGACGTCAAGCACAAGGCCATGGTCGAAGTTGGCGAGGAAGGCACTGTGGCTGCTGCCGTCACGTCGGTCAGTTTGAGGTGGAAGACAACAAGCGTTCGACGTCTGCCTCCCATTGCGCTCCGCGTCGAGCACCCGTTCGCGTTCTTCATTTGGGACAAAGTGAGCATGCAGGCGCTTTTCATGGGGGCGGTTAGGAGTCTCAACTGATCCGTCGTTACGTTTACGCTTGACAAAGTGCCTCAAATGCTCTCCACGAGTGCGCGAGCAATTTGCAAACTTGAGTTAGCGCATCGTAATTGTTCCGCGAGGCTCTTCGCTTCGACGTCGTCGCGCGAATTCCATGTGTTGCTTTGGGACTTAACAATAAATCATCTTGTACGGATGGAGAATTGGTTTCCCGTCTTTTTATCATTGAGGATACGTAACTTAGACTCAACCGGGCATAATGAAGGACAAGAGCAGGTTGGCAACTGCCGCCTGAAGGGGCGCACATACTCGCTTGTTTTTCTCCTCTTGTTCGTTTCGTTTATTGAGCTTCAAATGCGTACGCAATTAATTTGCTTCCTGCGTCACTCGGGAGGCTAATCCACCTTTATAAGCCCATGCGCCGTGGTATGAGGTCATTATCATCATCATCGCATGCAACGTTGCAAAGGAGAGGCTAGTTGCTGTTGCTGTCCGGAATAATTCTAGCGCATACCCACAGTGGAGGGATTGGCCATGAATGAGGCGCTTAAAAAACAGGCATCAAGACGAGAACAACAACAACAAAAAAGATGGAAATAGTAATTATATTTAAAAAGTGTAGTGTGCAGGAAGAAGTGAAAAGAAAAAGACTTGTTCATTTCTTTACTATCCTCAATTTATGTGTACAGCATCACCGCCCACGTAAATAGGCAGGTATCTCACATGTGCGAGTCAATTACCCTAATTTCTGAAAAGGATACAGCCGTTTACCACGTTCGTCAATGTCACTCGATCAGAACATGGCTAGTGAAGGTATCTAAAGTAGTACTGCTACAGTCTCACAAGAGATCGAAGCAGGATAAACACGTACGTACATACGTATAGTACGTTTTATACGGAGTGACCATTGTCAAATTTTACGGATTAAAAAAAAAAATGTCCTGTTGCAGGTAACATAGTTTCAGTCCTTCAGCTGGGTTTTCCAGAGTCGGGCATTACTTGCACGAGAAATCAAAACTCATGTTCAACTAATTAAGAAACATTAACTGATTAATATAATAGTTAATTACCTTACGACACACATTGAAATTTAGGGCTTGTAGCCGGTGAGTCTGCAAGGCGATACACTTGGAATGAACCTGCAGAATGACACCACTTTGGAGATATACACGCCATCAAATGCCGTAAGAAATGCTTTCCGTTTACTAAAGATGCTCTTTTATGCATTGAAGCACAGAAGTAACTGAAACGCCGATGTATTTCGTCCCACACTTTGCGAAAAACTCTAGAAACAGGTGTTATCCTGGAGATTCATTTCAAATGGACACTTCTTCCAAGCTCACCACCTGCAATTCGCAAATTGCGATATGTGCCGTGAAGTAATTAATCAAGAAGTGAACTCGTCGTCAACTTCGTCGTCAGCCTGGTGCGCTGACGCCTCATCATAATGACATGTGCAGCTTTTTCACTCTAGAACCACATATGCCAATGCCGGGGACATAGTTTCGGAACGGTGAACCGTTGATCTCTTTTTGGTACAGATATTTTTTACAAGGCTTGATCGAAACAAGAAGCTCATCTTGCCCAAAGTCCGAAATAACTGCGGCAATGAAAACTATTCATTTCATCGCTTTTTCATTTTGGAACTCGGTACGATTTGTTTTGAAGTTGCTATACTCCTTAATCCTTAATTTTGAAGTACTACACTCATTATTCACGGAATTGAGAAGCCTTTTCTTGCGTAAGCCGAATCATAACATAGTTTCTTTTTGGGCATGTATTATATAATGCATCCGTTTGCATTGCCACTGTTAATTATAAATAATTACGGCTTATCATATCCGATTAGGAGACTTAGATGTGCTATAGTTGGTTGCTGGCTTGATGGACATTATATTCGATTGACCTGCGCAATTGTTAAAACATTGCCTCGTTTATGTCCAAGTTGTCTTTGCTGTTGCATTGTACGTGTTTCTACGTCTAAAAAAATAGATTAAGTTTTCTGTTTACTCGTTGATTACGAACCTCTTTGTATAAGTGCGTTCTTTTCGTGATGCCTTGGCATGTGATAATTGATGCCATTCTGATTTGTTTGATACATAATTTTTTTTATGCGGCTGCTATTGCTTCGTTACTTCTCTTTCCGTGTCTACCATAGACAATTCAGTCGCCGACTCCGAAACGCGCCCCTTTCCTGTATATTCCGTTCTCTAATAACAACTGTTTTGATCTCACCGCTGGTACGATCTGTTGTTGGGAGCTCGGCGCTGACGCCCGTGGTTGTACCTGGGTCGCAAGCCCCAAGGGTAGCGTTGGCCTGGCGGCCTGGGGTACAACTGGAAGCATCCGAAGGTCCCGGCAAAGCAAGAGTCGACTGGTAACAACAAAACAACTTGTTTATTTTAACATCGCAAAGAGTTGGCGGTCAGGTTGACCGAAGTAGAGAGACGGGAGAGCACTTTACTCAACAGAAGAAATCGGAGCCCTCTTTTTGGCGTCCGGGGGCAGCTGTTTTTATACTCTCGCAGTTGAGGGCAAGAAGGAACCCCTCAATTGACGAGCACGTGATTGTACAATGGGCTAATGGTGACGCACACTGTCGTAGCGCCGCCGGTCGGGCACAAAGACTAGGATGAGAGGGTGATCCCTGCTTTCGCATCGCCTGGTTCGGGCACAATGACTGGAAGGAGAGGGTGCCCCTGCTGTCGCATCGCCTGGTTCAGGCACAATGACTGGAAGGAGAGGGTGATCCTTTGCGGTCGCATCGCCGCAGTCGCGCCTGGAAACACCTGCCGATGAGCGTTGCGGCGACGACGATCGGGCCAAAATGTCTGCCGCCCCGCCGCAGTCGCGCCGGCAAAACCACGTGTCGCAGGCGAAACGCAACAGACCGCCCCGCCGGGGGAAGGAGATCCCGATGGACAGGGGACTGCATCCGCTGTCCGGAGGGATGTCGCTCGATGATGCTTATAACCGAAGTCGGGCGTCCCTCGACGTTTCTTGAGCGCAGCTCACAGAGAAGGCCTCGTTCTCTCGTTCAGGTTCGCACGGGACACTGCAAAGTGACTTCGGGAGAGTTCACATTTTTGTTCTCGTTCCCGGCAAGCGTTGGAACTACGCTGAAACTCAACCGCTCAGTCAGCAAGCACGGCACAACCCTCACTAAGCCCTGCCAGGCTCTTTCCCCTTTTTATACCACTGCCTAGTTCCTTACAGTAGTCTAGCATCACTCAGAACGCGTCCACAAATTGAAAAATTGCACTAGAAAGCATATCATCACTTTGAAACACTAAACAAAAGCAATATGTTAAAAAAAATCCTGCCTCAGGAAGAAAAACATCAGTAACAAACAATTTTGAGGCTGATTCCTACGTTAGGGGCTTCGACTTAAGCCATCGGCGTTACCGTTGAGACTCCCCTTTTTGTAACGCACCTCAAAGGAATATTGTTGTAAAGCGAGGCTCCAGCGCAGGAGGCGGCCATTTTTGGGAGAGATGGTCTGCAGCCATTGGAGAGGGCAGTGATCCGTCTCAATGATAAACCTCGAGCCGGCTAGATAGCATGACAATTTCTGAACGGCCCACACGAGACACGCACACTCTTTCTCGGTGGCGCTATACGCCTGCTCACGACTGGTCAGCTTACGACTAGCATACAGGACGGGGTGTTCTACTTCTCCATTTTCCCGTTGGCACAGTACAACGCCCATGCCTCGCTCACTAGCATCGCACTGAACAATGAACCCTGTTGTATAGTCTGGCGATCGTAGCACAGGCTGGCTTGTTAGGGCACTCTTTAGGGCGCTAAAAGCTCTTTCCTTTGTCTCGTCCCAGACGACTGTTTGAGGCTCTGTCTTTCTTAGAGCATCCGTCAGGGGAGCCGCGATATCAGAGTACCTAGGGATGTACCTCTGATAGTAGCCGGCGACACCCAAGAACGACCGAATATCGGTCTTTGTGCGCGGTTGCGGAAAGTCTCGCACAGCGGCCACTTTTATTTCAGAGGGGCGGCGACGACCCTGACCAATCACGTGACCGAGGTAGACAACCTCGGCCTGTGCTAACTGGCATTTAGGAGCCTTTACTGTCAAGCCCGCTTCGCGCAGGCGGGTTAGCACTGCCCGCAAGTGTGTCATATGCTCAGACCAGGATGCGGAGAATATCGCTACGTCGTCTAGATACGGTAAAGCGAATTCTTGCTGTCCCCGCAACACTTTATCCATGAGGCTTGAAAAACAGTATGGCGCGTTCTTCAAACCAAAACTCAACACTTTAGGACGGAATGTTCCCATTGGTGAAATGAACGCCGCATACCTACTAGCCTCTTCTGTGAGTGGAACCTGCCAATAACCCCTGACAAGATCTAGGGTGGAAATAAACTGAGCGCTACTAACTTTTTCTCAAGGCGCTCCTCGATGTTAGGGATCGGATAAATTTGATCCTTAGTGATGGAATTAAGCCTGCGGTAGTCGACGCAAGGACGAGGTTCCTTGCCCGGTACCTCAACTAAAATCAAAGGGGAGGTATAATCACTCTCACCTGCCTCAATAACACCGAGCTGTAGCATTTTCTTTACCTCAGCCTCCATAATATCGCTCTGGCGGGGTGACACCCGATACGCCTTGGATCGTACTGGCTCTGGGGAGGTAAGTTCTATATCATGAGTAAGTACAGAAGTCCTACCAGGCCTCTCAGAGAACAGACCTTGAAACTCTTGGAATAGCCGGTGTAGTTCGGTTTTCTGCTCGGGCGACAGCGGTGCTTTACTGATAAGGTCACTAATGACTTGACCTGTGTCTTCCCTGTTCGTCACTGAGCCTAGTCCCGGAAGCTCGACCGGAAGCTCTTCAGGAACGTTTACCATCATGCACACCACTGCTTCCCTTTGTCTATAAGGTTTGAGCAGATTACAGTGGTAAACTTGCTGTGCTTTCCGCTTTCCTGGCAGACTTACCACGTAGTTAACGTCCGACAGTTTCTGAACAATTCGTGCTGGGCCCTCCCACTGCACGTCTAGTTTGTTGTTTAGCGATGTGCGCAATATCATGACCTCATCGCCCACCTCAAAACGACGGGCCCTGGCTGTCCGATCATAATAAACCTTGGCCCTCTGCTGGGCCTTTGTCATTGCTTCACCTGACAACTCCTGTGCCCTTCTTAAGCGTTCGAGGAGCTTAAGTACGTACTCCACCACGACTGGGTCGTCGCCCCTGCCTTCCCATGATTCTCGAAGCATGCGAAGCGGAGACCGAAGCGAGCGACCGTACACCAGTTCAGCTGGCGAAAACCCCGTAGCCGCATGCGGCGCGGTCCTTAATGCAAACATCACCCCAGGCAGACACAGCTCCCAGTCAGTTTGATGTTCAAAACACAAGGCTCTCAACACGCGCTTCATGACGGAGTGGAGCTTCTCAACGGAATTCGACTGTGGGTGGTACACTGAGCTGTGTAGCAGCTTTACCCCACACCTTTCGAGAAAAGTTGTCGTCAAAGCGCTAGTAAACACTGTGCCCTGATCTGATTGGATTTCCGCAGGAAAACCAACTCGCGCAAATATGGACAGTAGTGCATTGACTATCTCAACTGAGCTGAGTTCTTTAAGCGGCACTGCTTCAGGGAACTTTGTCGCTGGGCAGATCACAGTCAAAATGTGTCTGTACCCCGTGGCTGTTACCGGCAGAGGTCCCACTGTATCAATAACGAGCCGTCTAAAAGGCTCCGTTATGATAGGTACCAATTTCAACGGCGCCCTTGATTTGTCCCCTGGTTTGCCCACACGCTGACAAGTGTCACATGTCCTCACGAAATGGTCTGCGTCCCGAAAACACCCTGGCCAATAGTACTCTTGCAAGAGACGGTCCTTAGTTTTCTTAACTCCTAGGTGTCCGGACCACGAACCCCCGTGTGACAAGCGCAACAGATCCTGACGATAGCATTGAGGCACGATCAGCTGATCGAACTCCACTCCACGGCGGTCTAGATACTTCCGGTACAGGACTCCACCTCTTTCCACAAAACGCGCAGTTTTCCTGGCGATACCTTCTTTGACATTGCAGCGCACGTTTTCCAGGCTGCCATCCTTTTTTTGCTCGGCTATCAAAGCCGACCGGCTGACTTTTAGCAACCTATCAAGTCCGTCTGACGTAGGCGCGATGAGCAAATCAGTAGATAGCTCTTCTAACTTTCCCGTGTCGGGCGTTTCCTCTCCAGTATCTGGCGCCTTTAACGTTACAGACTCAAGTTTATTCAGTTCGGGCGTGCTCTGAATATCAGCTTGCTGCGCCTCTGACCCTTTTTCGTTGTTTGATAACGTCGGCCCCGCAACTACCGCCTTTGCAGCGAGCTCCCGAACCTTCGATCGGGTTAAGGCCTGAACACTAGCTTCACCAAACAAAAGCCCCTTCTCGCGCAGGAGGTGATCGGACCTGTTTGAAAATAGGTACGGGTACTGGGGTGGCAGCATAGATGACACTGCCGCCTCCGTCTCAAGCGCTCCGAAAGGTCCTTCAATAAGCACCTTTGCTACTGGCAGACACACGCTATGAGCTTCCACGGCTTGCTTGATCCACGCGCACTCGCCCGTGAACATATGGGGTTCTACGTAAGACGGGTGAACTACATCCATCGTAGCTGCGGAATCGCGAAGCACTCGGCACTCTTTCCCGTTCACGAGGAGGTCTCGCATGTAAGGCTCGAGAAGCTTCATGTTCTCGTCAGTGCTGCCTATGGAAAAAAACACAACTTTTGGTGTTGTTTCCGGACACTGCGCCGAAAAGTGACCCGGCTTCTGGCACGTATAACACACGCGCGCTCGCCTCATCTCGAACCGCTTTCTGCGTTTGGCTGCCGCCGTCTCTTTACGTTTGGTCGGACTGCTTTCACTCGCATCCGCACTACGCGTGTCCCCCTTTAATCTCATGGGCGTGAACTTCGGCCTCTCAAACTTGGGGCCAAATTCACCCTTTTGACCGTCCTTAGCTCCGCGAGCCCGACGCGTCACAAACTCCTCGGCTAGCTCAGCGGCTTTAGCCACCGTACAAACGTCTGGCCTATCCAAGACCCAGTATCGCACGTTCTCCGGTAACCGACTATAAAACTGTTCTAGCCCGAAACACTGCAGAACTTTATCGTGGTCACCAAACGCTTTCTCTTCTTTGAGCCACTCCTGCATGTTCGACATAAGCCTATACGCAAACTCTGTATATGACTCACTTTTGCCTTTCTCATTTTCCCGAAACTTCCGACGGAACGCTTCCGCAGACAGCCGGTACTTTTTTAGCAGACTCGATTTTACTTTGTCGAAATCCTCTGCCTCCTCTCTATCCAAGCGAGCGACTACGTCGGCCGCCTCGCCGGGTAACAAAGTGAGCAAGCGCTGTGGCCACGTTTCCCGAGAGAACCCCTGCTTCTCGCACGTTCGCTCAAAGTTAACCAGGAACAAACCAATGTCCTCTCCAAGCTTAAACGGCCGCATCAGGTCAGTCATTTTGAACAATACTCGTTCTCCTGCACCGTGTGCCTGACTTCCATTACGAGCGCGTTCCATCTCTACCTCAAGACGCTTCATTTCCAAAGCGTGTTGACGGTCACGCTCTTGTTGCTCTCGCTCTTTCTGTTCTTTAAGTTCGCGCTCTTCTTTTTCTTTTTGCTCTTTAAGTTCGCGCTCCTGTCTTTTTGCAGTCTCCCTCTCTTCAATGGTCTCAAGGCATTCCGACAGCTCGTCATCCTCAGCCTCTAACTCAAGAATAGCCTTTAGCAGTTCTGGTTTTCTGAGTTTGTCCGAGACATCCAGACCCAACTCTCTTGCAAGCTCCAACAATTTCGGTTTGCGCAACGACTTCAAATCCATGGCTGCTCTGAATGCTGCTTTCTCTACTGCTTACTATTGTCTTGCCGCAAACTAACCCGGCAGCAACGACAACCACAATTACCAGCTCTGTTTCTGACACTAACAAAAGCCTGGCAAAGCTCAGAAGAAGAAAGTCCCGCACTCACCAAACCTCGCAGCCAAGAGTCCAGCGCAGTCGTTCCGCTGCAGGCAACCAGTCATCACACAGGGCTCGTTGCACTGCTCCCGGATCGTCGATGAGCTGCTCAGCATACAGTCAACTGCATCTCTTCGCTGCTGGCCTCCGTTGTCGCGATCTCACCGCTGGCAGACAGTTGTTTGAAGTCGGAGGCGATCTCACCGCTGCCAACCAGATGTTTGGATCGCACCGCTGGCGCGATCGGTTGTTGGGAGCTCGGCGCTGACGCCCGTGGTTGTACCTGGGTCGCAAGCCCCAAGGGTAGCGTTGGCCTGGCGGCCTGGGGTACAACTGGAAGCATCCGAAGGTCCCGGCAAAGCAAGAGTCGACTGGTAACAACAAAACAACTTGTTTATTTTAACATCGCAAAGAGTTGGCGGTCAGGTTGACCGAAGTAGAGAGACGGGAGAGCACTTTACTCAACAGAAGAAATCGGAGCCCTCTTTTTGGCGTCCGGGGGCAGCTGTTTTTATACTCTCGCAGTTGAGGGCAAGAAGGAACCCCTCAATTGACGAGCACGTGATTGTACAATGGGCTAATGGTGACGCACACTGTCGTAGCGCCGCCGGTCGGGCACAAAGACTGGGATGAGAGGGTGATCCCTGCTTTCGCATCGCCTGGTTCGGGCACAATGACTGGAAGGAGAGGGTGCCCCTGCTGTCGCATCGCCTGGTTCAGGCACAATGACTGGAAGGAGAGGGTGATCCTTTGCGGTCGCATCGCCGCAGTCGCGCCTGGAAACACCTGGCGGGGAGCGTTGCGGCGACGACGATCGGGCCAAAATGTCTGCCGCCCCGCCGCAGTCGCGCCGGCAAAACCACGTGTCGCAGGCGAAACGCAACACAACCTTTATATGTATAGTAGTAAAATCTTACTATGAACTTGCCTAGTTCGTATATGTGCATGGCGTTAAAGCGCCAACAGAGACACACGGAGAGCGAGATGGGAAAAACGCCTACTGAAGCATGCTTAGGCTCCTGGCACTGCCCAGGTGGCGCGTCGGATTAACAACAATCAACGCCTCTGGCGGCAGGTCGAGTCAACACTGGCACTCACGGACCGCTCTGCCCGCGTTGCGCTAGCAACGTAACTGCACGCGCGCTCTAGAAATGGGCACAAATATCCGTACTTAATACTGTTTACTTAAACAGTATTTAAACAGCATTAACTATCGATTACCAACGAACCCGAACGATTCGCAAATATTCGCTTCCGCAATGCGTTCGTCATCAAGTAGAAATGTTGTGCAGCGCCTTGGACGCGTTCAAGATTGTCAACGCTGTCGTCAAGTCTTTGTTGGAGTAACGACATTCTCAGCGATGGAGACACAGTTAAGCTGTTTCTCCGGACACCACCATATCCCGTATTTTCATATTATGTTTTGACCGGGCGCTTCAACACAATTTTCAAGCACGACTCGTCTTTCTGTTCAAATAGCTCGCTCGTTCATGGCACTGATCAAGGCTCTTGCGAGCGCTCGATTTTCGCTCACTTTTGCGTGCTCAAATTCATTAGCCGCTTCTCAAGCTGATGCGCTGACGTTATGTCGAAGTGTGTTCATGTGATATCCACGTCAAGATGCCCGTGCATTTTGCCGGATTACTGCTGCGGCGCCAACGTATCGATGAAAGCAGTATGCAAACAGATTTCTGGCGCGTTGGTCAACGCTAATCCGGATTTTTGTACTACGCCCCGCCTCACAGCATACGGTGGACTTCTGGCGTGTTATTACAGAGGTTTAGCTTGTCCGGTATGTCCGGTATTCCGTCGGGGCCTCCGTTGGGGCGGAGGCGTGAACGTGAGCGGTCTGCATGGGGCAGCCACCTGGTGGCGCAGTGCTTAAACAGACAGAAACAGCTAATATTGCAGTAAACAAGTGTATTTTACTTGTGTTGCTGCCAAAAATTTACACCCGCAACAGATTACGCCAGTGCCAAAAATTTACACCAGCAGCGCCTGCGTTTTACCGGAATACTGGACAGGCTAAACCACTCTATTATGCAGTGCAACGCTATAGCAAGTCAGCGACAGGAATCACGCACGAGCCAAAAAGCTTTAGTCACCAGGTATTCGTATGCGAAAGTCTTTGGCACCCGTTTGTTTTTGCATGATGGTTTATTCGTACGGCGCGACTGCATAGAAGAGGAATTGAACACGTGACCGCGAAACGTCATGTCTTCGTGGGCAACGGAATGCCGTTGGGTCATCGTAGATGTGTGTCAAATATGTCGGCTTTTGCATTGGCATGCACTCCTACTGAACGTATGATCACATAAATACGAATAATCCGGAAGAGTCTATTTAGTTCGCGTATGCCAATTGGCCTGACAGCCGCCGGGTCGATCAAATGCGTCGCTGTGTACGTTCCATTTACTCTTAGCTTCCGTTCACGGGAGCTCTGGCATACTTCCGTTCGTAGGCTCGTCGGGGCCTCGGCGCGTATTTACTTAGCGTCGCAAAATAGCCGCATTTGTACGTCGACACGTTTGCGGAGGGCAAAACGAGAAGCCATCCCCGGACGTTGTTCCGGGCGTTCGCGGGGAAAGCCATTGTTTCCATCAATCCACTAGCGCCACCACTTCCGGCTTCTGCTTACTCGCGGAACTGTTCCGCCCACTTGCTCTTCGCAACAGACGGCGCCCGTTTTTGTAAGAGACAGCGCTGGCAGAGGCTGTATAGCAGGCGGCATCTCGAAACTGGGATCGTCTGCTACGCTAACGGTCGTCGTCTGCTGATGCCCCTGACTTACGCGGCGGAAGTCGTCTGCTCACTTTTGATTGGCGGAAATGATTTGCTCGTCTTGCCGCGGCGCGGCTGTCACGTGCCTTGTCACTGCATGCGCCCCCGCGTTGTGAAGTCGCGTATGTAGTGTTGTCCCAAGGGTCTTCAGGGATTTCGGTACGCTTTCTTCTGCGCGCGTCAAGGCGGCTTCGGGCGCATTGAATCAACCGCACTGGAGGCGCGCACTGTTGCTTTCTTTTTTCCCAGAAGCGAACGCAGGCACGCGCGCGCGCCACTGTGACGTTGCGTGTGTCGTCTGCTAACCGGTTTCGTCGGCGACCCTACCTCGGCGAGCCGACGACGTTTCGGGCAGGCTGCCTGCTCTTCGCCCCGCTGTGACGTAATTTGCCGCCGGTGTCTGAGGAGTTAGATAGACCTTCGTTCTCGCCACTGCGCTTTTATTGCATTGTTTATTTGCTCAGAGGAACGGAAAGGCAGCCTGTCTTGCGGTCACTATTGTTTGGCGTTTCCTCTTAGAATACTCACTGGCGTCTTCCTGTTATTGCTCACGTCGCAGTCTTACGAGCTTTCAATAGATGCTCTTCTACTCTAAACGCGCACCCGTGCCTAACTTACGATCTGGCGCGGTGTTTTGTTGCTAAGAACGGTAGTCGGGGCTTTCTCGTACCGACCGCATATTGAGAGGGCGGAGAGTTAAGATGTAAATTAAGCAACTGCAAGAACGTTAGAATGACAGAAGTTTTCGTAAGCTAGAAAAGACGCATTAATGATCGAGCGCCGGCGCCATCCTGAAGTCCCCGCGATAGTTAACCGTGACGTCATGTGCTTTGGCAACTCTCTGGTCTATAGTTAAATCGGTGAAGAAGAAACTACACATTAAATGCATTCTAAAGGAGCCTTAGAATTAACCGAGCTTGTTCTGATCAACCCTTATTCACCGCCAAACGCGTGACGTACCGGCGTCTATAGGTTGCGGCGCAAAATGAAAAAAAAAAGCGTTCTTGCATTTCGTCTCCATGGAAACGTTGCCGCTGCAGCCGGGGTCGAACCTGCCACCTCGAGGTTAGCAGCGAAACGCCATAGCCATTGGACCACCGCGGCAGGTCTCTCCAAATTAAGGAGGGCAGAGTTTTGAAATAATGCTTTGGCAGTCTTGAATATTCCTTTCAAGCGGCACTCATGCCTCTAACAACGACTAGCGGATCCAACGACGTTGAAACGGATGACAGTAATGACTACGACGATCGATAGCAACGACGAGAGGACGGTGAGCGGTATTCTGGACAGTTTTTTTTTTCAAGTTCCGCCATATTGACTGTTCTGATTGGCTCACACAGCCGCTTTCGGCCCCTGTGCTGATTGGCTCGAGGCGCTGCCATTGCAGAATTTGACAGTGTGGTGGAATTCGACGCAGACATGGTGGAAGATAATATAAAGATGTCTCAAGGACGCCTTCTGTCGGCGGAGTGGGTTGACTATACGGCCCTGTTCGCTCTTAATTCCTTTCTCCGCCGGCAGGGGTGTTGCAGTGTTGGTGTCATTAGGGGTTTCAAAGGGAAGCTCATTACTTTTCGAAGCGAGATCGGGATGCCTTAGAACACGCTCCTATGATGCGTGGTATAAGAAGGAAGAAGAAGCATGTGCTTGCTGCGGCAAAGCTAGGGAAACGATGGAGCATGTTTTATTAGAATGTGCAGACATATGCCCAGCGGTCGAATTAGGCACCACTGGCCTCCTTGAAGCCCTCGGGTTCAGCGAGAGCAGTGGAGAAGTAAGCACGTCCGCAATAGAGATTAGTAAGAGGCGATTGGAAGATCAGTGGAAGAAAAGTAGGGAAACTGCAAAAAACGGAGACGTACAAAAGCACAGTTCGCAATAGGGGGATCAGAAAATTTGGTTGTGGCAATTCATGGTGTTCTTTTTTTTCGTTTTCATGTTTTTCTTTTCTTTTTGACCTAGGTAGGACATTAGGCAATATAATAACAATAACTTGGTGGCACAACCCACTGCCCCGCTCCAAAGGGGGCGCTCGTAGCGTCCGTCCATCAATCCGGGGTTCAGCTTTGACTGCGCGGTTTCGACACATACGCACTCACGTCGGACGTACAGTCGACCAAAAAAGTTTACGGACCGAGAGATCTGACAAAAAGCTAGATATCTCCTCAGTCTCAAGACACAGCCTGTTATTCCCATTTCCAGCCTTTTGTGGCATATGCGAATGACATTGTGATGCACAATTTTACTGGCTGCTTTTAAAGGTTGCTCGTATATTTTGAATTTTCTGAGATCCCGTGGTCCGTAAACTTTTTTGGTCGACTGTGCAGTGTACCTACTGACTGTACCTATGACGCCTGGTAGGTCCCGGGGCAGTGTTTGCACTGCGCAGCAGCGTAAAGCTCGCGTGCTTGGCTATCGCTGTGCTTGCTTCTTTTTATTGATATGATATAAGGAGATGTTGACCCACAATTTAAGGCGCCGGCTACTCCTGAATTCTTGAATGGTTCCATTATACAACGTACAGGGTTCAAGGTTACATATCAAATAACCTTTTCACGCAAGCACCAGGACTTATCACGCAACGTTTTCACAGGAAGACTATGACGTAAGAAACACATGGTACGTACAATATACAAGGTAAATGTCTCCACAGTGATGTAGATAGAAGTCTCAAAAGTACAAACGATACTGTCGCCTAGTAACACAGTCTCTAGCTTTGCTCGTCGAGTGAAACTTCAAATAATAAAAGACTGCCCATTTGTGGTCTTGTAGTTGTGAATGCGCAACAAAGCCTCCCCCGCTGCTTAGAAAACACATTTCACTTTCGTGTTAGGAGCAGTATTTCTGAAGGCGGGATAAACCAATCTTTTTTTTTTTCTCTCTACAAGAGTGACGTGAAAGAGGTTAGACAGATTGGGAGGTAGAGATTTGCGTCAGGTATCCTAATAGTGCTAATCAGGTTAACACTGTTATTCCAACCCGCCGTGGATGCTCAGTGGCTATTGTGTTGGGCTGCTGAGCACGAGGTCGCGGAATCGAATCCCGGCCACGGCGGCCGCATTTCGATGGGGGCGAAATGCGAAAATACCCGTGTTCTTATATTTAGGCGCACGTTAAAGAACCCCAGGTGGTCAAAATTTCCGGAGTCCTCCACTACGGCGTGCCTCATAATCAGAAAGTGGTTTTGGCACGTAAAACCCCAAATATTATTATTATCATAATCAGAAAGTGGTTTTGGCACGTGAAACCCCATAACATAATTTTTAGTGTTATTCCAACGAAATACTATACGAATATCGTGAGTCACGATGACGGCATGATGCAACCTGTATGATAATACAGAGGTATTTTTCTTGCGGCACCAAAATGTTGTAAATGACATGTGGCACTTGGAACGATTCTAACCCCTGACCTAAATTACTCGATGAGACGGCCATTGCTTCTAGAAGAAATCAAAATTCCTATTTGAACGATGCATAGAATTGCGCTAATTAACATTCTAATTAATTATCTTACGGGACACATTTTAAATCTACGAATTTTAGTTGGTGAGTTCGCAACGAATATTCACTTGAGGCGAACTGTCAGGGCTCCACCTGTGTCCAGATATTAATTTTCGAAGTGTCCGGCGAAATGCATGGGCGTTCCAGTTACTTTTGTGCTTCAGTGTATAGAACAACCATTCTCTTAAAAAAAAATAAATGGAACAACAGTGCATTTTTACCGCAACTCTGACGGCGCTTATCGAAACAAGTGCCATTGTTATCGTTATCGTAACAAGTACCATCGCTTATCGAAACAAGCCATCGATATGGCTTGCAGACTCATTGCCTACAATTCGTAGACTGAAATAGGTGCCGTAATGCAAATAATTAAACAGTTAATTAGCGTATTTATATGAATTATTCAATTGAGGATTTAGAGTTCTCGTACAGGTAATGCCTGCCTCATCGAGTGATTTAGATCAAGGGTTAGAATTGTGCTATTTGATGCAGGGAACTTATTTTAAATGTGTTGCCGCTAATAAAAAAGCCCCAAAGTACAAAAAAAAAAAAACGAGCACTATTTACCGTGCACGTTTTTGCACCAATTTCAGAGTTCTCACGATCTCACTAACATATTATTGCTGAGACAAATATAAACACAGTTACACATAATCGAGTTGTCAAATTATAAACATGTCGCATGTATTTAGCAAAAGCTTGGTTTTCCTTCTACAAACTATTCCAACAATAAATTAGTGTCGTTTCATAACTGAGTCACATTGTGTGGTTGGAGCCGATCTTAAATGCATTCAAATGTAGGACACTCATTTTCAACATCAACAGTGACACAAGGCTTTTCGGTAAGCTTTCTTAAAACAAAGACGTTTCAACTGCGAACATATCTACATTTTTAAAAGCCATGAACTACGTTTCAGAACTTGCATCGAAATGTATTTCGAACATTTGACAACAACTTAGCAAAGTTCGGTCGAGGCCTAGTTATCACTACTATATACGTTAGTATTCCTCACATATTAATATCTCACCTTGTGTTCTCGGAGTGTTCACATGATTGTGAAACACTTCTCAGGGTGCATGAGGCTGCTCAAACTATTGGCCTTAGATGTGCGCCGGAAAAATCTTAGTTGCTACTGGTCCATCGCAGAAGATGGAGACCGCCCACCATACAAATTGTAAACGAAGGCGTGCCGATTTCCCCACCAAAATGTATTAAGATACTCGGTCTCCATATCCAGAAAGATGAAGGTCCCGCTGCGACGATGCAGCACCTGCTCAGGCAAGGAGGACAGGTGCTGCACATGATGCGTAGGGTATCCAACCGAGCCAACGGGGCGAAAGAGGCGGATATGCTTCAACTAAGAAACGCACTAATTATGTCGCGCCTGCGCTATCACCTGCCTTATACTAATCTACGTCAGCAAGATATCAATCGCCTTGACGCGCTCAGGCGGAAGGCGACAAAGCTGGCCATCGGCATCCCGTTTAGTGCCAGCACTAAGCTCCTCCTTGACATCGGTTGCGATAACACGGTGGCGGAACGAGTCGGCATTCATCGTCGTCGCCAAGAACTGCGTTTGCAGCGCACGTGTCAAGGCACGCACATCCTGCATAGCGTCGGTCATCATCCAGAAGCTGCGCCCCTTGGGAACACGTGCCCACTAACCCCGAAACAACGCGAACTCCGAACCATAGCTCCACTGCCACGCCACATGAATCCAGAACGAGGCAAGGAGAGGCGACGCCAGCGAGTTGCCTGCTTCAAGAGGTACACGGCAAGGCACCCTGACGGCATATACTTTTACGCTGATGCTAGCGTTGGTGCACGGAGCTCCGCAATAGCAGCCGCGAATAACGACCTCCAAACTGTACATACGGAGGTACTCCCAGAGACAGATCCGGCCTTAGCGGAACTAACGGCCATCGCAATCGCGATCAAACACATGCCCCCTAGTAACTCAGCCTACCCAAGAATCATATTTACCGACTCCATGGCGGCTTGAAGGAAATTGTTGCACAACGATCTCCCGGCCCACATTTCGACATTCATTCAAGGGCACCTTCAGGGTCCCTTGTAAATCATCTGGATACATGGTCATGACGGGCTGCCGGGAAACGAAAGAGCTAATCAGCTGGCCTGCGAGACTTTGAACCAGGCACCCTGCATTCCGCGACCAGCCCAGACGAAAAATTGGGCTCCCCTGCTTCTGTGGCCATATCAAGAGGCAAGGCGCAAGTTCCCCAAGCTCAGCAAAGTGCTCACCCGTGAACCGGGTGTACGGATTCGTCAGGCCCAGACTGAAACACTCCCTACACCAGCGCGAATGCACCTCCTCCGCGGCCTCTTACCTGAAGATCCCCCACCTTGCCGATACTGTGGCGAACACCCGAACACATCCCATATCCTCTGGTCCTGTGGACCACCCCCACCTCCCCTGCCTGCCCCTACAAATCCTTACCCTAAACCCCATGCCGGGTGGCTGACAGAAGCAGCCAGCTCCGACGACCAACGGTACCTTGCGGCGTTTATCAGTGCTGTACTGAAGAATGCTGCAAGCGAGGCTCTGGACTGAGGGCCTTTCCATTCACACCACCCAACATTAAATAAAGGTTTCTCTCTCTCTCTCTCTCTCTCTCTCTCTCTCTCTCTCTCTCTCTCTCTCTCTCTGATTTTTGCTATTTTAAATCTCAGGGGGCTGTAATTTAAACGAGTGCCTTTCACAGTTGGCGAAAGCTTCGTAGTGTAGTGGTTAGTTTAGAGCGATAACAATTATAAGCGTAGTCATGATGATGATTTATTGCCAGGCCCATTGAAATGGGGCGGTGACAAATTGTCATCTAGCGTGCTTGATTTAATCCGGTTTAATCGGGTGTGCTATACGTATTTCAATGCGCAAGCATTCTTTGGCGAGTGTCCCAGCCAAATCTGTCACGCCAAAACTTGAGTGCCTTGTATGTGCAGAGAAATGCGTGATTTGCGAATACCTTTAATCGTTGCTAAAATGAAAATGTAGATGGTTGGTAGCTTTATATGCGATAAGAAACAATTGAAAAAAAAATTGATCAGAGTGAATACCGGTGCGATCAAATTTATGCATGCCTATAGAGGAACATAGGGTTCCATAGAAAATGCTTGGGGAAGCCTGTAGTAAGGGTGGGCCAACTGAAATGTGAGGTTGGGCCAACTTAAAGTTGGGGACGGGCCAAATGAAATGTTGGGGTGAACAAACTTGAAATATTAGGATGGGCTAACTTGAAATATTGGGGTGGGCCTACTTAATATTTGGGGTTGGACCAACCTAAAATTTAGGGGTGGACCAGCTTAAAATTTAGGGGCGGGCCAGCTTAAAATTTAGGGGCGGGCCAGCTTAAAATTTAGGGGCGGGCCAACTTGAAATTTGGGGGTGGGCCAACTTGAAATTTGAGGGTGGTGGGCCAACTCGAATCTGCGGGTGGTCCGAAATTTCGAGGTGGGCTAACTTGAAATTTAGGCGTGGCCCAAGTGAAATTCAGGGATGAGTCAACTTCAGTTTTAGGTGCGAGCCACCTTGAAGTTTGGGGGTGGACAAACCTGAAATTTGTGGTTGGGCTAACTTGTAATTTGGGGGTGGGCAAACCTGAAATTTGGTGTTGGACTAACCTGAAATGTGGGGTATTGTTGTCCGATTTTCGCTGAAAAATTGGCGTCAAGTTCGTGGAGTTCTTACACCTTGATCCTGTCTGCGTAGACTCACCACGCAGAGTGCCTTTTTCGCATGGTCACTTTGTACTTAATCGAACTCCTTCTTGTCTTTTGCTGCATAGGAGTGCAATGCCTACGCGACAAAGGACTGAACGCGCCCTGGCTTTAAGCCATGCCAACAGCGCCCATCTACCTTGGCCAGCCCTGCTTCGCCTTTAAATATCTCGTGATGCTTTTTTTTTTCCTACCGTAGCAGTCGAGAAAAATAAAATTCCCAGAAGTGGGTAAGGCTTTAGCTTTGTGCGTTTCCGACCAGGCCACTACGGGAATTTCAGAATGCGAAAACTGCAGCGGGAACTGCAGTTCGTCGACGTACGCAGCTGACATGCATTGGCAGTGCAGTGCTAACTCGCACTTTTATTCGCCTGCGCGTTTGTTGACTTAGTTGATGATGGTGCGGATTTCCATTAACGATCTCACAACTGCTCTTCACGAGGATATCTTTACGGCGGTTATATTCGGCGGTTATATTCGGCGGTTACATTCGGCAGTGTCACCTGTACTCAGTGGTAGCAAGATCACTGCAACGTGTGTCGGCAACGCGCCGCGTCGTGTCGCTTAAGATAAAACTCTGCTCCAACCACGCGCGTTTATAACCGAGGTGAAAAAACAGTATCACGGCAAGGGTAGGATTGAAGGAAACAGCGATCGAGACATCTCATTCGTCAGCGAAACGAAGCGGACACTTAACGGGAGCTCCACTTCGTATAAATGGGCATCGTCCCGCTTGTGTGCGGGACCCATTCGGGATGTGGGCCGACTGGTCTGTCCCAAACTTCGGTTACACCGTGTTACGTATACATGTCTGCCCTCATACAAGCAGTGCGCCTTTCCTGCTGCTGTCACCGCTCAAGTAGCGCTCTGGCACGCGAACAAGAAAAATTGCTACGATGAACTTCAGCCGTCCTTGCTGCAAAGTGTTGTAGTCTGCTATTGCATCCCGATCGCATTTTTGTTGTTGACCTGAGTGCTTGTGGCGCGTATGTACAGTGGGGGATTGGCCATGAATCGGGTGGTTGAATGGGGTGTACAAAGACAAGGGAATTAACACTTTGAACGTCGGAGCTTAAAAAAGTAAAGCTTTTGTGAGAGCAAGAAAGTAATGAGAAGAAAACCGTGAATAAAAAAAAAACAACTAATAATAGATAAGTAAACATACAAACAAATAAAAAACCCGGCAGATCCCACGCCCTGTGGGAATCGATGTTGTGCGGAGCAGTGGTCAGGAAGCCTACCAATACCAAGTTAACGAAACGACCATGACAGCACCAAGACACAGGCGGCTGTTTCATGACCTACATGATACCTATAGCATGACGTTCATGTCATGTCCTAGCATTTATGTTCGTCATGCACTGTTGTCATACCATGCCACTTTTGGTACATACCAAGACGTAGGCTGCTGTTTCATGACCTACATGACACGCATGTCATGACCTAGCATGTGTGTTCGTCACACGCTCTTGTCATACCAGGCCAATTTTGATACATACCAAGTTAACGAAACGACCACGAGAGCACCAGGACGTAGGCGGCTAGGTAGATAGATAGTATCAAAGTGGCAAATGTCCGCGAAGAAATGTTTCGCATTTGATAAGTACGTAAGTAAGTCAGTTAAGGGCAGGTAAGGTGAGGTAAGGTAAGGGTAGGGTAGGTAAGGTAGGGCAAGGTAAGGTAGGTAAATAAGTAAATAAAAGAAAGCTATATGGTGGGGCAACGGGGTAGAGAGAGGTCGCAAACGTGCCGAAAGTGCTCGAAAACGTTACACGGCAACGCAAAAAGTTTTATTGTGCGCAAATAAACCCGTGTTCTCCGGCCGGTGCCAGTAGCCAGTGCCAAAAAGATCGGCAGGAGCCATCTTTTATTCCTTTCCGAACGGGGCAGCCTGCGGCTATTCAGAAAAAAATTCCGTTTTGTTCGGCACATTAACGCATCTTTAACGCGTACACGTCGCTTCAATGCGGTGAGTTTGTGGTTTTTAGACGTCGTATGACAAGCAGGTAAACTGGGTGCTCACGGTACCGTGCATGCGCAGACCCATACGTCCGGGTCTGCGCATGCGCAGTACCGTCGCCCCTAGTTCTTGCGTACGCAAGCCGCTTGCGTCCCCTAAACTAAAACCCTATTAGAGAGTTTCCGTGTGGGTCTGCATAGACGTAGGTCTAAGGGACACAAGCGGCTTGCGTACGCAATAACTAGGGGTGAAGGTACTGCGCATGCACAGACCCAGACGTAGGGCTCGGCGCATGCGCAGTACCGTGGGCCCTAGTTCTTGAGTACGCAAGCCGCTTGCGTCCCCTAAACTAAAACTCTCCAATAACAGTCTTTCCACTCTTCGCTTGCAGTTCCCATATCAGGGGGGGGGGGGTGATAGTGAAAAAGGTGACGCGAGAAGGCAAGGAAACGCTAGTACTATGGACACAACAGCGGTTGCGGGCAGGGGGTATAAATTTAAGTTCGACGTCCGGTACGGTTCTACTATTTCTGAAAAATACACACCATCCAAATTTGTTGAGCGGGCAACTTGCGTATAGGAAGTGCAGAAGCAGAGCCGAATTAAAGCGCACCGTAGGGTCTAGGCGACACTACGGCAGCGATCGCAAGTCAACGCTTCTGGGCCCGCCGCGGTAGCTTTGCGGCTGTGGCATTGCTCGAGGTCTCGGGTTTGATCTCGATTGCAACAGCCGCATTTCGAGGGGCGAAAAAAAAAGCGAAAAAAAAAGAACGTTCGTGCGCTTAGATTTAGGGACACGTTTGTTTCCATAAACCAATTGTGGTTTTGGCAAGTAATTCAAGTATAGTTTGGTGCTTCTGCCAAGATGCGATGGGCCATGTGAGGCAATGAATATGCTCAAACCCCTCAAAGGCTCTGAAGTATGCCGTACAACGACGCCTCAAGCGAATACCTACCCTGCCTGTTTGTGTACTACGCAAATATCAGTATTGCACGCAAGATAACGTTTAAGAAGAACTCGCCACTCTCGTCTTGGACTAAACGTTGAAGAAACGAAGCAGTCACCGCCAACATCACCGCAAATTATCCTCAATCAAAGGTAACATCACAGAAAGCTTCCCTTATATCGATCCACACAATGCGTGGGATCCGCACATTTTTTTAGATCTTGTCGGTTGTTCGGGCAGACGTGCCAGTAGAATTACGAAGATCACTCAGTCTGTTTCAGGACGCAGGCTCGTCATCATCAGCAGCTCTAGTTTAGTCTAAACAGCATCCCAATCTAGAAGTATCGAAACAAGATATTCCCGGTTCAAGACGTTATCTCTCTCTCTACGCCAATTATATGGCCAGTCGAGCTGATGCACCAGTGGATGGTCTGATTTTGTGCGATATTAGAGCTTTGAATACACGGTTCATCGACGGCGGAGTACAAACAGCTTTGTTAAAAATAGGGTTCGAGGTCATCAACGAAGGCCTCAGCACTGCGAACGTTAACATTGAGCTTGCATTTCGGACACAGGACAACCCACAGTACTACAGCGTAGTATCAAACACGAACGTCGCCTTGAATGCAATGGTATTAGGAAAGGCCCCTTTACAGCCACGTCACACCAACTTCATAGAAGTCGCAACTCCACTGTAAACTCAACACTGGCTTGGCGCTCTTTGGCCATACCTGGCCCTTCCGCCAATAAACACCACACATTCATTCAATCAATCGTATTAGGAGCCGCACGGCATTAATAGAGCGAAGAGTATCGACGTGGACGCCATAAGGTCAGAAACCGCTCCAGAAGCACTAATATTTAGGAACACAAACTGTATTATCACAATAAATAAACTGAATGAACAGCCAGTATATATAGTCTTAAACCAATAGGTTGACATTTACAAAGGATAGCAAATCTCAAAAAATAAATTTCGCAGCGATAACCTTGTTTAGGAGAAAGGACATCAAAAGTTCGCTAAGGTTAAGTCACGCACAAACACACATACTGCAAGTGGCAAGGAGGATTCAACAGTGCAGTACACATTCTGCGATGACGAACGTTAGGGTGCTCCTATGATCCCGTGGTCCGTTGGCGTATAGTTGAGGAGGATATAGAATTTTATCTTTCCATTTCGGAGGTCACCGCCATACTTAAGCAAGGCAGTGTCTGTGCGAAATTGAAGGTGAAAGTGTGCCAATGAGTCATCGTAGCGCCCGCAGAAACAAAGCCTCGCACTGGAAGTCAAATCTACTTTGTCTCTTACGCCATCCACCACGCTCACGTGCCAAATAGGCGGCAAACACTTAGAGTCCGCCAGTATCCCGTTAAACTCGATCTGAACAGTGATGTCGTTCGGGGAGTATTCGCAGTACTTCCAAACGGCGACCTTAAAGTACGTGTCCCTCATGTGCCACACCGTAATGTCGGCAAACTTTCTTCTGAAACCCTGATACTGAATGATTTCCTCGCAGTTTTCCAGGGTCAGGTCATACGTCACGTTCCCAGTTTCTTTAATCGACGCGAGTGTCGTTGGCAGCGCACTGCATAGATGCCCAGCGCCACCGCGGAAAATGCTACAATGAGCAATTACACGGCCGAAATTAGGCTTCGGGGAAGTTTTCTGCGAGTGTTCCAGGTGGGCCAAGTGTTCCAACTTTCGAAGTACTAGCGCCTTTTCCGAGCGCAACGAAAGCTGCGAGGAAGTGCAAGCTTCCTCCTCCGGATTTTCCCTAGACGTCCGCTGGTGCGACACGTTCGATGAAATCGTGGCGGCGATTTGAGCCATCTCGCCCTTTAAATTGCGCTCGCATGCTCCGAGCTCGCGAGTGAACCTGGCTTCCTGGTTTCTGGCTTGCTCCGTAAGCTCATTCAACTGACTCTGAATCACTGGCAGCAGCTGGTCGTGGTTGAGACATCCCAGCATCGCCCTCACGTCTTCAAGGGCAGCGTTCACGTATTCGAGTGTCACTGCTGTAGGTTCCGAGGACTCTGTGATCGCGGAAGAAACACCGGCACTGCATCCGGCCGCGTAGTGCGTCGGCAGGTCTCTGTGCTGGACTCCCTCGCCGCATCGCCAACATTCCACGGCGTGAAATGTGCACTCGTTCTCGTAGTGTTCCAGCATGCGGTCCATGGTGCCGGTGTACTCGCAGCCATGGGCTTCGTTCCAGCAGTACACCTTAATAGCAAACAAAAGAAAACAATAATTTTGCTTTGGCAGACAATTTTTTTTTTTACTAATGGCGCGTTGCACCCCTGTCCCTAACTTTTAGACGTACGTTTACATGAATTCCGGTGCGAACCAGTGCATACGCGAGATTCGATGGAGTAGTAAATATCCTGAGATCGCTCAGTAGCATTTGCCGCTGTCTATGCACTAAAGATGCATCAAACATGGACACTAGGTCAACGTGAATCACTTAATTATGCTTCTAAATAGCAACTTATCCCACTCTTACAGAAAAAGCAGGCTTGGTAAGCCACAATCGAGGAAGAAAGGGCGCCATATTCCGACTATTCTTCAGCTCCTAGCTTATCTTTGGCGACAGCGGCATCTTGTGCAGTGTAGACCGCCATCTTGTTTTCGTTTGCTAGCTTGCTCCTCATATAGATGCGCTCACGCACTACGGGCCGAGATAGTTGTTTTAGGGTGGTTTGGGGGCGGCGAGGCTGGGGCGAGTTGCGGTTGAGGAATAATGTCTTAACATAAACATTTGCGGAAATTGTACTTTTTCAGAAACAACACTACTTTTTAGAAGAATATGTAATGAAGTTATTTTGTGGTGTACGCAACTTTCTTTTCTGATGTTTCAGTGCGAATATCAAGGGAAAGAAGAATGAATAGAAACTGATTGTCACTGTCGTGATTAATTCTCGCCGATTTGCCTTTCAATTTAGCGAAGAAACGATAACTCCAAAACGTCAGTGTGACGTCGCACATTTCAAAGTATTTAGTTTTTTGTATTTCTCTTATCTCTCGCAATAAGAAATGAATAAATAGTTCCAACAGAACATTTCACATGAGCCTACAGCGAGTTTGCGTTAGTTTTGATAGACGCTAAAGAGTAACATTTAGTCAGGGTGAATTTGTGTATTAGCGTTCGGCAATAGTAAAAGGGAGACTAATCGTTAGGCTTGCAGATATGCCGCGGCGGAATTACGCGAATGCATAATTGCTTTTAGCCCCATAACCCCACACGAAGAAAAGCAACAGAAATTGTTTCTTAGTTCCTCACCTGCACGGTGTTCGCTTTCCTGGCAAGGAGTTCATAACTGACGCACTCCGCTTCTTCGAATGCCTCTCGATCCAACGGACACTGGCCAACGCCCCCTTCGAGACTGGCCGCGTGGCAAGATTGGCAAAGAGCGTGCGAGCACGGCAACAGCACCGTCCGCTTTGGGATCATGCGGCAGAGGCCGCACATGCGTGAATTCGGCACCTCGTCGACGAACCGCGTCGGTCGCCAGTTGACGCCGGCGACGACGTGGTCGCGAAAACGGTGCACTCGTCCCTGTCCGTGATCTGGCATCGCGTTGTCTTCAGGCACGAATCCTACGCTCACCAAACAGCGCGGTGGCTTTTTATACCGAGCTTATCGCTACTGAGTGGTCTCATACTTTGGCTAGAGTAGCGTCAACGAGAGATAGAATCGGCTCTGCACGAGTTATCGCTTTCAATGACGAACACTTGTCGCACCTTGGCCTTCGCGACGCGGCGGGGAACAAGTGCTTCGTCATCGTCGGTGACAGCCGTTCCATATATCTGCCGCGGATTCTGCAGGTGCATATACATTGGGCTTGCTCCGTTGTCACGTATACACTCGGCCACAATATATTGCGGGACACGCGAGCGCGTGGCGAATTGGCCCTCCGGGCCTACAGCCGTCGCACCCCATGTTGTAGCGACCGACTTCTGTGCGCATGCGCGTTCTTCCGGGTCTGCACGCGCGCATGTTTCCACGTTTCCTCCTTGTTCGCCGGCGATAACCGAGTGCAGCCGCGAGGTTGCCCACTTGCGATTTGGGCTGCGGCAGCTTCGACAGGCCCACTTCGTTTATGTAACGGAAATCGAAGGTTCATTTTCGTCTTCGCTTTCTCCTACAGAGTGCCTTTTCTGCCACGGCTTTATTGCGAGAGCAATTATATGGACGCCCCACGTCGATTTCTGCCGTCGCCGTCGCCGTGATGTTTCGTATGAGTGAAAGTGTGTGAGCCGGGGAGCACGGTTCAATCTCGCGTGCGCGAGCCAGGAACGCGGCCCGGATGTTTGCCGTCTCCTGTGGCGTGTGAGGCAGGGGGGTGAGGTGAGGGAGGAGGGGCGCTCTTCTCCGGCGGCTGCTGCGGCGTCTCGATGTCCTCCTCGCCCGCCGCTCCGTACAGAGTGGAGACAACCGTGGCGTCTGCTAGGGCCTTGGCCAGGCGAATCGCGGATGCCGTAGTTGACACCTTTAGGCTGTTTCACATGGCGCGATTGGGGCGAAAAGAAATGGTTCTGCCGCGCACATCGCAGGGCTATTTTCGCTGACAGCTTTAGCATGCGTTTGCGGCAGCGCGATTTTCGTCGCAGCGATGCGCAAGCTTGCCTCCTGCCCACGAAGTATCCATGCCTGCATCGTGAAATAAAAACAGCATGGAAACTAGTCAAATATTCGAATTTTCCTATTATTATTCGATAATAGAA
Organism: Dermacentor variabilis; assembly: GCF_050947875.1. Taxonomy (NCBI): domain Eukaryota; kingdom Metazoa; phylum Arthropoda; class Arachnida; order Ixodida; family Ixodidae; genus Dermacentor; species Dermacentor variabilis. The sequence goes on from NC_134576.1 coordinate 119,644,771, forward strand.
TGGGTACACCATTTTTTTAACGTTTAAACGCATTGAGACTTGACGACAGCTTGCAGATGCGGTGAGTGAGGCGCTACACAACACCGCAAGCATGAGCGTGCGGCTTGTGCGGCGTCGGTGGGGTGGTTCCGTTTAGCACACTTTAGTTTCGTTGTTACTATGGGGGCGACGAATTTTTTCCTGGATGAACATTTGCTTTTGCAGAACAACAAGCTACTATTGAGTGTGCATGTATAAGCAGCTGGCGCAGTTTGTAGCGATTAAGAGGTTGACGACGGTGGCGATCAAGTGGGTACGTGCCTTATCTTGAAGGCAGCGTCCTTCTCCCGACCTGGATAGCGTGCAGCTTCTCCTTTTAAACGAATTGTGTGAGCGAAAAATGTTCCATGAGGCTCCTAAGCCGCAAACGTTGGTGGGCACGCCCTATTATAACATACCTAAAACGGGCGCGCGAAACTGCTCCACAGGGCTACCAACGCGCGGTAAAAGAGGAAGGCGCCTATTTTGACGGCGTTTTGTTTCGTCACACATTGCTCCTCCCACGTCGCGCCGATCGTTGCGACTCAGCGACGGCGCAACCAACTATAGTTGGAATCCAGTCGCGGAGAGCCCACGACATCGCGGCGGTCGTTGAGCGACGGAGTTCGCGGTGTCGGTGACTGAAAATCGCGCCATGTGAAACAGTCTTTTGGCGGACGCCGTGGGGGCGCGTTGCCGGCGCTCGTGTCTTGAAAGCGGTCAGCGACGTGGCCAAAATGCTCGCCCGCGCAGGCCTCATCTTGAAAGCGATCTGCGATGTTTGCAGAGTGCCCGTAGTGCCGGTATAGCTTCGTATGCGCTGTGCTTTCGTCGTCTCGTTCGCGTTGAAGCGAGTGATGCACGAACGACAATGCGCCTGCTGCTGCCGCGATTCCTAACTCCAGCGTTTTCACAGCCAGTTCCCGCTGTCATCGGGCGATGTGTGTTCACGTTTACCTGTGCGCGCGTGACACCTTGCTGGGCGATTTAGTTAAAACACGTTGACGCGCTAATTGGTTTGAATCCATAATAGAGTGTGTAAGCGCGACTGAACAGAAACGTAGAAAGAAGCAGACACACAAAGACAGCGCGGTCTCCGTTTGTCTGTTTCGTTTTACGTCCTCGTTGAGTCACGCTTACGCATTCTATCATTGTTAAGTTAGTAAACGAATATTTATTTATTTATTTATTTATTTATTTATTTATTTATTTATTTATTTATTTAACAATACTGTCAACCCCATTGCGAGGGTCCTTACAGAGAGGGTTATGAAAAAGAATATATAAAAGAAAAGAACAGTGCAATAATCACAAACACAGAATACATCGAAATCAAGCGGCTCATTCGCACAGATAGTCATCCAGAGATTTTTTGAATTGGGACAGATCAGTATGTTCCACTACACACATCGGTAACTTGTTCCACATTTCAATCACGTGGGGGAAGAAGGAGTGCCTGAATGTATTAGTGTGAGTGGTATAAGCTTGGATAGATCGGTTATGGTTGGTTCTGGAGCTCCGTTTGCCAGGTGCTAGTATGTATGTTTCCTTCCTAATATTTATTTGGCCTTGAAGTATTTGGAATAATAATTTCAATCGATGTTTTTGTCTACGTGTTTCTAGCAGGTCCAGTTTAGAAAAACGGAGCATTTCTGTGACTGAATCAGTCCTTCGATATCGGGAGCATATAAAGCGCACCGCGTACTTCTGAATTTTCTCTAGTTGTTTCTTCAAATAACCTTGATGAGGGCTCCATACCTCTGACGCGTACTCAAGAAGTGGCCTTACAAAAGTTTTGTTTGCGGTGAGTCTTACATCGCATGTAGCACCCTCCAATTTTTTTCGCAAGAAAAATAACCTCCCGTATGCTTTTGAACAAAGATTATTTATATGTATACTCCACGATAAGTTTTCTGTTATCGTTATTCCCAGGTATTTAAACTGACTTGTATTCACCAGACACTTGTCACCAATAGTATATGGAAACAAAAGACGGTCCCTTTTTCGTGTGGTAATATGTGTATATGTTGATTTAGAATAATTTATTTCCATGCTCCATTTGTTGCACCATCCGCTTAACGCCTTTAGACAGTTATTAAGCTTAAGTTGATCGGCCGTGTTTCGTACTGTAGAATAAAATAAACAGTCATCCGCGAACAGTTTAAGATGTACATCTGGTTCCATAACAGCAGAAATGTCATTAATATACACCAAAAATAAAAGCGGTCCCAAGACAGATCCCTGCGGGACTCCCGAGAGTACTGCCAGTGAGCCGGAGACATGGCCATCCATTCTGACCACCTGGTTGCGATTCGTTAAGTAAGCTTTAATCCATTTTATTATAGTGGCATTAAGGCCGGTTATTTCCAGTTTGTAAATCAGCTTCTTGTGTGGCACCTTGTCAAAAGCCTTGGAAAAATCTATGGCGATTACGTCAATCTGCTCTCTGGCATCAATCGCCATTGCGAAATCATGAATTGCCTCTACGAGTTGTGTGGTAGTGGAAAGGCCTGTTCTGAAGCCATGCTGGCATGGGTAAAGTAAACAATTATTTTCTAAATGGCGAATGATATGCTTAGCTATTATGTGTTCCAGAAGTTTACAAGAAATGGATGTAAGAGATATAGGCCGGTAATTATTCACTATTGTTCGATTGCCGCCTTTAAACACCGGAATAACTATTGCACTACGCCAATCTTGGGGTACAGAATGAGTTTGCAATGATTTTTGAAATATAAGGGTCAAGTAACGCGACGCCCATTCAGCATATCTTTGAAGAAACTGGGTCGCTATGTCATCTGGTCCATACGCTTTTTTTGCATCTAAATTCAAGAGCTGCTGAAATACGCCCTCCTGTGTAATTATGATGTCATCCATTTGGCTTGGCTCTGTGCTTTCAGAACTAACATCGACGTCATCATCGTTCGTGGTGAATACGGACTGAAAGAAGTGATTAAAGTGTTCTACAATATCTTTTTTGTTTATCAGAACTTGATCTTCTTTCCTGATTTCCTGTACCTCTTCCTTTCTTTCACTGAAATATCGCCAAAACTTTTGCGGTGATGTTCTGAGGAAGCGGCTAAGCGTGTCACTGAAGAAATTTTTTTTAGAATCGTGCAGGGCTTGCTTCATCTCAGCTCGAAGTCGCGAAACCTGAGTAGATTTATTTTTGCTTTTACGTAGCCTTTTTATTTTTCTTTTCATATGAATTATGTTCCTGGTCATCCAGGGGCTTCGGTGCTTTGTCTTCTTTACGCGTTTAGGGATATAGGTGTCCTCGCAGTGTTGTACAATTACCTTAAAGTTCTGCCACAACTCTTCTACTGTTTTAGTATGGAAATCAATTTCAAAGTCAGCAAATGCAGAATCCAAGTAGTCAAGGATGGAAACATCATCCGCGCGTCCATAATCGTTAATGCGTACAGGGATGTAAGGCCTGAAACAAACACTTGCTCCCACTGTGATTGTAACAATAATCATCTTGTGGTCAGAGATACCATTCGCAACGTTAACAGTATAAGCACCTATTTTATCTGACACAAACACCAGATCCAACAATGACCGCGATGTGGCCGTTACTCGTGTGTCTTCTTGAACAATTTGGTTTAGATTATATATGAACATAAGTTCCAATAGCTTCTCTATTCTAGATGAATCGGAGCCAATAGTTCATGGGTTTTGCCAATCTATGTTATGAAGATTAAAATCGCCGGTCATTATTAATCTCGCGTCTGCTTTGACATTTGCACGCCGGAAAGTGTTTAGGTCTTCCAGCAACCCAGGCGAGGCAGAAGGGGCGCGATACACTGCTCCAACGATGTAGGCAATAACATGAAATGTAATCTTGCACCAAACCGTTTCAGGAACATCGCAATCAATCAATACAGCAGATACAGAGTTTTTTACTATGATACAAACGCCCCCACCACGTGTGTGCCTGTCTTTCCTAAACATTCTATAGCCGGGAGGAACAATACAGTCATCAGATATATTTTTATGTAACCACGTTTCTGTTATTACCACAACATGTGGGCTTTGTGAAAGGAGCAGATATTCTAATTGTGTAGTCTTATTTACAATACTTCGCGCGTTCAAACTTAAAATGCGTAGCTATATCTGTGACGACGAGCCCGAGGTGTTGCCTATGGTATGAGGATCATCAGTGCCACTTGGCCGATCTGACCTGTGCTGTTGTCTGCTATCAGCCCTATGCCCTAAGCTTTTAGATATAGAGACAGAATTTGTTGACAGGAAAGATAGAGAGGTCGACCTGAGCTATAGTGCGCTCTAGTCTGCTACTCTGCACTGGGGAAGGGGAGTGAAAGTACTGGGATGGGTGATGACGATAAGTGAAGTGGTGAGTGCTTATGTACATGAGACAGTTGTCTTGCTAGAGCCGCTCGTCGAGCTTGGTGTCCTGCAGAAACTTCAACAGCGCTTTAGTGGCTCGCATTGAAGTTGCAGTGTCAGGCCATGGGCCGAGCTAGGATAGCGGCCTCCGACAGTGGTTGCCTGCCAGCGCTGGCTAGGGAACTTTCCAACGTCCTTCGCTCCAGCATGTATGCTGCGCAATCGCACAGTATGTGTTCGAGCGTTTGAGGGTTCTGGCAGCGTGCGCATTCGGGGCTGTTCGACTGGCCGATGAGGTGCGCGTAGCCACGGCTGAAAGCAACGCCCAGCCGAATCCTGTTAGTAAAGGAATGCTTACAAGCTTATACGGTCGATAAAGCTACTGTCTTTACTTTGTATAGCTATTGTTACGTTTCGCCTACGACGCGCGGTATAGCCGGCGCGGATGCAACGGACGCTGGGGCTTCGTTCAAAGCGGCAGACATTTTGGCCCGTTCGGCGCCGCCGCTACGCCTCCCCGCCAAGCGCGTCCAGGCATGTTCCAATGCCACGTGTCTTCGTGTGCGTGTGTGTGTGTGTGTGTGTGTGTGTGTGCATGTTGGTGCCCACGCTTGTCGAAGCGCGGCAGCCGGGGAGAGGAGCTCCCCCAACTGTGAAGCGAGGAGGTCTGACCGGCGCCGGCCCGGCGGATGCGCCACCTACTCATCCCAACGTGCCCGAGCGGCGCCGGCCCTGCGGATGCGTCACCTACTCGTCCCAACGTGCCCGAGCGGCGCCGGCCCAGCGGATGCGCCACCTACTCATCCCAACGTGCCCGAGCGGCACAGTCACGTGCGCGTCTATAGAGGCGTTCCTTCTTGCCCTCAACTGCGAGAGTATAAAAGCAGCTGCCCCCGGACGCCAAGAGAGAGGCTCCGATTTCTTCTGTTGAGTAACGTGCACTCCCGTCTCTCTACTTCGGTCGACCTGACCGCCCGCTCTTATGCTATGCTTGAATAAACAAGTTGTTCTGTTACCAGTCGACTCATGCTTTGCCGGGACCTTCGGATGCTTCCAGTTGTGCCCCAGGCCGCCAGGCCAACGCTACCCTTGGGGCTTGCGACCCAGGTGCAACAACGGGCGTCAGCGCTGAGGTCCCAACACTATCTACTAATTTTCTATATCAGCAGGTGCTTCGCATTTCCGGCGGAACTGCGAATTTTTTTGCTTCAGACCCCCCCTGAAATTTTTTCGTGCTGTCACGCACAGCCGACCAAAACGACCCCCGGCGCCGGAAATCATTCAGGAGTTTATGTCTTTCATGCTGACAAAGACATTTCACCGCGATCATTGCGAACTCGGGCTGATTTCGCCGCAACGCCCTTGCACCGGCAGTCACGTGACGCAAGGAGCCCCTCTGAGCACAAAGTTTCAAGGGCGTTTTGATGGCGAGCGGGCTCGTAGCGGCATCTCGCGGAGGCCGCGGAATCTACGGAGCGCATGGATTTCAATTTCGAAATCTCTATGGGTATAAGGTTCTCAAAATTTTGATGCGAAAGGTGCAGTGACATTTCCAATGTCGCGCTTTAGATTTCATATTACGGCACTTTGTGGGTTTAATGTTGTTCTAAACATTTGACGCCAAAGGTGCATTGACTTTTCTAAAATCCTACGTCGCACCATACTACGAGACAAGCAAAATCAACACTCTGTCAGACAAGCTGGCAAGGCACGCAGCGAGGTCCGATGAGACGAAGCTTTTTGGTGGTTCATTTGTGCCGCCATATCACAGAAAGGAATATAAACACATTTTTCACCTGCGTCAAAGCATCCATGTCAAGACACCAAAGCCACCAAAGGTAACTGCGTTCATATTTTTTTTTCTACTTTGACTTTTATTCGCGCGGACACATTGAGCCTCTTCAATTTTCTTGTTCTCGCCACCCGCGGGCTGCCAGAGCCAGCCACAGCGCATGCGTTTTCCTCGTGTTGCCCCGACCACCGTCGTGTGGCGCACTTCGGTGAGCGTTCGTTTTTCTCTGGCCGAGTGGATTTTCGTTTGGCAGAGTTTCGGACGCTCTCTGGCTAGCAGACGAGAAAAAGAAACAATGGTCGCTCGCCGCCATCACTGTGGGGACTCGACGGATTCCGACGCGTTAGCTCGAGCGCAAGCTCTCGGCAAAATCTTGTCTCGCCGGTGTTGCCGAGCATAAGTGTGCGTATGGTTCTCTGTGGACCAAGCGTCTCGCGTTTTCTGAGATATTCCTTCGGTAGCCACATTAGGTGCCCAAATGGAAGCAAAAATAATAGCGCGTGAACTAGCTGCAGGGAATAGATGTACGGTGGCGAAAGCGGAAGTGGAACAGCGTGAAGGTGTTTACTTGAGGGCGCGAATTGTCTTTACAAGATTGCTGCGAATCGCAATTGCGGGGATAAAAAGTGTTCGATTCGGCCTAGTGTAACCTACTTCAAGCAGAAAGACCTGTGCCTGCCGCAAGCAGGCAAAGATGGCGGCTTGGTTATATTGCCTAAAGGTACTTTTAAAGAAAAAGCGGTCATGCCATTGACAAGAATGTCGCCCGCCAAAAAGTTCGGACATCATGCGCGAGGAAAGATTTTCTTCGTTTCTGCGAAAATACCAATCTAAAGAACCTGCAAAAGTGCATAGGAAAAAGTAAAAATGACTCGTTCGCTGTGTTTCTTTAGTGCCAAAGCGCACAAACCGGATACCCCTTTAAGGACCATTGTTAGTGAACGGGGCACTTGGCAACTCGACGTTAGGCGATTTTTCTTTAATTGCCTGAAGCAAATCAAAGTCCATGATCCTTTTCTAGTAACTAACTCCGACGATATCATCAGTTTTTTTTTTTCGTGTCGATCATAAGATTGGTTTTGGCTTTTCTGTTGATACAGAAGAATTATTTTGCTCTATTCGGGACCGCGAAATGTTTGTTCGCACAAAAGCACGCACCGATGCCCGTGGTGAATCGGTATTTCAAGACGCAATTGGTCTTAGCTTTAACAGTTTTCTGGCCTATTGGAAACTTACTGTTATTTTTTTTTTGATAACAGCCAGATGCCCACACACAGATGTCATCGGCATACATTGAAATTTTAACTGTGTTCGGAAGTCGTTCCACGAGACCAATGAGTACAAGGTTGAAGAGCGTGGGACTCAAGACACCACCTTGTGGAACTCCATGGTGCGTATAATATTGCGAGGTTGGGCCAGCTTCAGTGTTAACAAATATAGACCGCCTATGTAAATAACTGCGAGTCCAACGATATAATGGACCGCCTAGGCCCACTGATTCCAATGCTTCAAGTATGGCGTCATGAAAGAACGTTGTCGTAGGCTCCCTTTATATCTAAGAACATTGCGACAGATAACCTCTTACACGTCTCTTGGTGTCGAACATAGGTTACCAGATCGATAACGTTGTCGATAGAACATCGGTGACGTCGAAAACCAGCCATGGCGTCCGGGTAGATTTCGTAATGTTCAAGATACCACTCAAGTCTGGCGAGGACCATTCGCTCCATTACCTTCCCAACGCAACTTGCCAGCGCAATTGGTCGGTATGAAGTAATCTCTAAGGGAGACTTGCCAGGCTTAAGAAGCGGTACCAGGCGGCTGATCTTCCAATCTTGAGGAACTTTGCCCTCTTGCCAGGGCTCGTTATAGATATTAAGGAGCGCACTTCGTGCCCGTTCACTAAGGTGACATGGCGACATCATAAAGATATGGCAATGCGAACTCCTGCCTGTAAGTATTTTAGGACAATATCCATCAACTTAGAGAAGCTAAGGTGTGCGTTCTTGAGGCCCAAGCTAAGAACGAGAGGCTGAAAGTGCCTACGGGAACTTGCGAGTATCCCCGCACGAGATCTAGAGTCGAAATGTATTTAGCAGCGCTGACTCTTTTGATTCGTTCCTGAATGTTGGGTATCGGGTACAGCTGATCTCTATTGATGGCATTTATGCTATCAGTAGAGATTGAATCAATAGGCATTTCAATAGAGATTGCATCAATAGGCATTTATAAGGTCAGAAACCAATCGTGGAGCACAAGAGGAGCACAATAATAAGGAATGAAAACTGTATTAGCACAATAAACAAACAATACAGCAGCTAGTAAATACATTAAACAATAGACTGACAGTTACAAAGGATAGCAAATCTAAAAAAAATTAATTTCGCAGTGCTAATATTATTTAGGAGAAAGCACATCAAAAGTTCGCTAAGCTCATGTTACACACATTGCAAGTGGCAATGATTCTGCAGTGCAGTACACATTCTGCGATGACGAACGTTAGGGTAGTCCTGTGATCCCACCATCCGTTTCTGCATTGTTGAGCAAGATATGGAACTTTATCTTTCCGCCTCGGATGAAATCGGAATATTTCCGGACTCCAATGTCTGTACTAAATTCGAGGTGAAAGTGTACCATCGAGTCAAGAGAGCGCCTGCAGGAACAAGGCGTGACCCTGGAAGTCAGCAAACGTCCGTTGAGTCCTTCGTGATCCACCAAGCTCACGCTCCAAATAGGCGGCAAACACTTGGAGTCCACCAGCATCCCGCTAAACTCGATCTTCAGGTGCAGAAAGTCAAGACTCCTCCAGACGGCAAGCGTAAAGTACGTGTCCCTCATGTGCCACACCGTAATCTCGGCAAACTTTCTCGCCTCTGTCTGCGACCGTAACATTTTGTCACAGTTTTCCAGGGTTAGGACATAAACCACGCACCCAATTTCCCTAATCCGTGCGGCTGTCGTTGACAGCGCACTGATCAAATGCCGAGCGTCATCGTACAAGGTCTCACAGTGAGCAATCACACGGCTGGAATCAGGCTTCGGGGAAGTTTGCCACAAGTGTTCCAGGTCGGCTATGTGTTCCAACTTTCGAAGTATCAGCGCCTTTTCCGAGCGCAACGACAGCGACGTCGGCGTGCTGTCTTCCTCCCCCAGAGTTTGCTGAGACGTCCGCTGGTGCAACCCGTTCGATGAAATCGTGGCGGCGATTTGAGCGCATGCTCCGAGCTCGCGAGTGATCCCAGCTAACCTGGCTTCCTGGTTTCTGGCTTGCTCCGTAAGCTCATTCAACTGACTCTGAATCACTGGCAGCAGTTGGTCGTGGTTGAGGCATCCCAACCTCGCCTTCACGTCTTCAAGGGCAGCGTTCACGGCTGCAAGGGTCAGTGCTGTATGTTCCGAGGACTCTGTGATCGCGGAAGGAACACGGGCAGGGCATCCGGCCGCGTAGTGCGTTGGCAGGTCTTTGTGCTGGACTCCCTCGCCGCATCGCAAACAGTCCACGGTGTGAAATGTGCACTCGTTCTCGTAGTGTTCCAGCATGCGCTCCATGGTGCCCGTGTACTCGCAGCCGTGAGCTTCGTTCCAGCAGTACACCTTAATAGAAAATAAGCAATTAACACAGATTGCTATTTTTTTGCCCACAAAATATTTTTACTAAAGGCGCGTTGCATTGCTGTCCCGAACTTTTAGAACGTACCTTTACATGAAGTCTGGCGTGAACCAACGTATACGCGAGATTCTATGGGGAAGTAAATATGCTCAACATCAACCAGCAGTATCTATCGCTGCCTAACATTAAAGGTGCGTCAAACGTGAACATTAGGTCAAGGTGAATCAATTATGCTTTAAATAGCAACTTAAGTACTGTTGCAGAAAAAGCAGGCTTGGTAAGCCAGAATGGATGAAAAAAATATGCCATACTTTTCAACTCATCTGCGGGGACAGCAGCATTCTTGTGCAGTGGAGACCGCCATCTTCCTTTCTTTTGCTAGCTTGCACCTCATATAAATGCGGTCAACCTTTACGGGGCTAGACAGCTATTATATGTTGGTAGGGGGGGGGGGGGAGGAGTGTCGCTTGAGGAATAATGTCTTAGTACGATTTCTGCAAATTTATATTTTTTTCATAAGCATCACTGTTGCTTAAAATAATGACTAGTGATTTTGTAATGTATGCAAATTCCTTTTCTGATGCTTTGTGCGAACTTCAAAGAGAAGAAGCATACTGTTTGAGTAGCAAGTGATTATCACTGAATTATGACTCTAGTGATTTATTATCACCGATGTCTCTTTGAATTTAGCGCAGAAACGACAACCCCAAAATGTCAATGTGACGTCGCATATTTCAAAGCATTGCCTTTTTGTATTTCTCTCTTATCTGTGGCACTAAAAATGAATGATATTGAGTTCCAACAGGATATTTCACATGAGCGTACAGTGAGTTTGTGTTGTCCTATTGTTTCAGTTTTGATAGACGTTAAAAAGGAACATTTAATCAGGGTGAATTAGTATATTACTGTTCAGCAATAGTAAAAAGGGCACTGTTACGTTTCGCCTACGACGCGCGGTTTAGCCGGCGCGACTGCAACAAAGCGGCAGACATTTTGGCCCGTTCGGCGTCGCCGCTACGCTCCCCGCCAAGCGCGTCCAGACATGTTCCGATGCCACGTGCCTTCATGTGCGTGTGTGAGTGTATGTGCCATTGTGCCCGACCGGAGGCGCTACGAGAGTAGAAGTCACCTTCTCCTCCCAGCCATTGTGCCCGACCGAAGGCGCTACGAGAGTAGAAGTCTCCTTCTCCTCCCAGCCATTGTGCCCGACCGAAGGCGCTACGAGAGTAGGAGTTACCTTCTCCTCCCAGTCTTTGTGCCCGACCGGCGGCGCTACGACAGTATGCGTCACCTTATCTCATTGTACAATCACGTGCTCGTCTATTGAGGGGTTCCTTCTTGCCCTCAACTGCGAGAGTATAAAAGCAGCTGCCCCCGGACGCCAAAAGAGGGCTCCGATTTCTTCTGTTGAGTAAAGTGCTCTCCCGTCTCTCTACTTCGGTCAACCTGACCGCCAACTCTTTGCGATGTTAAAATAAACAAGTTGTTTTGTTGTTACCAGTCGACTCATGCTTTGCCGGGCCCTTCGGATGCTTCCAGTTGTACCCCAGGCCGCCAGGCCAACGCTACCCTTGGGGCTTGCGACCCAGGTACAACCACGGGCGTCAGCGCCGAGTTCCCAACAGGTCGTACCATCGGTGCGACCACAACAACCGTTGCCATCGGTGGGATTCAAATAGCACTCTTATGGTTCGGCGTACATTTATGCCATAGTGCAATTACGCCAATACTAAGGCATAGTTGCCCTCCCCCCCCTTAAAAAAAGTGACAGAAATTGTTTCTTTCCTCCTCACCTTCACGGTGTTCGCTTTCCTGGTAGGGAATTCATAACCGACGCACTCCGCTTCTTCGAATGGCTCTTGATCTAACGGACACCGCCCAAGGCTGGCTGCGTGGCAAGATTGGCACAGAGCGTGACCGCACGGCAACAGCACCGTCCGTTTTGGGATCATGCGGCAGAGGCTGCATACACGCGAAGTGGGAACATCGTCGAGGAACCGCGTCGGTCGCCAGTTGACGCCGGCGACGACGTGGTCGCGAAAACGGTGCACCCGTCCTCGTCCGTGATCCGGCATGGCGGTGTCTTCAGGCACGAATCCTACGCCCACACGAGAGCGCGGTGGCTTTTTTTTACCGAGCTTATCGCTACTGAGATGTCACATACACTTCTGCTATAGCAACGTCAACGAGAGATAAAATGAGCCCTGCACCCACAATCGCGTTCAATGCCGAACACTTGTCGCACTTGAGCTTGCAACGCGGCGAGTGCTTCGTTATCGTCGGCGACAGCCGTTCCATATGTCTACCGCCGATTCTGCTGCAGGAGGTGCGAATACATTGGGCCTGTTCCATTGTTACGTACACTGGGGCACAAAATATTGCGGGTCACGCGAGCGCGTGGCGAGATAGCGTTCCTCTCTAGACCGTTTTTTCATAGGCGCCGCCATATTGCTACGCAGTGGCGCCATCTTTGGGCAGTCGGCATGCTGGCTTGTGCGAGCGCTCCGTATCGCATGGTAGGTATAGACCCTTTTCATGCTTAGAAGCAGAGTTCCCAGAAGACTTCCGGTTAAGCCCTCAGGAGCAACCCAAGCTACGATATATAGTCTATAAAGTTACAGGACCCTCCAGCTGGCACGAGTTTTGCTGCAGGTTTGGAGTGTTTGACAAGTGAGTTATATTGTTAAGTAGAACGAAAGAGCCCGTATACACGTCCTTCATATCTGAAAAGATCAAGAATATGTGCCTATAGTATACTATGCTGCAAAATACTTCTTTTTTCTTGGCTAACTGGACTCTGGAAAATGGCTCACCGGATGTTGTCTGGGGGTCATGAACGCACTGCTGCCACATCGCGGATGCAAATGGCGTTTGGTCTCGCGTTCGTGCGGTCTATTTAGTACGTACGTAGCGTGTTCTACGTGAAAAGCGGTTCTGTGTTACGTACTGAAGTGGTTTCAGTCGGTATGGCTGGACTTTCTGCGGGCGTTGAGGCGGACGGAGCACGCAACGCGGAGTGTCGGGGCATGTTTGAGCCTGCAATCAGCCTCGGAGACCAATTGTGTATTTCCGAAAGTTCCATTCACTAATGTGACCTTATTGCAGTATTATCCTCTAGTTCTAAGCTGCGGTTTCGGAGCAATGAAACATACGCGACGACGGTAACATCGTGCGTGCCGTTCTAATATACGATAGGAGCTGTGCTGTTATACTTCGACAAGCGTTCAAACTATTAGCCGCAGATTACATTGCGTGACTACTTGGTTCGGTGGATAACGTTTCCACCGATGAATAAAATAGTTTTGGTTAGTAATAGCAGCATACCTTACCGCGTGAACTATACTTGACCAGCAAAGCGACCGTTTACGAACTGCGCGAGCATCCTAAGCAGTGGTAGGTGCTGGATTACACATCTTTGTTCTATATGGTTCGCATGGTCCAAGCATGCGGCATCAACGTTTATAGATCTATAGACGTTGTGCGGCGTGACTGTGCGAGGTCGTACTGCGGCATTATCTCGTTTTCTCTTTCTGTTTCGAGAAAGAGGATGATATTCAATTTTTTTTTCGGTTATGTTCGTTCCGTTCGCTACCACGCACTCACACGTCTTATGGAAATTTTGGCCTCGAAAATAGCCATCGCATTCTTTTTATGCGGTCCCTCTCGGATATTATGGCTTTAAAGGGCAAAAAGGAAATGCCGAAGAACATAGCTTATATATGTATCACGCTGGTTCACCAACCGCAGTGATCGCTGTGTTGAGAAGCGCCATCGGCCTCATTCAGGAGCCTAGCGTAGACATTTAGGGATATCAAGCCTGCTAGACTTGAAATGCGTGAGACCGATGCCGGTGTATCACAAATACTGAAGACGCCTGCCGCTTAGACCTTTCGTGGTTGTCATAGGTTGGCCGTACACGAGCATGCGCAGGGAGCGGCAGAAAGTCAGGTGGGCGGATGAGATTAAGAAGTTTGCAGGGACGGCATGGCCACAATTAGTACATGACCGGGGTTGTTGGAGAAGTATGGGAGAGGCCTTTGCCCTGCAGTGGGCGTAACCAGGCTGATGATGATGATGATGAGCATGCGCTCTTTATGTTTTAGTCCCTACGCCAAGCGATCAGATAGTGAGCAGATGTACCATTTCATGCTGATAATACAGATACGCCGGTCCTCTTCGTTGAATTAAAACCGATGTACGCAAAATACTTCACAACACATACACACACTGCGGCTGATAATGCGCGTCAAATGGTTGCGCCCCCAAGAGATATTTCCGCGTAGTGTAGTTACCGATGCACCGAATCGCTTCCCTGACGACTTCATATGAATGGGCATTGCGTAAATTTCACAAAGCACGATCTAAAACACCTAGAAATCATTCCGCAGCACGCGAAAATACTTTCAAGCAGCGCCGCCCCGGATCGCAGAAGCCGGAGAGGAGGAAAGGCTCGCCACACTACAGTGGCTAGAATGGTTGTGGCTACAAGTGTGGCTACAGTGGCTATTCTAGCCACTGTAGCCACACGTAGGCGAAACAGACCTCTGCGCCCTCTGGCGTCGCACCCCTGCTGTCGAGACCGACTCCTGCGCGCATGGGCGTCCCTCCGTGACCGCAAGCGTGCATGTTTCCGCGCTTTCTCCTAGCGCGCCGGTGATAAAGGGGTACAGCCGTGGGGTGCCCCTCTTGCGATTGGCGCTGTAGCTGACTGGACCGGCACAACTTTGTTGACGTAACGGAAATCAAGGGTTCATTTTCGTCTTTGCTGTCTCCTTCTATAGAGCACCGTTTCTGCCACGCTTTTTTGCTATTGGCCTCGAGCTCCACCACTGGAAAAGCTGGCGCCACCGTCGGCGTGACGTACTATTAGGGATCACGTGGACATAGGGGCCGCGTCGGCTGCTTCGGGAGCGCCGAAGCGAGCTGAAAACGAGAGTTTAAATTTCCTCGTACGCTGCTGTCCTCATTTAGTGGCGAGATTTTCCCGCTTAGAGTGTCTCCTTTACAACGCTTGAAAGCACTGCAATAGGTAGTGGCTGCCTTTGAAGGCGCTCAACATGGTAGGCTACTGCTCGGTGCCGCAGTGCCGGACGTACGCAACGGAGCCCGGTGCCAAGCCTTATTCACACGTAGCCGCAAGACAAGAAGCTGCGCGAAGCTTGGCTCGCGAAACATAAAACCGGCAAACAGTCATCGGCTACAACTCGGGTATGCAGCAAGCACAGACGCGAGGAAGATTTCTGCTACGAAGCCGGGTCCACGATGTTCGGAAAACGCGCACTGAGACGCTCGGCCGAGTCCGCTGCCCGACTAATGTCATGACGGTGTGGTATATATGAACTTGTCGATGCTATAGATACTGGCAAGTACACTGGAGTGGAAAAGGAGCGGTAAGAAGCCCGTTAAAAAAGCATGGCATATGGTCATGTTTGTGTTGTGAACTAATTCACTGGATTACAAAAAAGAAGCAGCGGGAAATCGCACGTTGAGAACACCGATAAACATACAGTGCGACGCAACTAGAGAAATAATATTGAAACGTCCAAGAATTTAGAAGAAAAAAAGAAAGATTGAATCGTCGCTACGACACATCACAGTCCCCGTAGGCGTCGAAGTCTCTGTAATGAAATTATTTTTGAACAGCTCTGATAGCGCCCATGTAACAATGGTTGATTGTATACTGTCAAATGCTCATATTCTGCGGCCTAAAGCTCATGGCACGGTGCGAAAATGCGCATGCAGCGAAAGTGAAACAGTGTGTGGACAAGCATATGCAGACGCGCAGTCGGTCGCTGCGAATCTGTGCGATCGCTGCATTGAGGCTTCATTCTATTACGCTCCATTTATTAATACAAACACATAAGAACATATTTCACATAGTTTGCTCGCAGCGTTTACCCACCTTTCACGCAAGAAGCCGGTTCGGGAGACTCCATCGCGGCGACAGCGCGCAGTGGCGTTCACTGCACGCATTCGGTAA
Organism: Dermacentor variabilis; assembly: GCF_050947875.1. Lineage (NCBI taxonomy): Eukaryota > Metazoa > Arthropoda > Arachnida > Ixodida > Ixodidae > Dermacentor > Dermacentor variabilis. The sequence continues at coordinate 119,660,521 of NC_134576.1, forward strand.
AGAGATAGCGTTTGTAAACGATTCTGTGCATTCAGTTTGCCCAAGATTATTGTTCAGACGGTAAAAAACTTCTCTCGTTTCGAAGGTACTTACAGAAATGTCCGGGAGAGCTCGCGCGTGGTGTTTTCAGTGAGCGCTGACAGCAAAACCTATGAGGAGCGCGCCGCGTGATCCCTCATACTACGCCAGCGAGGCGCTTCCGATAGATGGCGACTCCGTAACTCCTCGCCGCCAATAGGCAACGCCCCGGGCGTTCGTGAAAAAGAAAGTAAGAACGAAGATTGGCCACGTGAAGGCGCAGCGCAGAACAAGCAAGAAGAAATGCCTTGTTGTGTTCGCGACCGTGACTCGGCAAAAAGCCTCTGCAGCGGCGCGCGCCAGCTCAGGCTTCACATAGTTGTGCCCGTCGAAGCAGCCACAGCGCGAATCGTAGCAGGGCTACCTCGCGGCTACGCTCGGATACGCCGGCGCAGAATGCACGCTTGCCGTTACGGAGGGACGCGCATGCGCGCCACAGGGCCTCGCCGCCAGAAGGCGCTGCGGGCCGTTTGGTCACGCGTTCGCGTGTGCCGCAATGTTTTGTGGCCGAGTGTACACAATCCCGCTATTGCAGATTGCTAAACAACTAAGACACGACGAAAAAAAATGGTTGATTTCTTATCATCCGAGAGCACATTGCATGTCGTGACGAAGGCTTCCACATGTAAGCTTATATCGGTGAGTGAAGGCAGCAAGTATACCAGTGGCATATTTAAACCAAGAATACAGACATCTCTATAATACAACAATTGAAATGTTAAGTACTTTAGTCTGATGGGTGAAGCACTGAAACGAATTGCAAGATTTTAGCCTAGCGCTTCAACACCTCCGCTGGTGTTCTTGCAACGCGCGGTTACAATGTATTATCGCGACGAAGCGCGCAAGGACGCTCTGGCTGCGCCGAAGAAACAGCGCCCTGGCAGCTACCAGGCTTCTCACAATGCTCTAGCGACGAAGAGCGCCGCCACGTTGCGCTGCAGGTGATGCACCACCATTGCGCACTAGAGATGAGACCGATGATAGACAATCGAGGTTAGTCAGTGACACCTTCTTGTTATCAGTCAGTGCCTATTTAATTCATTACCGAATGCATTACCGAATGTATTAGCTAATATAAATAGTCTATAATCTCAAAATGGTATAAAGATGTTTCACAAGATCTTTCTACTGACGTACTGACGTGAAAAAGTCATGCCGATCGTACGAACCGTGGGAATCGGCGGTAGGGACGGTAATATTTGATGCATATAGAAGCTCGTGTTAGTGCTAAATGTACTGACGCTATACGCAATGTTAGCAGATAATACGTTATATTATGTAGATGCTGTAGACCAGAATTTCCAGCTTCTGTAGGCGGCCGCCACATTTCTGTTTTGACGGTGATGAGAATGGTGCGACGACTGCGGGAAAGCCGCGGCCGGCATTGGACCACGGCGATTGCGGTTGTCCGTCGCCCGCGATGGCCGGTTCCGGAAGCGCTTCGACCACGTTGTCTTTTCTGAACGTCGGTAATTGTATCTTCTTTAACCCAAGTACATTTCAGCTCACAGAAGTATACTGCGGAGATAACTTTGCGAGAAGTCCCAGTGGCACAGTCTTTATTTATCGAAATTATAGCGTCGTCTGCTTCACGGTAGTTGGAAAATTGTCCTGTTAGCCTTCCTTTCTTTCGGCGATATATCTACAGGGAGGGGGGGGGGGGCTTCAAGCGCTGTATCAAAGGATACTAGAGGCTATAGTTTTCTTTCCTTTCATGTTTGTGCATATTTGTGCCTCGCGCTACCGTCATACATTGTGCTGCATTTTTTGCCGACTTTGTAGTCTCTATCGTCCACTGCTATTAAGACACCACTATCGATATATATATTTTTTTATTTGCATCAGGCCGTGTGGCCCAAGGAGGAGGTGCAAGGTAACAAAAAAATACGCGTGCAAAAGGCAGAATTGCAAAATATAAAACTTAGGAAATTAAACGATATAGCACAAAACAGCAATGTTACTTAGGAAGTACAATTAATATGAGTAATAATATTATTTTCTCCCTCGCAGTCTATATAGATCAAGCCATAATTAGGTGTTCATGTTAGCCATCACAGAAGGGGGCGCCAGCTCCTTTAGGAACGGCTGAACATTCTTGTTGTGAAGCTGAGTGAGCGTCGGAAAATATATATCAGTTCAAGCACCCACACTGTGCGTGAAAGAAAAAGAAAAGATCAAGTGAGGCATTGACCGGTCGGGAGCCCTGTTTCTGTGCACGTTACTGACATAGTGCTCTCTCTTTTCGCGCTCACAAGTAATCGAATACGGCTCGTTCGCGTTCGTGAACAACACAGGGCACGAAAACCGTCAAGTTCCGTGCAGTCTTGTTTACTTGCCATAAGGCGGTAATCACTACACCAGTTACGAACTCTACCGGCGCACCAGAACGCTTTCTCGAAACGCAGTTTTGTTTAAACGGGTTTGCCGCCGTGCTCTCCGTCCGGAAATAGAACCGAGAACCGAGCAGAAGCTTGCTAGGCATGAAGTCATTTCTGTTTAAGGCCACTACACAACAGTGTCGTTTCTCAAGTGCCTAAGGAAACTTCTATATCCGAATGTACTCCACACAAAGACAAACTTGTGCCTACATGAACATCGATCGCAGGGCTCTTGCATGAGCAGTTTTGTCGATCGCTGGTTGTTGCCGCAGCCAAAGCCGGCACAGTGCGGCTCGGAGAAGTGACCTTTGTGCATACCGCTCAGCAGACGCAATAATAACACGTCTAACGCAAACAGATCAGCGGATGCGGCAAGAACACGTCGAAAGAGACAACAACATGCCAGGACGAACTTCAAGTGCTGCCATATTCGCCGGTCTACCGCAGTCCCCACCAGAAGGCAGCACCTGGGGGCTATTCTGTAACTGCCCACCTTGTGGCCATCTCCGTTTCGTCTGCTGCTGAATTGCTGATTGGCTGGGGGCGCCTGGCTCCTTTAGACGCATACGGTAGCCCAGTCAATCAAAACTTCGGCAGCAGACGAAATGGACATGTTGTAAGTGTTGAGGCCGCGCATGTAAAAAGGGGTAGCTGGCCTATGCCGTCGTACGACCTATCCACGCTGAGGACGTTGTTGAAGGGAGGAACTTGTTCTCATCGAGAACGAGGAGTAGCGGGCTTACTTAAGATATCTACATGAATAGTTTAGGGCTTACAGACTGACTCCAACCAAATAACTTAATTTTATTAGCCCGACGTTTCGGAGCCCATTCGGCTCCTTCTTCAGGGGTTGTTCTTTGGGGGCGGCGGTGTGCAGCTTTTAATGGGTCTTTTGTAAAGAAATGGAGGGGACAGTACGGAAGGTGGGGAGACACTGCAAAGAATGGAAGGGGGGGGGGAATAAAAGGGTTGCCGTGGTGCTTGGCAGCTGGGATGACCGGTGCAATTTCCGTTTCCATGGCTAATTTGACTACGGAGAGTATCGAAGAGAGAGCTCTAAGTACTTTTTCCCCGAAACCAAAAGTCTTCCTCAGGTACGTGGTTGGTTGCTTCTGCATCGTGATGACGGGGCAAGTGTAAAACCGTCAGAGACACTTGAACTCTATAGACGCGGATGGTTCTGTTCACATATGAGCGCGAACAGAACAGATCGCTACCATTCTTATATGTACATGTTACACGAAGAGGCGGCATTCTAAAATTTTCAGTCTATCGAAAACCAACCCACACGGTCCGCTACCTTCACTTCCAATCCGACCATCCGGCAAACCACAAGGCGTCTGTTTTAAATTCTTTATTCAAAAGAGCCGAAACTCATTCCCCATCCGAATCGGATCAAAAGAAAGAAAAGAGAACGCTTCTCATCGGACTTAACAGGAGTGGCTACACAGATGAGTTCATTCGAAAAAGAACCCGACAACGAAAAAGAAGAAAAACAACTGCGGGACCATCAGCCGTTGACTTCTCCCCAGCCCAGAAACGAGTGTCCAAACCGTACATCAGGGGTACCAGCGAAGCGCTCAGCCGAATGTTAAAAAAAGGAGGCCTCAAAGTGGCGCGCAAACCGATAAACACTTTCAATATCTTCCTTCCTAAACCAAAAGATCGTCCACCAAAAGAAAAAGCTCAATGCGCCGTCTACAATATCAGCTGTGCCGACTACGTCGTACGTCAGGGAAACTAAAAATCTAAAAGAAAGGATCAGACAACACGAGAACGACGTCAGAACATTCAACCGTATACGCAGCGCCGTCGCCGAACACTCTGAAGACGCCGACCACAAAATTGCTTTCCAGGATACTCAAATCTTTCATAGAGGAACTCGCGAAAAAGAGGAGTCGTGACACATTCAGAACATAGGGGGGTAACACAAGCCGCGTGAAGGGCAACTACCCTCGGTGTATATCCACGGCTTTGGCGACATGACAAAAAGGAGGAAAGGACACCCAGCCAGGTAGATTCCCGCTCGAGTTCACCAACACCAAAACGTCGGCGCTGCAATCAATTTCCCAACCAGACAGGCAATTCTCTCGAAATGTTTAGCTTCAATACACTACATGAAGAGTGGAGAACGTTGCATCTCATCAGTCCAGCATGACGGAAGTGAAGCACACCGAGTAGGCGAGAGACGTCTGCTTAAAAACCCTCTGTCCTCCCTAGATCCCTAGGCCAGGGAAACTGCCGTCCAACCTTCGTCCAGTCGGAGCGTCCAAAGTCGTCGAAGGACCCGCGTTGAGGGCGAGGGTTCACACACTCACTCCCGCACTTTACTGCAGACACAGGAAGGAGGGGGGAGATTTGTAGACAGGGGCTGTCACGCTTGGCTCTAGCTGGCGTGTCTTGGTTCCTGGGATGACCCCGCAGTTAGCTGGAGCGTTTGTCAAGCGACCATGGCGGTTACTGGGGTCCGTGAGGTAAAGCTTTAGAAGTTTGTTGCTCCCATTGGTCCGTGTAGGCGACAGTGAACCAACAAACAATACTCGGTCTGCCAAACCTGCCTTGCCTTGCTGGCGCCAGTAGTCTGTCCGAGGGAGACATATTTGTTGGCTTTGCGAAGCGATTCGTGGCAGCGGGGCGGGACAGGCTAGAAGGTCACTAACCCTGCCGGGCTATTGCAACAATGTCCACCAGGTGGACACTTACATAATAGCCCATAACACTTCTTTGCCCCATGATTTACGGATTTTCGAGAATTTTCACTCAATCCAACATGTTTCTAATATAATAGTCTAAGGCAGTTGTTAAACTTAATCCTTCCCTACTACATGCAGTAAAGTTCATGTAGGGTTCATAGGTAATGAATGGAGAGCATATCTGTATTCGCATGTACATCAATCGGCGAATTAGAGTTGGGATTGGGCACCAAGACCAAATCTAGTGCCTCTCAAGTAGAGACAAAACGCCTTTCCCATATATCGGTTGCTCGCAAATAAAAATAAGTTATTTCATACATAAGAATAAATAAATCATTTTATGAATAAACATAAATTAATAAATGAAAAGAACACTATCGTTCTGCTTTGGGGGAAGGAAGTTTTGAGAATGCCAAATCGGAGGTAAGGTTACTATCTGACAGTTTTGTTATGTTTTGATGACAAAACAATAAATTAATAATCACCCCTTAGAAATTTCGCTAGTTTGATTATTACCCGCCGTGGTTGCTCAGTGGCTATGGTGTTGGGCTGCTGAGCACGAGGTCGCGGGATCAAATCCTGGCCACGGCGGCCGCATTTCGATGGGGGCGAAATGCGAAAACACCCGTGTGCTTAGATTTAGGTGCTCGTTAAAGAACCCCAGGTGGTCGAAATTTACGGAGTCCTCCATTACGGCGTGCCTCATAATCGGAAAGTGCTTTTGGCACGTAAAACCCCATAATATAATTTTTATTTTCGCTATTAGATTATTTACGTTTGCTCCGATAACATGGGTGTTGCGGTTGTTTTGTTGCGTTATATGAGGAATCTGGTGTAAAAAGCAATATCTTTACAAAGAAAAACATTCGTCCCTCGTCAAACTAGATTTACAATAGTTTCGCAAGGAAGAAATTTATTGCGTAGGGATAGGGTTGTTCTTGGTATGGTCACTACAGTCTTTCGAAGTTCGTGACACAAATTATACTGAGGATAAGAAAAAGCGTTCCAAAAGAGGGGTAGGCAGGAAAGCTATCCGAAGTATCTCCTACTCTGATATCGTATCTACTTAAGCAGGGGCAGATGCCTGACCGTAAACATCGACCTGAGAGAGAATTAATATTTGCGATACATACGGGATGTTTCATTGTATTGTTAAGATAATCTTTACAAATGACTGTTGACACGTTGCATAATTTCACTTTTTCAGTTAGTCTCAGAGGCAGACATTATTTGCGTAAAAAATCAAACTAATTATTTGACGTAGTAGTTCTGCGGAAGCCCGCAACGGTCAGCTGGTAGAGTGGCTGGCCCGGAAAGGACGTGGTCATGGGTTCGAGTACCGGACCATGCAGGACGAATTTTTCTTCAACTGTGAGGCTTTTCTTTCGAGGAACCCGTATGGGTTTCCTTTGTAGCAATTCCTACGAACTGGTGGATGTCCGATTTCCCCATTATCAAACTAATTATACGTATAATTAAAGCTTAAATTTTTGTGTTATTTAGCTGTTAAGCTACTTTGTTTACACCACATATTCCGGTGAATTGGACGGCTATATTTAGCAGAAACGAATTCTCAGTATGGGACATCAGTTTGGGATCCGCATTTTGAAAGTTTGCAACTACAGGCGATGGTGATGCATTAACATTCTAGCCTGAATGCGCAAAAAGCGCTTTTTGTTGTGTATGTGTTTTTTGTTCAAATTCTGGCGTTTTACGTGCCGAAGCCATGATATGATTGTGAGGCACGCTGTAGTGGGTGACTCAGGGTTAATTTTGACCACCGGGCATTTTTTCAACGTTCACTTAAGTGTGCATGGTACACGGGTGCTTTCGCATTTGTCCCGCATGGAAATGCGGCCGCTGCGGCCAGGTTTGGTGCTTTGTTAAAAAAAAAAAAATGAGGCGGAACAACAGCCCATTTTCACCGGAAGTTTGACGGGGCTTTTCTCAAACCTCGTGCTACTCTCAAAATTTCATCAGGAGCGGACGAGCCTTGTGAAATCGCTGGCTTCAGCGCGTGCGTTGGAGTATATCTGCTCAAGTAATTAGTTTAATACTGATTCAATTGAATTATGTTATTAGTGAAGTGTGCGCACTGGTTTTTCGTTCAAGTAATGCATACATCTCCTAGTACTTCAGCGGAATAAGTAGGTTTGTGCCGACCTCCACAGGCGAATAAAAAAATAAGTATTTCTGTCAACAATAAAATAAAACACGCAGTAGTATAATGCCATGTTCTTCCTCTACGGCATTGCCTTCTGTGGGTATTCAAAAGACGAGCACACGGGCCTCGAATCTCTTTTTAAAGAGGAAAAGAACTGCGGCTTCAGACGGCATGCCAGACGAAGTAGTGGACACCCGCCGTGGTTGCTCAGTGGCTGTGGTGTTCGGCTGCTGAGCACGAGGTCGCGGGATCGAATCACGCGACCACGGCGGCCGCATTTCGATGGGGGCGAAAGGCGAAAACACCCGTGCGCTTAGATTTAGGCGCACGTTAAAGAATCCTAGGTAGTCGAAATTTCCCGAGTCCTCCATTACGGCGTGCCTCATTATGAGGAAGTGGTTTTGGCACGTAAAACCCCATAATTGTTTTAACGAAGTAGTGGACGCGGCAGGCGGTGTCTGGATGACGTCGAACATGCCACCCAAATTTCCAAGCACCGAAGCAGCGCGGTGACGCAATCATTCGTGTGTCCTGCTCCTTACTTTTAATTTCTGAAGGGTCGCGGGTTCGATCCCAGGGAGTCACCGGTGGGCGCGATTGGCTCTTCCTAGGCAGTGTGGCGCATCAGAAGCTGATCACAAGGACCCAACCATTCGAGGACGGCGCATTGGAAAGGCGACGCACAGCAAACCGAGATTCAAGCGATTGCGGCAAACCTTAACGATGCTAAATGTTCCATATGGACTTTTGACGAATGGACTTTTACAATCGGAGCGTTGAACAGAACTGGTCGCTTTTTAAGAATATTTTTAATGAATTAGTACAAAAATACATACCCTTGCGAATTGTCCGGTATAACCATCGAGCAGTGTGGTTTAATGCATCCCTAAAACGTATCTTGAACAGGAAGAAGCGGCTGTTTCACCAAACTAAAAGACGGGACACAACTGATAGCTGGCGTGCGTATCAGCAGGTTGGGTTCACTGTTTAAAAACGCAGTCAAAAGCTAAGCGCGTTTTCTTTTACAGTACACTTCCATCTCTGCTGACTGAAAATACTAAAAAATTTTGGAAAACTGTCAAGGGTTCCCAATGTAACACAATATCGTTAACTGAGTTAGATGGTGCTGTTGTTCCGCAAGAATGTTGTTCTGTACTCAATGAAGTGAATTCGAAATTATTTTTGAATAACGTGTTGCCCTGTGCTTCTCTACATGAAGTTGTTAAGATGAATTTTCCTTACATGGAGCCTTTGTTAATTGAATGCGATAGTGTCGTGAACTAGATTCGTAAGTTACAGATTTCGTCATCGTCAGGAATAGACGATATTAATTCTAAGTTTTTGATAAATACCGAAGTGTACTCATCCATAATTTTGTGCAACATCTTTTCGCAATCTATTCTGTCGTGCTGATTACCAAAGGATATTAAAGTCGGTAAGGTGGTTCCATTATTTAAGTCTGGCGACGTGAATTCACTTTAAATTAGAGGCCGGTTTCTCTAACAAGTGTGCCATGCAAAATTCTAGGTCATATAATATATTCTAATCTCGTCAACTTCCTAGGAACAAATTCATTTTTGTCATCTCGTCAGCATGGGTTCCGTAAATCGCTTTCCTGTGATACTCAACTTATTTCATTTACACATTAAGTCGGCGCAGCGTTGGATAATGGATTTCACATTGACACCATCTTCATAGACTTTCCTAGAGCATTTCATCTCGTTTCTCACCAATTACTTTGTCTAAAATTAAATACACTCAACGTTCACCGTAATATTATCTCGCGGATTGAACACCTCTTATCCAATAGAACACAATTTGTCTCAGTTAACAATTTTGACCCTTCGCTTTGCCCTGTCAGTTCCGGGATGCCGCAAGGTTCTGTTCTCGGACCCTTGCTTTTTCTCATTTATATTAATGATTTGCCTAACTGTGTACCGTCCTCCATAAGGTTATTTGGAGACGATTGTGTCATTTACAGAGTAATATAATCAAATTCTGACACTCAAACTACAATCTGATCTAGACAAGGTAACTAACTGGTGCGACACTTGGAAAATGCGACCTAACAGCCAAAAGTACAAACTAATCAGGATGTCCCACAATACTGCTTCGTCTAACCTATCCAACTATCACTTGATGAACTCTGTACTCGAAGAACTCAGTTCCTATATATACTTAGGCGTCCACATCAAATTTTTCCTGGCAAACCCACATAAACCACATCACTAACAATGCTAACCGTACGCTTGGTTAGCTCCGTCGCAATTTCTCTATGGCACCCGCTAACTTAAAGCTACTTCTATACAAAACACTAATACGTCCTAAGCTTGAATATGCGTCTTCTGTATGGGAAGCTGGCTTGGATTACTTAACTAATGCAATAGTCTACACAACATCGTTGCCCACGTTTCATTGTTACTAACTATTCTCGAACATCAAGCGTAACATCTATGAAGGCTACTTTAAACCTCCCTCTCCTCTCTTCCCGTAGGAAGTTAGCACGCTTATCACTGCTTCAAAAGATTTATTATTACAATCCGGAATTAAAAAGTGAACTTTTGTCCGAACCTGCATACATATCATCTCGTACTGACCATCGCCATAAATTGAGCGTTCCACCCTGTCGCACGAACCTATTTTTTTATTCATTTATTCCTAAAACTTGCAATGAATGGAATCATCTACCGGCCTCAGTTGTTAACATAACCGATACATCTGCTTTTAGAACTACTATTGAAGAATACTTTTGTTAATCCGCACTTTCTAATTTTTTTATTATTATACCCTGTTATCTGCACATGCTCTGTATTTTGTTCCGCTCCTTTCTGCAACACTTTCGGGCCTTGAAGGTACAATGAATAAATAAATAAATAAATAAATAAATAAATAAATAAATAAATAAATAAATGCGATGCATTAACACTGGGCGTGTATTTCGGACACGGGACAACGCGTGGTACTACAGCGTAGTATCAAGTGCGAACGTCGCCTCGAAATCAATCGCTTTAACAGTCGCACGGCAATAATCGAGAGAAACGTATCGGGGTGAATGTCATAAGGTCAGAAACCACTCGGGGAGCACAAGATTTCGGGACAAAAACTGTATTAGCACAAGAAATAAACAATATGAACGGCCAGTAGAGTAAGAAAAACAATAGGTTGACAGTTACAAAGGTTAGCAAAGTTTAAAAAGGAAATGTCGCAGAGCTCACTTTATTTAGGAGAAAGGAGATCGAAAATTCGCTAAGCTCATGCGACACATTTTCTGAACTGGCGAGGAGGATTCTCCGGTGCCGTACACATTCTGCGATGACGAACTTTAGGGTGCTCCTCCGATCCTACCGTCCGCACCTTTATTGCGTAGCAAGATACGGAACGCCATCTTTCCATCTCGGAGGTAGGCGTCATTTTCCATCGAGGCAATGTCTGCAGTAAATTTGAGGTGGAAGTGTAGCAGTGAGGGATCATGGCGCTTGCAGTCACAACGCTTGGCACCGGGAGTCAAGGAGCGTTCATTGCATATTACGCTCCAGAAAGGCGGCCAACACTTGGAGTCCACCAGCGTCCCGTTAAACTCGATCTCCACAAAGAGGGTAGATGCAGAAGAAGTGCCGTACTTCCAAACGGCAATCGTCAAGTACGTGTCCCTCGTGTGCCACTTCGTAATCTCAGCAAACTTTTTTCCTTCTCCCTGCCACTGAATGATTTCCTCACAATTTTCCAGTTTCAGCATATAACTGACCAACCGCACTTCATTAATTTGCACGTTTGTCGACAGCGCACTGGTCAAATGCGAAAGTCTGCTGTACAAAGTCTCACAACGAGCAATGACACGGCCGAAATCAGGCTTCTGGGAAGTTTTCCGCCAGTTTTCCAGGTGCGCTAAACCTTCCAACTTTCGAAGTATCAGATCCTGTCCCGAATGCAACGACAGCGACCTCGACGTGCTGGCTTCTTCCAATGGATTTTGCTGAGACGTCCGCTGGTGCGCCACGGTCGATGAAATCGTGGCAGTCATTTGATCCATCTCGGCCTTTAAGTTGTGCTCGCATGCTCTGACCTCCCGAGTAATCTCGGCGAACCTGGCTTCCTGGTTTCTGGCTTGTTCTGTAAGCTCATTCAACTGACTCTGAATCACTGGCAGCAGCTGGTCGTGGTTGAGGCATTCCAACATGGCCTTCACGTCTTCAAGGGCAGCGTTCAAGTCTTCAAGGGTCAGTGCTGTAGGTTGCGAGGACTCTGTGATCGCTGAAGAAACACCGTTACTGCATTCGGCCACGTAGTGCGTGCGCAGGTCTCTGTACTGGACTCCCCCGCCGCATCGCAAACATTCCACGGTGTGAAATGTGCACTCGTTCTCGTAGTGCTCCAGCATGCGCTCCACGGTGCCCGTGTACTCGCAGCCGTGCGCTTCGTTCCAGCAGTACACCTTAATGGAAAATAAGATATATAAATAACCCAAATTAAAATTTTTGGCCGACAAGCTATTTTTACTAAAGGCGACTTCTATACCTGTCCCTAACTTTTAGAACATACCTTCACATGAATTACGGTGTGAACCGGCGTTATCGCCAGATTCCTTGGGGAAGCAAATATGCTGAAAATCAGCAAGCAGTATTTGTCGCTGTCTAAACATTAAAGATGCATCAAACACGAATACTAGGTCAAAGTGAATCACTTAGTTATGCTTTTAAATAGCAACACAGCTACTCCCACACACGAGTCAACACGAGTCACAGTGAATCACTTAATTATGCTTCTAAATAGCAAGACAGCTAGAGCTCCCACACAAGAATGAGCCTTGGTAAGCGAGAATCGAGGAAAAATGCGCCCACTGTTGAGCTATTCTACGAGGACAGCAGCATTCTTGTGCAGTGGAGACCGCCATATGCTCTTCGCATGCTAGCTTGCTGCTCAAACAAATGCGGTCACCCACTACGGGCCAAGATAGCTGTTATAGGGCGGTTGTGAGGGAGTGGGGGGGGGGGGGGGGTTGAGTAGTTCAGGTTGAGGAATAATGTCTAAAAGTAAAATTTTGCTGAAATGGTACTTTTTGAGGAGCAACACCATCTTCTGGAAGAATAACTGGTGAATTTATTTTGTACTGGTACCCAACCTCGTTTTCTGAAGTTTCAGTGCAAATTTCAATGGAAAGAAGAATAATGTTTGCATAGAAAGTGATTAACTATCACTGAATTATCACTGAATTGTCACTGAAGTTATTAATCATTACCAGTTTCCCTTTGAATTTAACGCAGAAACGACAAAGCCCAAAAGTCAGTGTGACGTCGCACATTTCAATGTATTGCCTTGTTGTTATTTCTCCCTTATCTGTGACACTAAGAAATAAGTGAATACCGAGTTCCAACAGAATATTTGGCATGAGCCTACAGTCAGTTTGTGACGATGAGCGGAACGAGAACAAGGTGAAAGCAGAAGCCAACGTTATAGTTGGGAACGAGAAAGAAAATACAGAGGATGATACCTTATCCATAAGTTCAAGACACTGCAACCAACAGACATAAACGTTTCAAAGGGAGCTTTAGAATACATCCGGGATGCTAAATTTGAAGCTATAGGCAACAACATTTAGTTTGGTTTCCTAGCGCTTTTTCTCCCTTTCCTTCCTTCCCTGCTGTTTTTCTTTTCTTTTTCAGCCGGCGTGTCAGACGCCGTTGACACGCCGGCTAACACGCGGGCGTTGACGCGTGATCGGCAGACGACGGGGCGCCTGGCCTTGTGCACAGCACTCCATCATTCTCAATTCCACACGCTAACACACCTGCGCTCGTTGCCGCACCCGCCCGCGACCTCGGTACCCGGCAAAACGATGGAGTCGATGGCTTTGAACCGACTCGAATGGATCGCCTCCGCCCTCGACGCTCTTGCCCCGGAACAAAGTGGCTTCCGCCGACTCCGCTCGACAGCTGATTCCATCGCGGACGTTGTCGCCACTCTCGAGCACGCTGCAAGCCGCCACGAAGCCGCATACCTGGTGCTGCTCGATGTTGAAGGCGCGTTTGACGGCCTCCCGCACGGCACCATCATCCAAGCGCTTCACGAGCTGCGCATCACCGGCCGCCTACTGGACTATGTGTCGGCCTTTCTTAGCGACCGAACACTCAGAGTGCGTGTTGGCGACGCGCTCAGCACCCCCCGTAGCGTGACCACTGGTGTTCCTCAGGGCAGTGTTCTTAGCCCCTTTCTATTCAACTTGGCGCTTGCAACGCTCCCCGATTTCATCCCGAAGCTAACAGCCTTCGAAGTCCGTGTGGCGATTTACGCCGACGACATCGCTCTTTTCGCTTCCGGGCCCACGGACTATGGCTACCAAGTGCGGCAATCACTGCAGTCTGCTATCAACGCCGTGGACGAATACCTCACCAGCGTGGGGCTTCAGCTCTCGGCGTCAAAAACCGAGGCGCTAATGATTCACCCCCGTGCTAGCCGTGCTCGCTCCGAAGTGCCCACTCTCTCGCTGCGCGGAAGCCCCCTCCCGTGGCGGAAAGAAGTTCGCTACCTGAGCCTTCACATCGACTGCCGCCTGAACTTTAATGCGGCAACCACACAGCTCTGCAGGGATGCCAGGAAAGTCGCAGGCGCCGCACGCTCCCTGCTCGCCCGTGGCCGTGGCTGCACACCGCACCTTGCGCTCCGAGTTTATAACTCGATTGCAACTTCGCGAGCGCTCTACGCGCTGCCTTTTACCAACGCCAGTGCAGCCAACTGGAGGGCCGTCGACGTCGAACACCGCACTGCAGTTCGCCAGATGTACGCGCTTCCCCGCTTCTCGCAAGTGGGGGCAACTCTCGCCGAAGCGGGAAACTGGCCGCCCTCACTTCGTGCGAGGAAACAGGCGCTTCACCACATCGAGCGTCTGTAACGGTCGCCACAGGGCCAGCGTCTCGTGTGCCGCCTCCACAACCTCGAGGGCTCGGGCGTGGGTCAGCATGCCACCGACTTCAGCACCCGCATGGCGTCTCTGCCGCAACTCCTTCCCTTGCCGCCATCGCCGCACGCTTCCCCGCTGCTTGACGTTAACATCAGCGTCACGAGCAAGCGCCGAACGGCACTTTGTGCCATGCAGCAGGAGACGGCTGCATTGATTCACGAACACCTACGCGACCGCCTCCTCGTCTACACTGACGGCTCCGTTTCCAGCGATGGTTCCGCTGCTGCCGCGTGCACGGCACCGGACATTTCTGCGTCCCGGCAGTGCCGTCTCCGTTTCCCTGCCTCATCGGCAGTCGCCGAGCTCGCGGCCATCGACCTCGCGGCTGACCTTCTTCACGAGTGCGGTGCTTCGTCTGCTGCGATCCTGACAGACTCGCGCGCGGCTCTGTCTATGCTGCAGAAAGACTACGCCGGTCTCCCACTTGTGCAGCGCGTGGGATCGAAACTGCGCCACGTCGTAGATCAGGGCTGCGACTTGGTTTTGCAGTGGGTCCCCGCGCACATTGGCCTCCCCGGAAACGAAGCAGCCGACACCCTTGCGAAGCAAGCTCTCTCGGCTCGCTTCCCCCTCGCCACCTCTGTCACTCGCTTCGACGTGGCGAAGACGGCTATTCTACGCACCCTCCGCGCTCATCATCCTGACTCACGTGTTGCTGCGGGGACTCCCCCTCGCCTCCTCCCCCGCGCCGGCCTCTCCCGCTGGGACCGCTCCTTTCTCCTGCGGTTGCGCGTCGGCTGCTACAGCACGGCCGCCCGATTGCACAGACTGCACGGAACTGGCAGCCCCGCATGTGTGGAATGCGGCGAAGAAGAGACTCTCGAGCACCTCCTGTTGCATTGCCCATCCTTTGATGTTGAGCGCACTGCGCTTTGTGCCTCGTATCGTCGCGTGGGTCTGCCTTGCGACACGGAGGGAGCCCTTCTGTTTCCCGCAGCGCACGCCTCTATCGTCAAAAGAGTGCTTGCTGCCCTCCTTGACTTTTGCTGCGAAACGCAGCTGAGAGCGCGGCTATAAGCCCCGCATCGCTCCTTCTTCAACCTTGTCCATTTTTTTTTTTTTGCCGCTTTCTTTCCTTCTCTTCCTGATCCTTTTCTCCCCACTCCCCTTACCCTGTGCAGTGCTGTTGAGGTGTCCTCCTTTGAGAGACAGTTACGGAACTGCACTTCTCTCTTCCTTTCTTCTAAAAATCACTACACACACACACACACACACACCCGCCCGCCTTACGCCCTCTCCCCCTTGTTTGAACCAGGTCGTGGCCTTGAAGAAGACGAGTCCACTTGTCGAAACGCTGGCTCCTGCTTTCACCTTGTTCTCGTTTTGATCATCGTCTTGAATTTCCATCTCTCGCCTTTCCCGTCTTTTCCCTACAGTCAATTTGTGTTGCTCTATTGTGTTAGTTTTGACAGACGCTAAAGAGTAACATTTGGTTAGGGTGAATTTGCGTATTACTGTTCGGCAATGGTAAAAGGGGCACTCTAATCGTTAGGCGTGCACATATGCCGCAAAGGAATAATGCGAATACTAATGCATAATTGCCTTCCGCCCCCCCCCCCCCCCCGCGAACAAAAGAAACAAGTGATAGAAATTGTTTCTTTCCTCCTCACCTTCACGGTGTTCGCTGTTCTGGTAGGGAATTCACAACTCAAGCATTCCGCTTCTTCGAATTGCACTTGATCCAACGGACACTGGCCAACGTCCCCTTCCAGACTGGCTGCGTGACAAGATTGGCACAGAGCGTGCCAGCACGGCAACAGCACCATCCGCTTCGGTATCATGCGGCAGAGGCCGCACACACCTGAACTGGGAACCTCGTCGACGAACCGCGTCGGTCGCCAGTTGACGCCGGCGACGACGTGGTCGCGAAAACGGTGCACTCGTCCCTGTCCAGGATCCGGCATGGCGGTGTCTTCGGGCACGAATCCTACGCTCGCGCAAGAGCGTGGTGGCTTCTTTTACCAAGCTTATCGCTACTCAGTGGTGTCAGACACTTTGCCTAGATCAGCGTCAACGAGAGGTAGAATGAGCCCTGCACGCGCTATCGCGTAGAATTGCGAACTCTTATCGCACTTTTGGCCTCCGTAATAACGCGGCGAGGAACAATAGCGTCGTTACCGTCGGCAACAGCCGTTTTACATCTCCCGCCGATTCCGCAGCAGCGGCACGTTGCAAGTGCTAGGCGGAGCCCTGTCTACCGGACCCCTAGCGCCATCTGACGAATAGCTGCTCAAATGCGGTAGGATTACTGAAGGCGTCACCAGCCTGCGCTGTGTGTTTGTCACTCTGCCAAACGGTAGCGATGGCGCGAAACAGCGGGCTCATATTAATTTTAGCCGGGTTTCGGGAATTACAAGATCTGGACAGCTTTTTCCGTGGAAAGAGTTTGGAGAAAGGATGTCGTCTATTTGAAGCGGAGCACGTGAGGGAACTGCTGAACTCGCACGAATCGGAAGTGACTGCCAGGTGCATTCCGCAAACGAAAAGCACCGCACAAGCGAGATGCGTGAAGGTTGGCGTAAGTTACTTCGTTACATACGATGTGGACGCATGAAATTATAGGCGACATTTATTCTTGCAGATCGGCGACTGCAGAGAAATCTTAGCGGCGAGCTGCGATTCACGTGCTGGCATCGCAGGGAAGTGCAAGCACGCCGCGGTAGTTGCCCTGTACATACAGGACGGCAAATGCGACTCCAAAACACCTGGCCTAAGAACGTGGGGCGTACCAACGTCTCGTAAGACCTACGCGAGGTATTCTAACGTTGCTCTCGCCAAACACACAAAAAAAGTGAGGAACTTATCAGTTATGCAGAACTTACCAGTTATACCACTACGCTGAAAAAAATATTTTCGCCCAAATTACTGGAATTTCGAGACTTGTAATGTTGTTGAAATTTTTCGGTGCTTGCAAAGGAGGTTCCAATAAACCACGTCGGCAAATATTTTGGTGATCTCAACTGCCCCTGAGTCGATATGCTGGGCGCAGGAGGGTGTACGCCAGCTGAGCCAGGTGCAACCCCTCCTCGGAGCTCTCAGCAAGCCCTGGCGCTGTTTGAATGGGATAGGATTGGGAAAGAGTTCCACCGCTTCACTTTGGTACAGTGTGGAAACAAACTACTTTGTTTGGTGCATATGCTGGTAAGCAATATAGGTGTCCCCCCGTTGGCGCATTTACATTCGCTCGCCTGTACAGGCGGTCGACTGCAGCGCCGCCCCCGCGGCACCAACGGGAACTATATATCTAGGTAACTTTTCGCCCTAGGGGAGCGTAGGTCCCTAGGTGTCGTGTAAAAAACGCACCTAGCTCCTGAAACGCCCTAGTCCCCATGCGCGCGCGCGCGGGGCCCATAGAAATATACCATAGCGCAGATAGTATGTGGTAGTATTGTTTGTGCCAACTCGCCAGAGTAGCAGGGTAGGCGGTTCATTGTGCGTGCACGCAAGCAGCACCACCACGAACGAAGCGATACAAGGTGGAACAGCGCGTTTTACGGCAATTGAAGTTGTGTGTGTGTGACGCGCTTGGTGTGTGCAAAGAGCAATTTAGTTGCGCGTGTGACCAATGTGTATGCGCAAATAGCACGACCACGAACGAAGGTGGAACATCGCGTTTTGGCGTGCGCAAACAGCAATCGAGTTGCGTGTGTGACGCGTTCGTTCGCGCAAACAGCACGACTATAGCACGACCACGAACGAAGCGATGCAAGGTGGAACAGCGCGTTTTGCGCAATCTAGTTGTGTGTGTGTGCGTGGCGCGTTTGTGGTGTGAAAAGAGCACGACGACGATCGTTTTCGAACTGCGCCAGAGCAAACCGATTGTTGGATTCTACATAGGTATTGAACGGGCGTTAAACCTAGAGAAACACCGGATTCCGACGCGACTAGCCGCGATGTATTGCACTGTACGTACGTACGTAAGTTTACAGCACCGACTTTTAATTCGGAGTGAATAAGGGACACGCCACGAGTGATTTGTATTTGGAGGTTAACTCATACGTGCATTAATTAGCGGCGGTATAGAAAAAAAAAAGGGGGGGGGGGGCGGAGGGCGGCGGGGATTGCTGAGACAGGTGCTCGAAAGCGTTTCCACGCATGTTTTGTCGGTGTACTCGATGAACTAAATGCCGCTTTGAAGAAATTGTGACGAAATGTTGGCATGTGCGTAGTGGCGCAATTTAAAATTTTCATCATCGGCCTGGTTACGCCCACCGCAGGGCAAAGGCCTCTCCCATACTTCTCCAACAACCTCGGTCATGTACTAATTGTGGCCATGCCGTCCCTGCAAACTTCTTAATCTCATCCGCCCACCTAACTTTCTGCCGCCCCCTGCTACGCTTCCCTTCCCTTGGGATCCAGTCCGTAACCCTTAATGACCATCGGTTATCTTCCCTCCTCATTACATGTCCTGCCCATGCCCATTTCCTTTTCTTGATTTCAACTAAGATGTCATTAACTCGCGTTTGCTCCCTCACCCAATCTGCTCTTTTCTTATCCCTTAACGTTACACCTATCATTCTTCTTTCCATAGCTCGTTGCGTCGTCCTCAATTTGAGTAGAACCCTTTTCGTAAGCCTCCAGGTTTCTGCCCCGTAGGTGAGTACTGGTAAGACACAGCTATTATACACTTTTCTCTTGAGAGATAATGGCAACCTGTTGTTCATGATCTGAGAATGCCTGCCAAACGCACCCCAGCCCATTCTTATTCTTCTGATTATTTCCGTCTCATGGTCCGGATCCGCCGTCACTACCTGCCCTAAGTAGCTAGATGTATTCCCTTACGATTTCCAGTGCCTCGCTGCCTATTGTAAATTGCTGTTCTCTTCCGAGACTGTTAAACATTACTTTAGTTTTCTGCAGATTAATTTTTAGACCCACTCTTCTGCTTTGCCTCTCCAGGTCAGTGAGCATGCATTGCAATTGGTCCCCTGAGTTACTAAGCAAGGCAATATCATCAGCGAATCGCAAGTTACTAAGGTATTCTCCATTAACTTTTATCCCCAATTCTTCCCAATCCAGGTCTCTGAATACCTCCTGTAAACACGCTGTGAATAGCATTGGAGAGATCGTATCTCCCTGCCTGACGCCTTTCTTTTTTGGGATGTTGTTGCTTTCTTTATGGAAGATTACGGTGGCCGTGGAGCCGCTATAGATATCTTCCAGTATTTTTACATACGGCTCGTCTACACCCTGATTCCGTAATGCCTCCATGACTGCTGAGGTTTCGACAGAATCAAGCGCTTTCTCGTAATCAATGAAAGCTATATAAGGGTTGGTTATATTCCGCACATTTCTCTATCACCTGATTGATAGTGTGAATATGATCTATTTTTGAGTAGCCTTTACGGAATCCTGCCTGGTCCTTTGCTTGACAGAAGTCTAAGGTATTCCTGATTCTATTTGCGATTACCTTAGTAAATAG